>NC_074692.1:11254881-11854881 GCF_029448725.1 Salvelinus fontinalis
TACTGCCATACCACAGAATTCTCAAATATACATTTTAGAATTCTTCACGAATATTTTAAAACCTGTAAGACCGTGGAGAAGGATCCGGCCAGTGTGGTTATTACATCAAATGAAAAGGAGCCCAGATGATGAGATACATCTCAAGTGTGAAATCTGAATTTGGCATGCTTAAAGTGAACTTGCCTTGTTAAGCGTAACATATAAATTGGCATTCTAGTTTCCTGAACGGTCTCTTGTCATCGCTCTGTGCTCGATCGGAGATCACCGAAGGAAAAGAGAGGATTCTCAACTTCCTAGTCTATTCCTACACGGTTTCAGTCTGTTTTAATGGTTCGTGGGCTGTTTTACAAGGGATGGATCAGGTCTTGATTATTTCCTCTGAAGTTGAATCATTTTGTTGTTCCACTGAACATATCTCATCGAAAACATCTTATATCATCAGAAAACATAAATCAGGAAACATACATCTTTGTAAAATGGAAACGCTGTCTGTCACAAACTGAGGCTCCATCCTCCATTCCCCTCCACAGCTATGCTGAACCAGGGAGCAGAGAGCGTAATGTGTGCTCAGTGAATATCAGGGTCGATTAGGAGTCCCTTCTGGCTGTGTTAGAGCAGATTAGGCAGCAACAGCAGATACAGGCCGCAGGCTGGTCATCTGCCTCTCTGACCCACATTGCTCTGATGTACACGTCTCTTCCCATTACACTGACAATCAGACGTCACATTACATCAGCTGAGAGGCCGGGGAGCCGCTATCTGCATGCAATACATACCCTCCCCACAGGCTCTTCTCCTAATAACCGAGCACTGTCACATCCCCACCATCCTCCTGGCATCCATTGCCTGGTTTAAGGTAATGCTATTCAACTATCACCCTAATGCAACACTCACCGAGGTCAAGTCCCTATATCAAACCATAACTGTTCTATTCACAGTGTACGGGTAAGCCTATGACATGTATTTCCAAGCCCTCCATCAGTTTGCAGCTGGCTGACAGACCAGGTCTGTTTGCAGGCCAGCCGGCCGGGCCGGGATATAATTGGCAGCTGTGGAGTGAAAAGCAGGCTCAGCAACCGATAAGGGCTGTGGGGAAAGCTCTATAATCAGCATGGCTTAGCAGATGATAAATTATGTGTTCACAGAAGTATGCTGTCAGTGCTTTGAGGGAGATGGAGAGAGAGAGAGAGAGAGAGAGAGAGAGAGAGAGAGAGAGAGAGAGAGAACGATAGAGAACATGGGAAGAGAAAGACACATTACGGATGTTTTTGCTGTAATTTAAAATGGAAAAACACAACAATGCTGTCTACCAGGTCAGCGAGAAGGAAATCAAATTCTAAGCTGTGCCAACACACCAGCTAATACAATCTTCTGCCTGTCAGCTTACCTACTTTAATCCAGAAAGGTTTAACGCCTCTTAGACATCTGAAAGGAGACATGAATTCAGCTGAGATTTCTTCATGCAGCTAGAGGAAGGAAGTGCCTGGAAGGGGGGTTAAGACTCTATACAACTAACTAACTCTCTGGATCAATGCTTTCAACTCTGCTCCACTGACTGGGTACACCACAGCAGATAGCTACATGTACTGTACTTTGAGCCAATAGGAAAGCATGGAGGTTTATTAACAGCACATTGTAGAGTTGTAATGTGCTACTTTAGTGAAATCAAATCAGCAGTATTATGAGTGACACTGATTGAGCATTGGCTTGCCAAATGGTATGCCAATACCTGACCATGCCCAAACTCTGCTATTCATACATAGAATGGGAAAGACTAAGTAGTCATTACAGAGTGTACTTTGTGAAGAGGCGGGGGCCTCACTGTCATCAGTGTGCTGCTGGGCCCGAGGCTCACGCTGTAACGCAGAGGCAGACTCCTGAGGAATAGAGATGCTCAGCTCTCTGAGTGGTCCTTTACACTGATGGATGGGCACGGGATTGTCCTCTGAGTTTTACTTAGGTGTCTGTCTGCTAGAGGAAGATCAGAATATAAGATGCCACGGCCCACACATGAACTACTGACATGCAGAGAAGACAAAAGGGTTCCTGGCAACATCCACGGCCATCCTGCTCGTGCCTTATGTGGAATTCTACTGAGAACAAAGGTTGACTTGGCATGTCAATACCTGCCATAAGGCAGCACAGCTCCGGGACAAATGAAAGTTCCATCTATATTCAGGTCATTCCCATGCTGGCTCAGCCCACTGGCTACTAGTGATAACGGAAATATGAAATCAGCACTGCTTTGTCGTGCGGTGCCTCTCCTCTCTGCCCCTCCGTACTATTTTAAATCTCACTGTGTGAGACATCCCTCCTTCGCGCCCCCAGCAGGGGGGGTTGAGAGGCAGGCGGGAGAAGAGGAGGGAGGAGGAGAGTATAGAGGGAGGGGAAGGGGAAGGAGAGATGGCGGGCAGCTGCATGCCTTATTTATTGTGATCCAGAGTGCAGTGAGTGCAAACAGTCGTCAGAGGAGAAACGCTAACCCTCTGGGCTTGGAGATGATGCCATGACTGCACTGCGTCTACACAACAGATTAAAGCAGGGATTATGTGCCATAAACAAATGTTGTGTAACTTTTTGTTGCGGTCACCCTTGAGGGGGAAAAAAATGTGTGTTAAGAAAAATATGTTGGTTATGCGTTCTTTAATGACATTACTAAAGCATCTTCAACTGGACTGTACAGCCGTACTATAGCTCTGATAACAATGCATAATAGGACCACATTTGTGGATTTTGGTCTGAAAACTGTGACAAAGCCCGTGTTTAAGGGGCCAGTGCACCTAACCAATGAAAAAAGGCTCCTTGAGACAAATGTGACAGCAGACACCGGAGAAATGTCACAGCTAAATCCAGTAGACACCCACAAAGGGCTCCATCCCTTTTTCTGTTAGCAATCTTCAAAACTTCTCATGAAAGAGCTTATAACGTATTCCTCATCTTGATTCAACCGAGCCAGTGCTGCTTCAGATCTGAGAGAAGATGACGTCATATTCTTCTCGGGATCGCTCTAGCAGAACCAGGCTGAGGTGACAGGACCTATCCACTGTGGGGTCAAAAGTGAACAGATGACATGAGATGGCAGACCGAGTGAGTGATCTCACTTCATCAGTAGAGAGAGAGAGAGAGAGATGTTGTCCGATCCCAACACATTTTACAACTGGTTTTACACAAACGAGCATTCCAGTCTGAGTGTGTGACAAGGGAGAACGATTACCAGACGCAGTGGATGTGAGGAGATAGATATTGATACAGCCCAGACTAAGGACTGAGGGAAGTGATGTAGTGTTTAGTACCATTGTATAACACCACAACACTCCCTCTGTACATACTTATTTGTCTTCTTACACAGATAACCTCTTCCTTCACATAAAGGGAAGAGGCTAACTGTGACCGCATGGAGGGTTAGATTGCGCTGCCTGAGCGCATCGAAGGTTAACTCAGTGCTTTTTGGCATTAAAGAGAAAAAATGACTCTGGCTGGCGGGCTGAGAGTTGGAAATTAAACACCCGGAGCCTTGGCAGAGTCAGAGGTGGCACGTGGAGAGTTCTGGAGGCTTGGCGTGGCTGACTGAGGCTTGGCGCTCTGCCTGGGAGAGAACTCAGAGTAGTAGTCCCTCAGCGCTGGGGAACCCAGGGGTGGTCTTTTCTTCCACCTGAGCCTCTGAATATCATACCATATCATATAATACTACACCCTGCTGCTACAACTATGCATACCATAGCAGCTAGACGAAACTGTAGGAGACATCAACTACTTTTCCACTATAACGTGACAGTTAATATGATACTACCCCACTGCAACACTAAATCTAATACAAAATGAGTTAATTTAGAAGAGAAATTTGCAATTCTGCCAGTTAATAACTTGTCAGATCTTACTTGTTCTCACATGTTCTGACTGACATGGCAATTAAGGCATATTTGTTGGATTTGATTGCGTTTTCTATCAAAATTCAGACCACTCCGTGAAGTGATTAAATGTGTCTGTAGCCGTTTCCTGCAGTCAAATGACCTAGGGGCCTCATGGGTGGAATGCTATTAATATTTTTCATAATTTCATAATTAATAAAAAAATAAAAAAATAAAATACTGACAAATCTGGTGAAACAGTTTTTCTATATTTCAGTCTTCTGTGATTCATATAAAGTGTAATATTGGGATGCAAACTCAAAATGTAATTAATTTCAACTCTATATCTGACATGGTACAGGTATCGTCTTTTCTTTTAAGCCCATAAACATGTGTATGAAGTGTATACTTTTGTTTCAAAGTAGACTTGTTCAAGACCACCAAGAAACATTCTGTGTGACCCTGACTTAGCCCACTGCAGTAAAAGGTTAAGAAGCTATGAGATTAAATGACAGTGTCCCAGGTCGTTGTGTAATGCCGACGGACAGTCAGACACGTAGTGTGATGTGTATGTCAGGGCATGTCTCAAGCCTGAAGAAACTCGGTAGAGTATTTTTAGAACCGGCATGTTGAAAGTGTCAGGTTAAGAGTGCTTACAGTATGTGACAGAATGCTTTCAACACATTTCAGAAGAACATGGCCGCGGAATATTGAAATATATACGCGTTTAAATGCAGTCTCCTCATGTCTACTGTACATTGTATTAGATCAAATGACAACAGTCTGACCTGGTTTCTTAGTGTCAGATAGGTAACGTTAGAATCCAGGATCCTGTTGATGGACTTGAGCACCATGACGTCAGCCAGTCAGAGAGTACACTGTGTGCTTTCTCATTTCTGACCTCTGGAATGTGCTGATGTCGCAGGGTTCAAGTGGGTTCAGTGACAGTGTTCAAGTAAATCCAGTTAACTCTGTGGCCCTACCTCGCTCTCTCACTACAGACACCGTCTCTCTCTTAGGTCTCAGGGTTTTAACTGGCTCACTATCGGTAACTCAATCAAACAGTCCCGAACTCTCAGTTCGAATTTCACAGCTTGCTCCCTCATGCAAAGTTGAGGGAAAATTACAGATTGTTTCAGTGATATCAGCCTGGGCGGTCTTAGACAGAACTATTTTATAAGGAAGTACAGCATGTGTGGATTTGAGTCAGGCTGCCAATCTGTTTTGCATGCAAACAGGATAAAAGTTCAGTCAAATGAATAGAGGGGAAAAGGAAATAAATATTCCAGAATGAAAAGCCCTTGTGTGTCTTGGGGCAGACAGCTAAATTGTACAAGTGCCAAGGAAGGTAGGGACCACAGCCAACCCAACGCCAAATTCATTTTTAGGAATCTCTGACCAGACTGAAAAACAATCACTGCTTACCTTGAAACTGAGGGAACACTGAGGACAGACTTAAGAGAAGAATGCTTTTCCAACCATCTTTTGTTAAGTCCTCTGTAATCAGCTAACTTGCTACAGATATTAACGCTCATGGAATATATGAAATTAGACTGAATGTGAGAAACGTGACAACAGAATACTGCAGTAAAGGCATAGTGATGCCTCAGTCAACTGTGTCAGAATGCAAAAGGACCTGAACAGTCTATTATTTCATGGGTCTCGTAAAGCAGCCTAAAGGTGTAGAGACAAAGCTAACGCAGCAAACTGAGGTCTGGAGAACCAATCAATTATATCATTATTTCATGTTTGATGGAACTAACAGAGACAGGAAGCCTGTAATCCACTGCTCTATACGAGACACATTCTAAAACCCTCAACAAAACTAATTAGTTGCATTATATTCCATAATATTTGAACCAGGCTTTTGTATTCCCCACCCATCCTAAATGCCAGATTTGTGTGCCAAAGATTACAAAAAAGAACAAAAGAAAGAGAAGTGTCTCAAATCCCTGCTGCATGTTACACAGTTAAGAGGAGCAGCCGAATGGGAAGTGTGCATGAATAAAACATGACTGCATGAGTTTCCAACCTCAAAGAGGCTGAAACAGGAAGATGCTGTGTTCCCCGTGCAGTACAGAGCTGGGATTCAGAGCAGGGTAAAGGGAACAGCCGTCAAACTACTAACAATGCTACAGTGCAATGGTTTATGCTGTAGGGTGGGATCTCTACAACACGCGCTTAGCTAACCATCACAACATGCTTCCATTTCTCCAAGACATTTTTGGAGGGTTGATTGACGTGCCGTTTTGGATTTTTATATTCAGGCTCTTTCCTTTTTCTTCGTCTGTTTTCCCCACAGCACAGGTGACTGGGATGTGTAGCGTGTGTGAGGAGGAGATGGAATATGCTGGGGGAGAAAGAGGCGCTGCTCTGGGCTAGGTAAGGTAAGAGTCTTGTTAGCAGTCACAAGTTTCATCGCAGCAGCAGCAGAAGAGGAAGATGACTATGGTATTCACCACAGCTGTAGGAATGACTATTTCGGGAAAACCAACATCATGACTCTCCTCTCCTCCCCTGCTGGCACCTCATCAAAATCTATTAGCAACTCAACAACAACATGGGTGGTAACAAACTGGGCGTCCACATTGAACATGCTGGCCAAGAGAAATGAGTGGCCACCTATATCTGCTGGCCTGGAAACAGCAGCCTATATTATGTGGTGTAGTGGTTGCTGAACAAAGGCGAGTGGTTGCTGATCTAGGGACATGAGTGTGGCAACTAAAGGACAAAACATTTCTCCTGGTGCCCTCAGTAAACATTCAACGCTGTCGGTGAGTTTGAATATCTGTCCAAAACCATCGACCGTTAAATGTACCCTGAGGGCCACCTTTAAAGAGACACTCGGCAAGAAGAGAGGGATGAAGACAGACACTTCCTGTAAATCTCCTGGTTTTACATCATCTTCTGTTACTTCCCATACTGGACTTAGTTAAGAGGTCCACCTCCTAATGCTGCAATAAACATTCATTGCTGTCGGTGGGTTTACATGAGAACAACTCACTGATCAATGAATGCAGACTGCGGTACAAACACCCAGAGTGATGGGATAGGAGAACAGATAACATGTAAACATACAGCCGGCACTAATGTTCTATGTTCTACTGTAGACCCTACTGTACTATCCAGGAGTAAAAACAACATTGCAAAGATACAACACTATGTAATTATACTTACCATGTACAGTGCCTTGCAAAACTATTCAGACCCCTTGGATTTCTTTAAAAAAAAAGTTTATTACAAAGTGTAATTCAAATTGATTTAATTGTAATTTTTTGTCAACAATTTACACAAACTACTGTGTAATGTCAAAGTGAAATAAAAATTTAAAAAAATGTTTTAAGAATAATACATTTAATGTCAAAAATGTAACTTGGCCACTCAGGAACATTCACTGTATTCTTAGTGTAACAGTTTAACTTTACGGCGTCCCCTCGCCCCGACACGGGCGCGAACCAGGGACCCTCTGCACACATCAACAACGGTCGCCCACGAAGCATCGTTACCCATCGCTCCACAAAGGCCGCGGCCCTTGCAGAGCAAGGAGAACTACTACTTCAAGGTCCCAAAGCGAGTGACGTAACCGATTGAAACGCTATTAGCGCGCACCACCGCTAACTAGCTAGCCATTTCACATCCGTTACATTAGTAAGCAACTCCAGTGTAGATTTGACCTTGTGTTGCAGGTTATTGTCCTGCTGAAAGGTGAATTCATCTCCAAGTCTGGTGGAAAGCAGACTGAAGAAGGTTTTCCTCTAGGATTTTGCCTGTGCTTAGCTCCATCCCAATTATTTTAATCCTGAAAAACTCCCCGGTCTTTGCCGATGTCAAGCATACCTTTACCATGATGCAGCCATCACCATGCTTGAAAATAAGGAGGCAGTTGGATTTGCCCCAAACATAAGGCTTTTCAATTAGGCCAAAAAGTATTTTTCTTTGCTGTGTTTTTTGTTGTTGCAGTATTACTTTAGTGCCTTGTTGCATACAGGATGGAATATTTTTATTCTGTATTTTTGTATTCTTCTTTTCACTCTGTCATTTAGGTCATTATTGTGGAGTCACTACAACGTTGTTGATCCATTCTCAGTTTTCTCCCATAACAGCCATTGAACTCTGTAGCTGTTTTAAAATCCCCACTGGCCTACTGGTAACATCCATGAGCAGTTTCATTCCTGCCCTGCAGCTCAGTTAAGAAGGTTGACTGTATCTTTGATGTGTCTGGGTGGATTAATACATCAAACACAGCATTATTATTAAATTTACCATGCTTAAAGAGATATTCAATGTTTGATTTGTTATTGTTACCCATCTACCAATCACTGCCCTTTATGAGGCTTTTGAAAAGCTCCCTGGTCTTTGTAGTTGAATCTGTGAAACTTGACTGAGGGACCTTACATAAACTCAGCAAAAAAAGAAACGTCCCTTTTCAGGACCCTGTCTTTCAAAGATAATTCGTAAAAATCCAAATAACTTCACAGATCTTCATTGTAAAGGGTTGAAACACTGTTTCCCCTGCTTGTTCAAATAACCATAAACAATTAATTAACATGCACCTGTGGAACGGTCGTTAAGACACTAACAGCTTACAGATGGTAGGCAATTAAGGTCACAGTTATGAAAACTTAGGACACTAAAGAGGCCTTTCTACTGACTTGCACAAACCCACCGTCGCTGGACCAGACAGGACTGGGAAAATGTGCTCTTCACTGACGAGTTGTGGTTGTGTCTCACCAGGTGTGATGGTTGGATTCGCGTTTATCGTTGAAGGAATGAGCTTTACACCGAGGCCTGTACTCTGGAGCGGGATTGATTTGGAGGTGGAGCATCATCGGACTGAGCTTGTTGTCATTGCAGGCAATCTCAAAGCTGTGAGTTACAGGGAAGACATCCTCCTCCCTCATTTGGTACCCTTCCTGCAGGCTCATCCTGACATGACCCTCCAGCATGACAATGCCACCAGCCATACTGCTCGTTCTGTGCGTGATTCCCTACAAGACAGGAATGTCAGTGTTCTGCCATGGTCAGTGAAGAGCCCGGATCGCAATCCCATTGAGCACGTCTGGGACCTGTTGGATCGGAGGGTGAGGGCTAGGGTCATCCCCCCCAGAAATGTCCGGGAACTGCATGTGCCTTGGTGGAAGAGTGGGGTAACACTCACAGCAAGAACTGGCAAATCTGGTGCAGTCCATGAGGAGGAGATGCACTGCAGTACTTAATGCAGCTGGTGGCCACATCAGATACTGACTGTTATTTTTGATTTTGACCCCCCCTTTGTTCAGGGACACATTATTCCATTTCTGTTGGTCACATGTCTGTGGAACTTGTTCAGTTTATGTCTCAGTTGTTGAATCTTGTCATGTTCATACAAATATGTACACAAGTTTGCTGAAAATAAATGCAGTTGACAGTGAGAGGATGTTTCTTTTTTTGCTGAGTTTGTTGTATGTGTAACGGGTGACGCTCTCCTCATCCTCGGATGAGGTGAGGAGAGAAGGATCGGTAGACCAATGCGCAGCGAGGTGTGATGACATAATGAATTTATTGAACAAAACGAACACTGACACGAACTATACTTTAGAAATGATACAAAATAACAAACGGACAACGTAGACGAAACCTGAACATGGAACTTACATAACGACAGGAAGAACACACGAGCAGGAAACAGACTACATCAAAACGAAATACAACCGAAACAATCCCGTGTGGTGCGCAGACACAAACACAGGAGACAATCACCCACAAACAAACAGTGAGAATGCCCTACCTAAATATGACTCTTAATTAGAGGCAAACGCAAACCACCTGCCTCTAATCAAGAGCCATACCAGGCAAACCGAAACCAACATAGAAACAGATAACATAGAATGCCCACCCAACCTCACGTCCTGACCAACTAACACACAAAAACTAACATAAATAGGTCAGGAACGTGACAGTACCCCCCCCCCACAAGGTGCGAACTCCGGACGCACCAGCACAAAGTCTAGGGGAGGGTCTGGGTGGGCATCTAACCACGGCGGTGGCTCAGGCTCCGGGCGCGGTTCCCACCCCACCATAATCCATCCTAACTTCCTCCCTCCAAGAATGTCCACCCTCTTTTTTCCCCCACACAATTCTCTTAATAATATATTTAATAAGGATAACACCGGGACAGAGAGATAAATCAAGATAGAGGGATAGATAAGAATATAGAGATAGATGAAGATAGAGAGGGAGATTAGGATAGAGGGGCAACTCCGGACTGAAAGGCAGCTCCGGACAGAGAGACAGCTCTGGACTGATGGGCAGTTCTGGGTATCCAGCCTTTTCAGGCTGAAGGACAGCTCATGGCTGACTGACGAATCTCGATGCTCATGGCTGGCTGACGGCTCTCGACGCTCATGGCAGGCTGACGGCTCTCGACGCTCATGGCAGGCTGACGGCTCTCGACGCTCATGGCAGGCTGACGGCTCTCGACGCTCATGGCAGGCTGACGGCTCTCGACGCTCATGGCGCTCTGACGGCTCTGGCTGCTCATGGCGCTCTGACGGCTCTGGCTGCTCATGGCGCTCTGACGGCTCTGGCTGCTCATGGCGCTCTGACGGCTCTGGCTGCTCATGGCTCGCTGGCGGCTCTGGCAGATCCTGTCTGGTTTGCGGCTCTGGCAGATCCTGTCTGGTTGGCGGCTCTGGCAGATCCTGTCTGGTTGGCGGCTCTGGCAGATCCTGTCTGGTTGGCGGCTCTGGCAGATCCTGTCTGGTTGGCGGCTCTGGCAGATCCTGTCTGGTTGGCGGCTCTGGCAGATCCTGTCTGGTTGGCGGCTCTGGCAGATCCTGTCTGGTTGGCGGCTCTGGCGGATCCTGTCTGGCTGACGGCTCTAGCGGCTCCTGTCTGGCTGACGGCTCTAGCGGCTCCTGTCTGGCTGACGGCTCTGTAGGCTCATGGCAGACGGGCGGCTTTGCAGGCTCATGGCAGACGGGCGGCTTTGCAGGCTCCTGGCAGACGGATGGCTCAGATGGCGCTGGGGAGACGGATGGCTCAGATGGCGCTGGGGAGACGGATGGCTCAGATGGCGCTGGGGAGACGGATGGCTCAGATGGCGCTGGGGAGACGGATGGCTCAGATGGCGCTGGGGAGACGGATGGCTCTGGCCGGATACGGTACACTGTAGACCTGGTGCGTGGTGCCGGAACTGGAGGCACCGTGCTAATGACAAGCACCTTCCTACTAGTGCGGGGAGCAGGGACAGGGCACACTGTATTCTCAAAGCCTACTCTATCCCTGATGCGTGGTACCGGCACTGGTGACGCCGGGCTGAGGACAAGCACATCAGGATTAGTAGGGGGAGAAGATACAGTTTGTACAGGGCTCTGGAGACGCACTGGTAGCTTAGTGCGTGGGGCCGGAACTGGAGGCACCGGGCTAGATACACGCACTACAGGGAGAGTGCGTGGAGGAGGAACAGGGCTCAGGATACGCACTGGTAGCCTAGTGCGTAGTGTATACACTGTAGGTACTAGGCTGGGGCGGGGAGGTGGTGCCGGAAATACCGGACCGTGGAGGCGTACTGGCACTCTTGAGCATTGAGCTTGCCCAACCTTACCTGGTTGAATGCTCCCGGTTGCCCGACCAGTGCGGGGAGGTGGAATAACCCGCACCGGCCTATGTAGGCGAACCGGAGAAACCATGCGTAAGGCCGGTGCCATGTATGCCGGCCCGAGGAGACGCACTGGAGACCAGACGCGTTGAGCCGGCCTCATGACACCTGGCTCAATACACAATCTAGCCCTCCCAGTGCGGGGAGGTGGAATAACCCGCGCCGGGCTATGCACTCGTACAGGAGACACCGTGCGCTCTACTGCGTAACACGGCGCCTGCCCGTACTCATGCTCTCCACGGTAAACCTGGGAAGTGGGCGCAGGTCTCCTACCTGCCCTTGGCCCACTATCTCCTAGCCCCCCCCCCAAGAAATTTTTGGGAATTACTTACGGGCTTTTTCGGCTTCCGTGCCAGACGCGTTCCCTCATAGCTCCGGTTCCTCTCTCCGGTAGCCTCTGCTCTCCTCAGTGCCTCCACCTGTTCCCATGGCTTTTCGGGCTTCCAGCCACGTCTCCTTGCTGCCTCCTCATACCACCGCTGTTGGGCTCTCGCTGCCTCCATCTCCTCACGAGCGCGGCGATATTCCCCAATGTGCGCCCAGTGTCCTTTTCCTTCCAAGATCTGTTCCCAAGTCCACGAGTCCTGATTGCTCTGTTGAGCTCTCCCCCGCCGCTTGGTCCTCGGTTGGTGGGTGATTGTGTAACGGGTGACGCTCTCCTCATCCTCGGATGAGGTGAGGAGAGAAGGATCGGTAGACCAATGCGCAGCGAGGTGTGATGACATAATGAATTTATTGAACAAAACGAACACTGACACGAACTATACTTTAGAAATGATACAAAATAACAAACGGACAACGTAGACGAAACCTGAACATGGAACTTACATAACGACAGGAAGAACACACGAGCAGGAAACAGACTACATCAAAACGAAATACAACCGAAACAATCCCGTGTGGTGCGCAGACACAAACACAGGAGACAATCACCCACAAACAAACAGTGAGAATGCCCTACCTAAATATGACTCTTAATTAGAGGCAAACGCAAACCACCTGCCTCTAATCAAGAGCCATACCAGGCAAACCGAAACCAACATAGAAACAGATAACATAGAATGCCCACCCAACCTCACGTCCTGACCAACTAACACACAAAAACTAACATAAATAGGTCAGGAACGTGACAGTATGTATGGGGGACAGACAACGGGTATGTCAACCACTATTATTTCACACATACTGAGTCAATGTAACTTATTCTGTGATTTGTTAAGCCACATTTTACTCCTCAACTAATTTAGGGGCTGAATTCAACAACTATATTTTAGTTGTTTTTTTTTCATCTATATATCTTTCACTTTGACATAAAAAAATATTTTGTGTAGGTAGTTGACAAAAAAAATGACAATTAAATCAATTTTAATTCCACTTTCTAACACAATAAAATGTGAAGAAATCCAAGGGGTCTGAATACTTTTGCAAGGCAATGTAATTCAATTTCCTTGGGTTGTTATGGTAGATCATGTGTTTTGGCGAAGTGACTCAATCTTCTCATCATAAGATCAGTGCACGTTTTACAGTGCTTTTATTTCAGAATAATTTCCCCTTCTGTAACGGGAAGCTGAGGACAGCGACACCCTATGTCACAGGATTAACTGTTTAGTGGACCTTTCAGTTCCTTTTTTTATGTACCCTTTATTTAGTTGCTTTGAAATAAAGAATCTCATTTTTCAGGGGAGACCTGTGGTCAAGAAGAGAGCTCCAGTATTGGAAGGCCAGCTGAGGAACTCACCAAACAGCTGGGAGTGTTCACGCTTTCATTATGCCAAAACAAAAGAGCCTGAAATAAAGTTTCAACTCAGCAGATGTGGCAAGAACAATCACAGGGGTGGAACAGAGCAACACGTTTTCACACAATTTTCAGTTTCGGGTCAAGTTGACCTTAAATAAAAAGTGAAACAATCAGCATGCAAAATTTTTGGAAAGTTAATTTGGCCTTTTCTGTAATTGGAGGAAATACAGACATATGGAAATAATCTGTCAGTAATTTCCCTGTAAGGTTTTGTTAACATGCTGGGAAATCTCCAACACATTGACGTTTTTCAGCCAGGCCAGACCCAATGCATGTTTTATCATTTTTTTACAGTGGGAAAGAGTCTGAGGGAACAATGAAAACCAGCCTGGGTTTCCCCTGTCTCTGAACTAGCTTGGTAAAAACACACAGCACTCCAGTATTGCAACTATAGTAGATTCTTTCACTCTGTCCACCTTTATTTAAAATCTTTTGTAATGTAACTTTATTTTAACAGGCAGGTCAATTAAGAACAAATTCTTCTTTACAATCATGTCCTGTCATATACCCTACTAACAGTATAGAAAATGGTTTATTGAAACTAAAATGCCTCTCACTGTCTTAAAACATGAGGATACACATTTCACACACAACAATTACAGCAAATGCACTGTCATCACAACATCATTCCCAGACTCTCTACTCAGAAGGGTCTGTTTGTGACATACATTAGTCACCCACACAAAGACCTGCATGTTTATCGCGCTGGAGCTCGGCTTTGTCATCACACACAGGGAAGTTATAGGGACTGACACCGGGAACAGCTTGGCCCACTTCTGGGTGACCTTGAAACACTCTGAAGGCTTGAACCCGAGTTGTACGCCAAGGCAAGTTGCATCAAGCAGAGGCTAAACGAAACGGGGAATGAATCAAATCTGGGATGATCATAAATCATTAAAGGTGAAAATGAAGAGATGGGACAGCACTTAGACGCTTCACAAATAAACCAAGACTGCTGAATAGCCTAGCGGCTAAGAGCATTGGGCCAGTAACCGAAAGGTTGCTGGTTTGAATTCCTGAGCCAACTACGTGAAAAATCTGCCGATGTGCTCTTGAATAAGGCACTTAACCCTAATTGCTACTGTACATCGCTCTGGATAAGAGTATCTGCTAAATGACTCAAATGTAAAATGGCTGACACAAGCATTGACAAAGAAACATTATTTCAATTACGATGCACTTCTATACAACTTTAATGGAAAATGAATATGCTTTAAAGATAACATGTGATCAGTGTGTTAGAGGAAAAATAGAGCACTGACAATCAAATGCAACAAAAAAACTCACAAAAGTAAAGAAAGTCCAATTCCCAGAGGTACATGTTATACTTTCACTTACTCTTTCAGTCTCTTTTCAGCACACACAGATTTCAAATCTGAAAATCCACTGCTCAAGCATCTGTCCTTCCTCAGTGTATATCAACTCCATTTCATGCAGGGATGTAATTCAAATGAATGAAGGAATGAATCTGAAACAACAATAAGGGCTGCATTCTGATATGACGTAGACATATGTGAATGAAAAACCTCTGTTCTTAAATGACTTTTCGAAGAGTGCGTCAAACTTTCGCCCAGTTATGTGAGGACAATGAAAAAGCATGTATTGGGATGAGGCCAAGTATTTCCATATGAGTTTTGAGTTCACCGAGTCCAAACTACAACTGGAAGTCATAATGTATATCCTGTGAAAACAATACTATGTGACTACTACCCCCTTGTGGCTACAACTGCACATTACCAAGGGTGGACAGGCCGTGTAATGCATTCAACCCAATGCACAAAAAATCAAGAAGATGGATAACAAAATAATGTTTTTTTATGCCCACCTAAAAATAGAATGGAAATAATAAATCACACATAGTAGTATTATGTCATGAAATAATGTGTTGTTTGAATTGAGACTGTGAATTAGTAGTGCATCTTCTAGCTGTTCCTGAGCCGTGATGTCCCGTTTGACCATTGCGGAGGTGATGAGTGACAAAAGCCAACGAAGCAACAAAAAGACAATGAAATGGACACAAAACCCCAGTCGCAGATCCTGAGGTAAGCATTGTCTAAGAGCCCCCTGCTCTGAGAGTAGAAGAACCACTCAGGTTTAAGCTGTAACAATACATCCCACACGCCGACACCGCTCACTCATAATCCAACTAGTCACGCGTGTACTGGGTGCTGACATTACCATACAAACACAAGTATCTGTGGAAACCGCTGAGATGGTACAGTGAGCTGACAGGACAGGCAGCTGAGATTAAGTTGAGACATGAATAGGTAGGTCTTACTGAAATACAGTGTCAGGGTGACACCGAAATCCTCAGGGACGCTGTCTCGCAGTCTTAAAACTAAGAACATCTGTCCCTTTGAGGTTCAGGGATCTTTCATGATGTCTTCTTGTCTTCAGGGAGGACAAGTATGCAGAGGCACTACTGATCCGACATACAGTGCCTAGTGAAAGTCTACACAACCCTTGCACAGTTGTCACGTTTTGCTGCCTTAAAATAAAATCTAAAAGCGGATTAAATTAGATTTTTCCCCCTACAGATCTACACAACCTGCTCCACATTTTTAAAGTGAAAAAAAAAAGTATCAAACATTTTCTAAAGTAAGAACAAATAAAACATGAAGATCTCTTGGTTGCGTATGTCTTCACAGAGTTAATACTTGGTGGAAGGACCTTTGGCAACGAATGCATCTTGTAAATAGTTTTGAATAAGATTCTACCAACTCTGCACAACTCTTAGGGCAACATATATCCATTGTTTTTGTCAAAATTGCTCAAGCTCAGTAAATTTGGTTGGGAATCATTGATGGACAGTAATATTAACATCTTGTCTCTGATTTTCAAGCAGATGGTGGCAGCATCATGTTATGGGTATGCTTGTCACCGTCAGGGACTGGGGAGTTTGTCAGGATCAAAAGAAATATGAAAGGAGAAAAGCCCAGGGTAAAATTTAGAGGAAACCCTGCCTCAAGTCTTCTGAATAGTTAACCCTGGGATAGTTTTATTTTTCAGTGGGACAATTACATACATTTTAATGCCAAAGCCACACCAGAATGGCTTTCCAATAGGTGTTGAGTGTTCCTGAGTGGTCCAGTCTCAATCCTGCCTTAAATCTGGTTTGAATATTGCTCTCCATCAATGATTTCCAACCAAATTTACTGAGCTTGGGCAATTTTGACAAAGACAATGGATATACACTGAGTGTACAAAACATTATGTCTTTCCATGACATAGACTGACCAGGTGAATCCAGGTGAAAGCTATGATCCCTTATTGATGTCACCTGTTACATCCACTTCAATCAGTGTAGATGAAGGGGAGGAGACAGGTTAAAGAAGGATTTTGAAGCCTTGAGACAATTGAGACAAGGAGGGTGAATGGGCAAGTACAAAATAAATACAATATAGTTTTTTATTTACCCCTTTTTTCTCCACAATTTCGTGGTATCCAATTGGTGGTTACAGTCTTGTCCCATCGCTGCAACTCCCATACGGACTCGGGAGAGACGAAAGCCGAGAGCCATGCATCCCCCGAAACACGACCCCACCAAGCCGCACTGCTTCTTGACACACTGCCCGATTAACCCGGAAGCCAGCCGCACCAATGTGTCGGAGGAAACACCGTACAGCTGGTGACCTGAAGTCAGCATGCATGTGCTCGGCCGACCACAAGAAGTCGCTAGAGCGCGATGGAACAAGGACATCCCAGCCGGCCAAATCCTCCCCTAAACCGAACAACGCTAGGCCAATTGTGCGCCGCCTCATGGGTCACCCAGATCGAACCTGGAGCTGTAGTGATGCCTCTAGCACTGCGATGCAGTGCCTTGGACCGCTGGCGCCACCCTGGACTCAAAGACAAAATATTAAATACCAGCACACCGGTTTGAGTGTGTCAAGAACTGCAACACTGCTGGGTTTTTCACACTCAACAGTTTCCTGTGTGTATCAAGAATGGTCCACCACCCAAAGGACATCCAGCCAACTTGACACAACTGTGGGAAGCATCAGAGTCAACATGGGCTAGCATCCCTGTCCCTGCCCCAATGAATTGAGGCTGTTCTGAGGGCAAAAGGGGGTGCAACTCAATATTAAGAAGGTGTTCCTAATGTTTTGTTCACTCAGTGTATGTCACCCTAAGAGTTGTGCAGAGTTGGTAGAATGTAATCCCTTTTCAGATTACATTTGAAGGCAGCAAAATGTGACAACTGTGCAAGGGAATGTGTAAACGTTCACTAGGAACTGTATCTTTTTGCAGTTACCAATGAATACTACATTGCATTTCATCCTAATCATTGATTTTGCCAAATTAAATATGTTCAGTCATCTAAGTGGTATTGAAGTAGCTACAATGAGAGATAATGTAATGATCAATGCGAAAAACCGACGAGTCACTGGCACCCTCTCAGGGCAAAGTTGAACAAAGAAAGTCCTCCCGGGCCCAATTCCACTGTAGTGAATGGACAGCTGCTAATGACTGACAATAGGACAAAGGGAGCCACTCCAAGCGACTGATAACCTCCGAAATGGCAGAATCAGCAGTGATTGGTCAACTGTGTCCCTTGGACAGAGTAGGTATGGTGACGGTCTGGGGGGTTGGAGCCTGGGACAGAGGCAGGTCAGACTAGAGGTGACCAGGGGGTGGAGCCATCCCTGCTGCTGTGAGTGACACATGAGACACCCACCCATAGACAAGCTCGTGGTTGTAAACACTTTCCCATCAGGGAGGGACGACCACTTTTCCACATTTTCAATAGAACGTCATTAACCATACTTTCTCTGCTCTAACAAGTTAAGACAATATGACTATACAATTCCAAATATACAGCAATTATCTACAAGAAAGCACATCCATATTAAAATAAACCAGCTTGACATTAGTAAATATTGATCCGCCTTTTGCAGGTTCACAGAGATGGCGGGGAAAGCATTTACAAGGAACGAGAGAGATCACAGCTGCTAAATTCCTCAATTTACATTCCCCTTCTCTGCTGTTTTAGGAGAGTTTGAGTGGTGGCAAGATTAGGACTTCATCTACTGTGTAGTGGTGAAAACAGCTGTTGCTAACTCAGCTATTTGCCCTCTGAACTGTGTTTTGGTCCCTGAATGAGGGTCTCTGGATTCCCACCCCTGTCACAGCGTTTACAAGCTCAGGGAGCCTTGCCTCAGCCCCCCTCCACACTCTACAGCCCCTTGACCCCCACATCACCCCTGCCCACTCCATGCACTGAGGCATCCTGGGATGTGAATAGGCTGAGGGAGACTAGTGTTGTCCATGAGTACTCTCTGATCCCGCCTCCTCAAGTTTACAACCCAATCAGGCTTTGCCTCATAAATCCATGCCTCCTCCCTTAGGGGGGCAACAATGCCAGTCTTTTTCTGTGCACTGGTTTAATAGTTCCCCCAAGCTTCCTTCCACTTATTACTGACTCCCACAGGTTTATAGGGGCCAGGACACAGAGGCTGCTAAGAAAGTCCAGTTTAGAGCTGCACACAATCAGGCCAGCATGGAGTCACGGTGGGGTCAGGAGTTTCTGAACTGAGTCTAACCTCTGACCTCTGCCACCTGGCTCCGCAGCCAGGGCGAAGAGAAGGGAGCATCTCAAATGAACTTCGCCTGAACCTGGACCTTAACATTGGACAAACACCCCACCCCTGCACTGCCCCTTCCACCAGCCTGTTGCCCCACGGTCAGAGGAGAAAGAGGAGTTGCTACCACAGCAGCCCATAGAACACAGACACAGTCATAGGGTGACTAAGAAATGACTGACTAGAGCCTTTACAAAACTGAGTGGATTGTTCATAGAGAGAAAAAGTGACAGCAATCTAAATGACTGTATGTGTGTGGCTCATTACCATGTATTTGTTCAATTGACATATTTTGGGACTTATCTGAAAATATTCCATTCCACTCCATTATCTTGCAGTATCTGTGAAACCGAGGCTGCGACTAGTGGTGCATAGGGCAGCTGTTTGTTCACCCGCACCTGCCCGCAATTGCTAACACCCATCCACAACCACCCAATTATGTGTGATAAAGTCAAAAACCCGACCCTAACCTAGATCATCCGCTGTAGTCTACAGTCAGAGATTGCAGAAAGATTTTTGGACAGGGGGTGCAGGATTTTTGTTGTTGCCTGATTTAGGGGGTATGATGTTTGTGCATCTGTAACTTTCTCACTCATAATTATTCATGATTCTTTCAGGATTATCAACAATCATGGTAGCATCCACATTCATGTAGAAACATATTATATTCTTATTTACAGTGAAAGTGACTCCAAAATGACACAATACATTATTTACCAATAATTTCTATTGGGCACAAAATAATATGAAACACAACCAAAACAAACAGTCACAAGCTTGTGTGCTAGGCATATGGGACCAAATACTACACTTTGACTACGTTAATACACATAAGTGCATTTGTCCAAATACTACTAAAATGGGGTTACTATGTACAAAAAGTGCTGTATTTTCTAAACCGTCCACATGGTTTGGATGAAAAAACCCTCAAATTAAAGCGGACAGTCTGCACTTTAACCTCATAGTCATTGAATAATTTCAAATCCAAAGTGCTGGAGTACAGAGCCAAAACAACAATAAATGTGTCACTGTCGCAGTACTTTTGGAGCTCACTGTAGTTGTCATCTAAGTATTCTAAGTCATCTGTGCTTCTGTCACGGAGCAAAGACGTTTAGGGATGGGGAGAAAATGCAATAACCAAAAGATTACTGGAAAGATTTACTGTGCAAGGACATCAGTTTGACCTGAGGAAGGAAATAAAAAGCTCTGAAAACAACCTAACGTGTTTGATAAGATCTCAGTTCGTCTTGAATGCATATTTCATGTGGTTGAAATACTATCAAATATGATGCTGATATAGCACCTCTACAGATGGCATCTACCTGTGCATTCCTATTCTCTCAAGATGCTGAAATAAATCAGATTTCTGTTCCAGAGTAAAACTGTTGCCTATATTTGATGTATCATTTTAATGCCAGAAATGCTTAATTCTGCAGGAGTAAATATGAAGGCTATGTGAGAGGTTATACCTAGAGTCAGTGTCCAGATTACAGTTTACATTTAACCCATATGAACAGTAGGCTACAGTTCCCTTGACGTACCATAGGCCTATATTAATGCCGTTTTTTTGTAGGCACTAACTCTGCCATGGTTTGTTGGACAAATCCTATGGGAATATTAATGTAGTTGTGTTATCATCCTAATAAGGTCTGTGGTAAACACAGGCTCAGGAGAAGTGTTTTTTTCTACCAAAACCCTATTCTATCCCCGTAGGAATAGCTGAACGAACCAGAGGTAACTCATTCCTGGGTTTTAGGACTACAAGCTAACGAGCTCTATTGAAAGTCCCCATCTTGTGACTTTCAAATGTGTATAGCGCCTCACAATCATCACACATCCTATTTTACCACTTCACCAAATGTTTCACAAACATTACTTTTCTGGCCCTACCTTCTCTTTATTTTCAACTCTCCATTTTACCGCTTTTCTCTTATCGAATTAAACTCCGGCATTGTTATTTTTGCGTCCATGGATCGATGTTAACTTTTTCTGCCATTTCCAAAAACAATTGGCGTGAGTACAGTTAGTTGCCAGAACAAAACTACAAATCATGTGTAGACTAAATTGACCGCAAGAAGCCCAAACATATATAGTATTTGACTAAACCATAATAATGTCAAACCTTGCTTATGTTTGTATACGATCGCCTGTCTCTCTATTATGTGTCTGAATACGTGGGAACAGATTCCTCTAAATAAAAATCACTTGGAGCTGCTTTGCTGAAGTTTTTAGTGTTTGATGTCCAACAATGAAATTGTTAAACCCTGCCCTAAAGCTTACCCACTAATGCCAGATTGCCTAAAATAATAAAATAAAAACCTTAATGTAGCATATAGATATTAATTGCACAAGAATGACACGTTTATAGATTTTTTAAAGGTATTGTTTTCTCTTTACTCTCGTGATCCTCAACCGGCGCATCATGTTGTAGGGCCAGTCCCTGCTCTATTTTCAGCTGAACGTGTCTCCCTGGTGGAGATGGAAGGAGTCACATGCTCCATGGAAGACACGCCTAGTATGCAGATCCAGTAATCGGAAACGCAAGAGGAACAGCAAAAACTGTATCAATTATTATCCCCTGAAATTGGAATGATGAAGAGCCGAGCACGGGCCGATATTTTACATTTCAGGTGGACTAGTGTTATCTACACTAGTAAAAAAAAAAACAGAGGCTATATGAACCACAACGTGGCGCTCATTTTTCAGCATGTTTTTACGAGGGCATTGTGTATTGACAGAGTGATGTATACAGTCAGCAAACAGCCTCATTATTTATTAAAGGAGCCAAAATCAATGATGTCAAAGATGTAGTGATGTAAGGCAGCAGAATAGCATTGCTCCCAATCAATTCCGGTTTATAGGCTTACTGGAGTGTTGTTTTTGTTTTTTAAATCCACATATCCTAAACTATGGGTTACATTTAACACAATATTGTCAGTGATGAATGTTTATTCATGCAAACATCTGGGGGAGTGATAGAATCCTGTCTGGGCATCTCCCTACTACACCTGGACCTGTACATGTACTATTACATCTTGCCACTAGAGGGGGGTATCTAGCCAATTTTCACTGCCATCCACAAAGCATACAGTAGGTGTGACATATTTTGCCATCCACACTGTATTGCTGTTGGTTGAATGTAACAGGCCCGACATTAAATTATGTGTGGAAGAAATATCCTCAGTCACAATTAGACATGAACTATCTGGAACAAATTGGTCACAATACTACAAACTAAAATCTTCAACTGAAAATGAACGGAAGAAGATCAATCGGCGATTTGCCAACAGGAAATCACATGAATGACTTACTTTATCATTATGTATTTGTCCTATCATGAAGTATAAACACATAACAAGTCAACTTACCTATCCCATTATTTGGTTCAGCTTCCAAGGGATGGTCACCGTAGAAGCCTGAAAAACAAAGGACAAATGTGAAGACAGAAGGACAATCAGAGATCCCTTACAGTAGCTTTTGCTGTAGACACTAATTCATCATGTTGACTATGAATTGAGACCCTGTCTGTGATTGGTCCATCAGTGCCATACCATCTGTGCTGTGCACTCGGTCTAGACGCCAGTCCACTTCTCACTTACACACTCAATGACAAGCAATCATTCAAACGCAAAACAGTAGTGTGTGTAAAGTTCCCTGGCGGTATATCTCTCCATTATAGGCCACCCCCCACCCCGCCGTGTCAGCACACCGCCCTGCTATCAACAGCTGACCCTTGACCCGACACACGCCAGACGCCCCCTGCACCCTCCACTGAACACTGGCATATGGTGTCCCTCAAGCAAACACAATGCACCAACACACACACATGCCCATATCAGACTCACAGGCACAGTCACATATGCCCAACTCAGACACACACACCGTTACTCACTCTCTCTCTCTCTCTCTCTCTCTCTCTCTCTCTCTCTCTCTCTCTCTCTCTCTCTCTCTCTCTCTCTCTCTCTCTCTCTCTCTCTCTCTCTCTCTCTCTCTCTCTCTCTCTCTCTCTCTCTCTCTCTCACTCTCTCTCTCTCTCTCTCTCTCTCACTCTCTCACTCTCTCTCTCTCTCTCTCTCTCTCTCTCTCACTCTCTCACTCTCTCTCTCTCACTCACGCTCACGCTCACGCTCACGCTCACACTCACACTCACACTCACACACACTCACACATGAATTACAGCCTACTCACAAGCACATGCAGTGTAACCAATAATTAGCACAAGCAAGCATTCACTCAACTCCATATTGCCAACAATTAACGCCATTACAAAATAAGAATATTGGCTAAAACATCAATGAAGTATTCATTGATAGCTGTAAAAGCAGAATATTAAACTGTGATATGTAGGATCAGTAGTGGCTCTGAGTACTTGTCCTCCCTGAAGACAAGAAAACATCCCTGCACCTCAAAGGGACAGATGTTCTTAGTTTTAAGACTAAGTTTCCCTGAGGACTTATGTGACACCCTGACACTGTATTTCAGTAAGACCCCTACCTATTCATGTCTCAACTTAATCTCAGCTGTCTGTCCTGTCAGCTCACTGTGCCAGAGCCTCCTCCACTGCAGCCTATTGTGTGTTGACAAAGAGGGGCCGCATCTTTAACCTTTCACCTCTAAAACCTCTGCAACCTCCAGAACACAATCAGCACACAATCAAAATAGCATACTGGCTCATGTCCTTTCTCTTCCCTCCACAGGGATAAGAAGGTCAGGCATGCTTGACAGAACTCACACCAGTAATAAAAATACTGTAAAGGTTTTTCATAGAGAAATCTATACTTAGGGCCTCAGCTCGTAAATAAATAACTACAAAAAATAAACACAGTGGCGAGATGGTGTACCTGTGCATATTACCGTAACCAACCAATCAATTTACGATTCCTACTGTTGTCATTTCTAAATAATAATAAACATGTCCTCCGATAGAGAGAGAGAGCTACTTCTTCTACAACTCTTTCACCTCTAGCTCTAGTATTCCTGTGAGCTTCGGGATTCTAGGATCCCCTCCAGGGCAGGTTTACTACCACCAGTACACATGCTAATTAGCTGCTCAGCTCTGGTAACCAGCACCGTGACATGACTGCAGTAGGGCCAATGCTAAAGCTAATCACATTAGCCATGCTACAGGCTGGGGAACACCAGCTAACCCACTGCTTCAGCTCTCCCCCCGCAGACCCCACTAATGTAAATACAGTGCAACCTATTGAACAACCTCTTGGCACCATACTAAAACGTTAAAAGAAATGACAGTTGGGAGTATGTCATACAAACATTTAGGATCTTCACCTACACAGGTATTCCGAACAAGGATTAAGAGAAGCACAACCAGTGAGCTTCAAAACTACTGTAAATCAAATTTGAAACTCATTTGAGAGACCTCCAAGGCTCCAAATATGTTACTGTATGACAAAAAAATACACTAATTTCCACATGCCTTGCAATGGCAGCATTCCTTTTCAACAGGAACCATATGGTGAGAGTGCGTGTGAGATAATGGTGGTGCATAGGTTATAGATGGTAATGTACATGCAACAGAGTGTACCAGTAAGTCCCCCTCCCATTAGTATGGCCCCCATGTCAGTCCATCCCCTTTCCATTTCAGCACCCTGCCTCTCCCCATTAACATCCACCCAGCCCCTAGATCAGTCAGTCCATCACTGTCCCAGATCGTCTGCCCCAGATGGCCAGTGTTCTGCTTGGCCAGTGAAGAGGCACGCCACCCTGTCATCTGAGTAGAGTGGCCCCTACCTACCTGTCAGCCTGGCCCTGGCCTTATCTCACCCACACACACTATCACATCTATCACATGTCACACTGGGAGGCCTGGCACAGACGGAGGGAGGGATAGAGAGAGGGAAGGACTGGGGGAGAGAGGGGAGGATGAAAAGAGAGAGGGAAGAAGGTAAGGATGAAGTGAACGAGTGAGTGATTGACTGATCATGTCAGTAGAAAAATGAGGGAGGTAGTCATAGATTTGACAAAGTTGACTCAGTCAAGAAAGCATTATTTAATTCCCATTACAAATTGTTTTGAGTCTTCATGTTTTCCCCATATATTTAGTCAATCATTTCTTCAAAATGTATATATTGTTCTTCTTATCCGATTTTCCCAGTATCATGAGTAGGGCCTTTTTACTTTGCGCAAGGCTAGCACGTATCAAGGAAATATTTGGTCAAGTTATTTGTGCATTTGAATATCATTAAATGCAGTAATTTACCTGTTTGTAATCCTCCAAGTGGATGCGATGTTGAGGTGCACATGAAAACTTGCTACACTTATGAGAAAGAAGTGCTGTTTATAGAAATGTTTCGTTTGTTTGTTATTTGTGTGTCTCGGAGCTCCATGTCACTGAGGGGATTCCATTCATCTGGCCCGGGCGCCCGGGTAGGTGGGTTTTTGCACCGGGTGAAAGTTGATTTATTCCCTTTGGAACGTGTTGCCTCCTGGGCGTGAGTCAGGTGCCTGTTCAAACCCCACGGCGAAATCGGCTCAAAACAAAAGTGATGTAATTAATCACGTGGCGTAATGAGCAGGATTCTGTGTTTTCACACACAAAAGTGATTGCTTCTGATAAAAATGCCCTATCTGCCTTCCCAATGAAAACAAGTTGTATGTTTGTGGACGATGCACTATGCTGTGTTGTTGACAACATGACCGCACAATGCAGCATACTGTTCAAATTGAGAAGGGCCCTCTTCCACCGCTTTTGCATCACAGGCCGTAGAACGGTTCCCGCCGCTCAGCATAATGGAATCCGCCCACTCTGTCTGTCATGTCCACTTAGTGGTCATGTCCTTGAGGAATGGGAGCGAGTGTGGGTGCAGAGCTGAGGGTTCTTACAAGGAACCCAAAAGGGTTCTACTTTGAACCAAGAAGGTTTCTAGCTGGAACCAAAAATAGTTATCCTATGGGGACAGCGTGGAGACAGCGTAAATATTTCCCCATGTACAGTAAATGTCTTGAGTTCCTAACAAAAGGTCATTTGCTAGGAACTCAAGACATTTACTGTACACAGGGAAATATTTATTCTTCATAGCTGAATGGTGAGTGACATCTGTGATATATCGGCCCACAGTGACAGGAGATTCCTGGGAGAAACCAGCCACGGATATACAATTGTTTCCACTACATTACAGGAGCAAATTAATCACCTGCTATGAAAAGCCAGTGTGGTGTCACAGACCAATAGCCTGTGGGTAGTGTTCAAGTCATCCTGTTCCTAGAGACAGTGAAGCATGTCTTTAAGGAGAGTTTCAGTTTGCCCTCAGCTCCCTGCTGTAGAAAGCCTTGAATAAGCAGATGGGGTAGATGTATAGGGGGGTGTGATACACTGTTACCTGATATTAGTGGGCTCTCTTTGTATTACCTGACATTCAGTTAAGAGGGTCAATGCTTCCTCAGTTGGGGTGGGTCACAGAGGGTAATTTGGCTGAGGTGGGTCATTGTTACCAAGAGTGTCAATGTTACCTGACAGGGGCTGTTACATGACTATAGTGCTCCAAAAATCTAAGAGGAGTGCTACCCAACAGGTCCCCAAATGACTTCCCCGACTTATAACTACTCATATGCACAAAATGTGGTATATTTTCCCCTCATAATTTATCCTACTGCTCTGACTTGGTTGTCCACATGTAGCTTTCATTGCCTGCATACACGCCCTCTTTATTTATCCTATGGTTCTGACTTCGTGTACAGGGAGAATACTGTAAGAACGGCCCATGTTCTGAATTCTGTCGCATATCAAAAGTGTTGAACAAATAGTTATATTGACTGTGTCCATCCTAGCTCGTTCATTAATGTTTTAATTGAAATTACGGATTGCTTCTTATCCGCTCGTCATCCCCTTATGCCATAGTTTGTACATCTCAATTGTCAGTAGAAACCGCATTTGTTTAAGCAAGTCAGCCATATCAGCTTTGTTTTTTTATAAAAGCCAGTAAATGAGGCTGAATGAACTGTTTCGCTGCCAGACAAGGCTCCGCTGCGGTGTAGCAGTGTTAAGGTGTTGGGATTGCTGTTGGGACTCTGCTGGTGGGACAGCTTTATGTAGGCCCTAACAGTTTGTGGGCACCGTTTGTGACCTTTTTAGTGCAATTCATGTATTGTTTAGTGTTGTGTTGTGTAGTGGCTTTGCTGGCATGCATCTAAAACATTTGGGGGGAGTTTGCCCCACCAAGATGTACATGGTAAAATCACCACTGTGTATATTACATTTGTTCTATTTGATGACTTTATTATTTCATTCCAAGTCATCGTCTCATTTCTATAGAGCTGCTGCCTCCTGTGCTGTCTGCCAAAATCACTATTTTAGTAGTTCTTCAAAGTAAATAAGGGATGCTTTTATGACTGCTGAATACCAACTATCAATCACTTCTATCATGTATTTTCAGGTAAAGATACCTTGCGAAGCAACTGCCCTCTATCCCTCTCGATCGCACATTGTTCTGTCTCCCACTCCATGTCTGCCCCAAACTAACCTAGCGTAGCAGGTGTAAAAGAGATACACAGACCGGACAAGTAGGAGAGCAATGGACTATGGTCATTGTAGTTAATTACCATGTTTTCTGTGCAAAACTATGTAGAATATTGGCCTGTTGGAAACTGTGACTGCCTACTTCATCAGACAGTTCAGGTTTGATCTGATAAAAAAATATTATTTGACCTTTATTTAACTGGGCAAGTCAGTTAAGAAAAATTCTTATTTTCAATGACAGCCTAGGAACAGTGGGTTAACTGCCTTGTTCAGGGGCAGAACGACAGATTTGTACCTTGTCAGCTCGGAGATTTAATCTTGCAGCCTTTCAGTTACTAGTCCAAAACTCTAACCACTAGGCTACCTGCCGCCCCAGATCTCTATGTGACCGCTGATAACCTCAGAACAAAGTGACTACAAATACAAAGTTGCCAATGTCTGCAAATTGATACAAACAAGTGATGTATAAAAAGATGCTTCACATTAAAACTGAGATGACTGCAATTAAATATAAACAGTAGACTATATGACTATTTCAATAATATTGAAATACATTTCATGTTTAATCAATTTAGTTATATTTTTCTACTTGTAGGCTAATATATTTGTCTCAATATATTTAATGATGGGTAGCCTAACATGTGCGCAATGATGTGCCAGGAAGTAATATCTCTCTAGGAGCTGAACCATCGTCAGTATTGAGAAATAATTACACTGAGTGTACAAAACATTAGGAACACCTTCCTAATATTGATTTGCACCCCCTTTTGCCCTCAGAACAGCCTCAATTTGTTGGGGCACGGACTACAAGGTGGCGAAAGCATCCCACAGGGATGCTGGCCCATGTTGACTCCAATGCTTCCCACAGTTGTGTCAAGTTGGCAGGATGTCCTTTGTGTGGTGGACCATTTTTGATACACACGGGAAACCGTTGAGCGTTTAAAACCCAGCAGAGATCACAATAGAGATTGTATCATCTGTGGATCTGTTGGGAAGGTATGCAAATTGAAGTGGATCTAGGGTTTCTGGGATAATGGTGTTGATGTGAGCCATGACCAGCCTTAGTGTTCTTTCAAGTCTCCTGAGGGGGAATAGGTTTTGTCTGTCCCTCTTCACTACTGTCTTGGTGTGCTTGGACCATGTTAGTTTGTTGGTGATGTGAACACCCAGGAAATTGAAGCACTCAACCTGCTCCACTGCAGCCCTGTCGATGAGAATGGGGGTGTGCTTGGTTCTCTTTTTCCTGTAGTCCACAATCATCTCCTTTGTCTTGATCACATTGAGAGGGAGGTTGTTGTCCTGGCACCACACGGCCAGGTCTCTGACCTCCTCCCTATAGGCTGTCTCATCATCGTCAGTGATCAGGCCTACCACTGTTGTGTCATCGGCAAACTTTATGATGATGTTGGAGTCGTGCCTGGCCGTGCAGTCATGAGTGAACAGGGAGTTCAGGAGAGGACTGAGCATGCACCCTGAGGGGCCCCTGTGTTGAGGATCAGCGTGGTGGATGTGTTGTTACCTACCCTTACCACCTGGGGCGGCCCGTCAGGAAGTCCAGGATCCAGTTGCAGACGGAGGTGTTTAGTCCCAGGGTCTTTAGCTTAAAGATGAGCTTTGAGGGCACTATGATGTTGAATGCTGAGCTGTAGTCAATGAATAGCATTCTCACATAGGTGTTCCTTTTGTCCAGGTGGGAAAGGGCAGTGTGGAGTGCAATAGAGATTGCATCCTCTGTGGATCTGTTGGGGTGGTATGCAAATTGGGGTGGGTCTAGGGTTTCTGGGATAATGGTGTTGATGTGAGCCATGACCAGTCTTTCAAAGAACTTCATGGCTACAGACGTAAGTGCTACGGGTCGGTAGTCATTTAGGCAGGTTATCTTAGTGTTCTTGGGCACAGGGACTATGGTGGTCTGCTTAAAACATGTTGGTATTACAGACTCGGACAGGGAGAGGTTGAAAATGTCAGTGAAGACACTTGCCAGTTGGTCAGCGCATGCTCGCAGTACATGTCCTGGTAATCCGTCTGGCCCTGCGGCCTTGTGAATGTTGACCTGTTTAAAGGTCTTACTCACATCGGCTGCGGAGAGCGTGATCACACAGTCTTCCGGAACAGCTAGTGCTCTCATGCATGTTTCAGTGTTATTTGCCTCGAAGCGAGCATAGAAGTAGTTTAGCTCGTCTGTGCTTCCCTTTGTAGTCTGTAATGGTTTGCAAGCCCTGCCACATCCGATGAGCGTCAGAGCCGGTGTGGTACGATTTGATCTTAGTCCTGTATTGACACTTTGCCTGTTTGATGGTTCGTCGGAGGGTATAGCGCGATTTCTTATAAGCTTCTGGGTTAGAGTCCCACTCTTTGAAAGTGGCAGCTCTAGCCTTTAGCTCAGTGAGGATGTTGCCTGCAATCCATGGCTTCTGGTTGGGGTATGTACGTACGGTCACTGTGGAGACGACGTCATCGATGCACTTATTGATGAAGCCAATGACTGATGTGGTGTATTCATCAATGCCATCGGAGGAATCCCGGAACATATTCCAGTCTGTACTAGCAAAACAGTCCTGTAGCTTAGCATCTGCTTCATCTGACCACTTTTTTATTGATCTAGTCACTGGTGCTTCCTGCTTTAATTTTTGCTTGTAAGCAGGAGTCAGGAGGATAGAATTAGGGTCAGATTTGCCAAATGGAGGGCGAGGGAGAGCTTTGTATGCGTCTCTGTGTGTAGTAGAGGTGGTCCAGTTTTTTTCCCCTCTGGTTGCACATTTAACATGCTGATAGAAATGTGATAAATCGGATTTAAGTTTCCCTGCATTAAAGTCCCCGGCTACTAGGAGCGTCGCCTCTGGGTGAGCGTTTTCTTGTTTGCTTATGGCGGAATACAGCTCATTCAATGCTGTCTTAGTGCCAGCCTCTGACTGTGGTGGTATGTAAACAGCTACAAAAAGGTAGATAGTGAGGTCTACAGCTTATCATGAGATACTCTACCTCAGGCAAGCAATAGCTCGAGACTTCCTTAGATATCGTGCACCAGCTGTTGTTTACAAAAATACATAGTCCGCCGCCCCTTGTCTTACCAGACGCCGCTGTTCTATCCTGCCAGTGCAGCGTATAACCAGCCAGCTGTATGTTTATAGCGTCATCGTTCAGCCACGACTCCGTGAAGCATAAGATGTTACAGTTTTGAATGTCTCGTTGGTGGTTTAATCTTCCGCGTAGGTCATCCATTTTATTCTCCAAATATTGCACGTTTGCTAGCAGAATGGAAGGAAGTGGGGGTTAATTCGATCGCCTACGAATTCTCAGAAGGCAGCCTACCCTGCCAGCCCCTTTTACTCCGCCTCCTCTTCAGGCAAATCACAGGGATCTGGTCCTGTTCCTGAGAAAGCAGTATATTGTTTGCGTCAGGGCTAGTCAGACTCGTTAAAGGGAAAAAAGGATTCTGCCTGTCAGTGGTGAAAAATCGCAGTCCTGATGTCCAGAAGTTATTTTCGGTCATAAGAGATTGTAGCGGCAACATTATGTACAAAATAAGTTTAAAAAACAAGTTACAAACAACGCAAATAAACAAACAAAACACTTAAAACTTCTGCCTTCATCTCCGGCGCCATTTTATCAGAGGCACTTAAATATTTTGTCTTGCCCATTCACACTCTGAATGGCACACCTACACAATCCATGTCTCAATTGTCTCAATGCTTAAAAATCCTTCTTTAAACTGTCTCAACCAGTGAACATTTTTATTGTAGGAAAGATACATTGTTAAAAGATACATTCCATCGCTATCGGGAAACCGTGCCCAGGACTATTCATCACACCATCATGGATATGAAATGTGACAGATTGTGGAGGAACTCCAGTGTTAGATCCACAGGCTGTGCTGTGGTCATCCCTCTGACCTCTACACCTGACCTCTGACCCCAGTATGTAATACCACGCAGCACAATGTCTACTCTGTCCTCCCCTCTGCTCCCTCCAGCCTAACAATGCATAGTTCCCTAATCTCGGATGGACGGCTCACTCCCTCTGATCTTTTTTCCACTAATTTGTCTTTTGACCATTCACATTAGATCTTTTTCAGAGCTGATCTGATCGATCAAAAGACCAATTACTGATAAAAAATATTTGAATATTTGAATTGGACTGCCTGTGTAAACGTGGCCTGAGTCCCGCTCTCAGTCTAAAATGTATCCTAAAGTATGAGTAACACAACCTATTAACCTTAAATGCAGTCTTCAGTAGATCTAAGATTCTAAAACCTGCAGTATATAAGTGGCGTGAAAAAATGTAAATGTCACTTTCGCTCATTTCTATATGCTTTTTTCTGTCCTTTAGCCATGTTGATGTAATTTGTTAGAGTATGTGATTTGGTTAAAGATGCTGACTGTATGTCTTTATCGGCACTAATCCCACCAGCCCCCTCAGCTCAGCTCTCAGGTCAAGCCCTGGTCAGAGCCACAGAGGGGCTGGGCGGGGGTCATTCACAGCTGGTCGACCGACACGCTCAAAGGATCAACTTCCCTTTCATCATAACAGGGGTCAGAGTTTTATTACCACGCACTGGGCTGGATAGCGTAGCACACACACACACACACACACACACACACACACACACACACACACACACACACACACACACACACACACACACACACACACACACACACACACACACACACACACTGATGGCTCAGGAGCATATGATAATAATTATCTTATTAAATGAGTGCCAATAAATAAGAGAAAAGTTATGGCACCATTCATGTGACACTATAAGGAACATGGTATCTTCTTGAGTTTTGTTTTGAGCCTCTCTGAGTCCTCCAAGTTTTCAAAGAGAGTTTGAGAATGTCCACTGGCCAATCATGTACTGTAGAAGGGTTTGTGAGGATTGTGAAGTGATGAGGACAAAAGTTTAGAAAGCCCAGATTGTTAGCAGATTCCTGCTAACACAGTCATTGGGAATGTGACTGTGTGTCTTTGCTGTTGACTGTGAAATGTCAGGGTCAGTAATTTACTGTGCTGCCTTAAATCAGTGCAGATGGCTCAGGTAACAAATGAATGTCTCATTAATAAAATCTGTTTCCTTTCCAAAAGAATGAACGAGTGAGAGACCAGCCGTATCTTTATCGACAGAGATGTATGTCAAACACAGGTACACTACATCCGTCACTACTCTAGTGTTGATTGCACTAAGTTTGAGGGGCTAATTTGAATAAATGTGTCAGAGTCAGGGGAAGCCGCTCTTTTATAGCCCGTAACAACTGTCTCCTGTAGCAATACCCTGGCTCTGATTTGTGAGATCCACAGGAAAGCCATCCCTACTCTACATACCAAGTTCAGTGTTTTACAGCTCCCTGTAAACTCATCCTCCACCCAAATTCAAACTCAAATTGTAGACGTTTACTGCTCCTGGCTGGGCAACGTGTTGAATATCACAGAGCCCTGACAAAAGCCTGGCCCTAGACTCACGCATCTGCGATGTCACTGTACCAACTGCCTTGATGCCCTTACTGTACTGTCTCCTCTTTATGACCCGCCACGCCAGCCCCCCTGCATCTCAATACCAGCTGTTAATTCCTAGTCCATACCCTAAGGGTTCTGCTCTGTGTTCTGTTGGGCTGCTGGCTGGATAAATGAACAAAGCATCTCTGCCTGCCTGTCAGTAACTAGCCGTGTTATTCCTCCAGGCCGGCTCAGTGGCTCTCCTTTAGCTCATGGATCAAGTGGAGGTTGTAAATACTTTCCTGGGTTGTTTGGGGGTCAACAGAGACTTGGCCATTATCGCCTCAAGAGCCACATCTTCATAAGTCTCAGCCCATAGGTGCAAATGCATTAGCTTTCCAGTGTGTTGACTGCAAGACAGACACAAATCGCGCAAGATGACTTGATTGTGTCCTGCGATTTACATCTTCATACTAAAAAAAAGAAGATTGTTTTAAATACTATGATGCGTCCTGTGATTTCGGTATTGTTATGTGTGAGTCGTGTACGTTCTGAATTGACTCTACAGTGTGAAGTGTTGATTCCCGAGGCCTGCTGGTTGCTGGGTCACCAGTCGTTGATCTAATTATCCTCCGCTCTCTGTATCATTACAGGGATGACCGAAAGAATGTGTTGCCTGGTAACGGCACTTACTGTCAGTGCACTGGGACAGGAGGAGCACACAGGAGCAGCAATACATTGTGTCCTTACTAACAGAGCTCTGCTGAGGCAGTACATGTTGGGCAATGGTCATCATTTAGTCACTGTCATTGTTTGGTGAATTTTGCCAAGGCATTCTCTATCAAGACAATGAGGAACAGAACTTGATGCTCGTATCATGGTTAGTATTCTGTAATACCAAAATAACATATACATTTCTATTTATTTGTAAAAATCTGTCAAATCTAATAGATTTGCTGAAAATATTTATGTTGGTCCTGTTTGATCATTTCAGAAGGTAAATAATTTGCTCACACATTTACACACAAATCCATAATATATGTGCATTGTGTCTTTGAATTAAAAAAAATATATATATATATCGCATAAATCTCCGTTAACAGTATAACAAAGCATAGAAGTGGCTGATCTTCAGGGTTGGGGAGTAACGGATTAGCCTACATGTAAAGATTACACAAAAACGGTAACTGTAATCTGTTATGTTACCAGCCAAAATATTGTATTCAGATTACAGATACAAAACTAAATGATTACTTCTACAAACATTTGTTTGACACATTTCTGTTTTCTCAATGACATTCAAATCAGCATTGAAAAAAGGTGCAAATGTAAGTTTGTTTCTGCCTGAGCAAGTCTGACCACAACTTAGAGACCACTATGATGACACACCAAATGTGTTTGATGGATGGCATGAAAAGAGCCGGAATAGGCTTTGTAGGCTACAGTCCAAGCCATGTCTTCCAATGGTGCGACTGTTGTCGGCATACAAAGATTCCAACTTGAATAAACACTTGGAGGTTAGAACGACAGCAGTGGTGTAGCCTACGGGCGATACAGACAGCCTACCACTTATTATTGATATCTAGGCTAAATAGCGCATTGATGTGAATCGCACTGATGCTCTATCATTTTGCTATTTGCGAGTTACGGATTGTAGTTGTTGTGGATGGCTGTTCACAAATGTAGGCCTATATGTGTATTTTAACCCAATAATAGTTGAATTGAAGAAGTTGAAGCTGCCTATCAGTCATTGTTTTTGCGACCAGTGGTGTATTCGTTATCGAAACGGTTTACTGTTTAACCAAAAGGAAGCAAACAGAGCAAAACAAGATTGGACACATTAATTTAGGTCCCTCCCGTTTGCTTCCATTTAAGAAACGTTTTGCAACAGAATCGGCATAATGAATATGACCCGGTGAACAGCCAGGGGAAAATGCGCTCTTGCAACAGCTGCATAGTGTGAATCCCATCCTATGGAATAAAAACTCCCCCGGTGAAGGCCTATTGTACTGTCAAAAACAAGTTTCATTTAAGAAGACCACCAGTGGGGCTTTTATTGCTCAATCTAATGTCCATAGGCCTAACAGACACATGCTCAAATTTGCACACGTTTGATAGATTTAAACAGCTGCAATTTATTGAGATATCAGTGTCACCCAAAAAGATTTAACAATAGGACTATAGCAAATGCAGCATATGGCATTCATTTTTCACATGCAAATAGAGCTTTTTTAATTTAATGTTAGGGTTAGGCATTAGGGTTAGCAGTGTGGTTAAGGATAGGGTTAGGTTTAAAATCAGATTTTATGACTTTGTGGTTGTGCCAGCTAGTAACCACCCTAGAGAGCTAACTCCAAAACAAGATTCATGATGAAAAACGCTAACCTGCAGTGAAAGTAATCTAAAAGCAACTGAGAGTATAGTAATCAGATTAAGTTACTGAGATTGGGTAATCCAAAAGTTACGTTATTGATTAAAATTGTGGACAGGTAACTAGTCACTGTAAAGGATTACATTTAGAAAGTAACCTACCCAACCCTGCTGATCCCCCCCAGAGCAAATACCTCTCACTATGCCCGCACATTATTTCCATAAAGACCTGTTTCTCTAATGACTTCTATCCTCCTGTTTTGTTCCATTATACCCAACAAAATGACACTCTGTCATTCCTCTACTATGATTCTGCCCTAAAAATATATTTTCCTGATCTCTGTAAAGGCCAACTCTAATTAGTATTAATCAGGTTAATTACGTAAATCAGTCATTTGTCACCACTAGTCTTTCCTTCATAGTATTGACTCCTAACAATATTTGTTTAAATAAAATGAACTTAAAGGTAGAGGGAGTGACAGTGTCTTGTGTCTGCTGATAGTGGGGTTGATGCAGATTGGGAGATAAGAGATGGAGCTAAGATATGGCCAGGAGTCGAGTTAAGAATCTCTCTGGTAAAAAGGACATGATGGATCACATCTGCCTGCTGTGCCCCTGTCCCCCTTCTCTTCTACCCCACCTCCCCTACTGTAATCTTCAATCATCATTCAGCAGCACCACAGGGGTCGTATCCTGCCCTTCCTCCTTCTCCACCCACAACACAGTTTGTCCCCCTAGGGAAAGGAAAGCCCCATGGTCCCTTGCCCACCACCCCCAGCCCCTACCAGAGTGGAGGATTGACAAAGCACTCTCTTTCACTGTGTCTGCAAAAATCTGCCAGGCCCTCTTACCACCCTGAGGCTAAACCACATCAGATTCACACAAACATATTTTCCTATTTAACTTAATGTGAAGACAATTACATTAAAACAGACCTGTTACATTGATTAGAGGAAAATGTAGAGGTCCTGACACTCAGATCAATGGGAATTGAGTTTCTCTTGGAATGAATTTAGAGATAAGCAAAGCTATTAGAGAAGCAGTAAATGAGTATGTGTTTAGAATATTTTTTACATTCTGTCAGTGGTGACTGGTGATACTGTAGTATAGTTTGTAGTGCAACAGGCCTCTTCACCAATATACAGTGTTATTAAAAGGTTTGGCATAGCCAGCACAGTAATGTCCTGATATAGTGCTATACTGAATTGTAATATTGTTTTAGTGTGAAATTGTCAATAAACTAACTGAGAAGGAATTCAACAATGAGGTCTTCATAATAATCTTGAAAAAAAAATACAATTTGAGTATTTTATAGTAATTATGGTAACGGTAAATTGATGCAAATGAATAGTCTTTTAAAAGTATTTCATTTTCTCTATTTTCATTTGAGAAGAACATTTTCATGGAATATAACATACTTTCTCTAGGCACATGCATTTCTTTACAGTAATAGAACTTAACATGTCAGGTTCTTTTGGGGTCATTTAAAATTCTCTGATGAAGAAATCAGAACCTTGAATAAAACTATTTAAGGGGGGACCAAACTATTATTTTTAGGTAAATATGTTAGGCCCACTAATGTCTTTATAGATACCTTTTTATATTTCCCTTTTTTCAGGATATACTTATTTAAAAGTATGTTTTACATTTGCATAATGAACAAGTTAATTAACCATTGGCAAACGATATGGAAATCATTTGTAAAGAATTTGTAAAAATACTAATATTTACTTATGTATTTATTACGAGGTTTAGGCATTAATCAAATAAACATGAACAACATGGCATACTTGTATTTTCAAAATTGAATTTAAATTAGCTACTTTATTTTATTTCAAACTATGTGATAACGTTTATGATCAGTTAATAAGCACAATTTCTAATAACGTATTATAAATGTAACTACAGTGAAGTTAAATACCTTAAATGTAACATTTGTACACGAATGTAAATCAGTCAGTTCCATCGAACCCGCACAAAATTAGCTAGTATTCCCTTATTTTAGGAAATTTGGTGAATCTCCACATTTGTCATTGAAATAATGTTTGCGCACACAAAAAATAATTGTCATACATGAAAATAATCAAAACCTTAGGCTATATAAATGCCACTGATTAGATCTTAAGTAGCCTACAGTGTGCTACACGGTTTAACATTATTGATACTAAACCATGAATTAGTGCATATTGGCCTCATTCTTGCCAAAATAAGATTAATTAATCAATGCATTTGTGGTCCACTAGCATAATGTGATATATACTTTAATTTCGATCAGTCATTTTCGATTACTATTCCTCGTCAAGGCCTAAGGAATTTTAATCCTCGAAATGACAATAAATCTTCACACCCACACTGGGGCACGAGGCGCTGGCGCCTGGATGAGACACTAATGTCCCTCCCTTGAAACAACGTGTCGATATTTGTCAACCTGCCTTCGTGCATGAGAGAAATCATTTTAAAAACGAAATATAACCAAATGTGTGATGTATAGCCTTATAAGGAATAGTGAATTGAGTCCTCAATATATAGCCATGGCAGGAGATCACACCTAGTGTAATTATTAATGACATTATCTCACCAAAACTGATCAAACAATATAGGCGTATAGCTACTCTTTAATAGCCTCCAACTATGTTGATTTATTCGATTTAAAACGATGCCAAATATGTTTATCTCTATTGAGAAGTGGTCTATTAACAGATCTAAGCCAATGTTGCCAATTTGTCATTCCAATTGGATTCATTGAATTATTAAAACACAACGTTTTCTCTCTCTTTCTCCCGCTGCCTTGTCTTGGTCATCAGCCATTTCCATGTTTTGTGGTGGTAATAGCCAACACAGGATTTTGTGACTAAACCTAATAGCTTCAGGGCGTTCTCCAAGTTCAAAAGTTCACCTTTTACGATCTTCAAAAGACCGCTGACTGCCCACGTCCAAATAAAAACATTCCTACCTCTATTCTCAACAAACGACCCTCAAACTCATCACAGTGTGAAATATGCAAGAAGCAAGACTGACTAACAAAAGTAGGCCTATCATATAGATCGCAGGGAGCACACTGGGTCAGATAATTCCCATAGATAAGACACATTTTGAAAGGCAATTAACAGCCCATGAGAAGGATACTATATTGTTTCACCTTATTACACCCCACATAGAATAAGCAGAATATTATGTAGGCTAAAAACAGGATGATTAACTATGTTACAGTAATTGTATAATAATGTATCATGAATGTAAGGACATTGATATATGTGTATGCATGTGTGTGTTTTTCCCAATGACTGTAAATGTTTTTTACACATGTATAGATTCGCATGCACAAAACCTGATAAAAATACTTGATGTAGTCTATAGGAAGCAAGCAGCCTGATGTTAACATCCACTATACAGTCCTAATGGAATTGGAGCAAGGATGCGAACACGTACCGTTAACGGACTTCGCATTGTTTCTCTCTGGGTAATCGAACCCATTCGTCCTCTTCTCTATCTCCATCCTCCTTCATAAAAGCTGCATGCGCGCCTTTCTATCAACAGGGCGCCTATTACCACTATTTTCAGTTCGATAATGCAATTAGCTGTCTTCGTTGCGTTGATGCGCTCCTGTCTCACTGGACGGACCGCAGCCCCATGGTTTCGAGTGTCAGTAAGAATAACAGTTCTTCCACACCCCCATACCTACACAAACCTGCACCCTGAACATTACGCAATGACGCACGCGCTGTAGCAGGAATTCTGGGTTATGTAGGGTTTGGCCGCGGTGTTTGTAGTTGGGGGTGGTGCGGCTATCTACATAGTTGCATCATTCCGCTGAGTTGGCAATTAGTTGGCCATCAGTTTTCCAAAACAGTTTAGAACGGTAAAGTATTGTTATTAAGTGTTATACAAAGTTGACTTGGATCATTTAAAATGGTATTCAAGGGCTGTGAAAAATAATGGCCATAATAATCCAGCGTGATTGACCATTGAAAGGTGATTCTGGGGGAAAGTACGCAAAATGTTGTTGTCACTTGTCTCTCACCATTATATTTCTGATATCTATTTCGATTATTTGGCCAAAACGAACCATTGTTAATTAAGCTTCGTAGAATGAATGGTTTGTGCATTGTCATCTAACTCAAATCCTTACTAATGGAACCTTAGAACTGTCTACTGTATACAGACAGTGCCTTTGGAAAGTTTTCAACTTCCTTGACTTTTTCCACATTTTGTTGCGTTTACAAAGTGGGATAAAAATGTATTTCATTCATTTTTGTCAACAATGATTTACCCCAAATCCTCTCTAATTTCAAAATTGACAAAAAATGCTAACATTGTTCACACATTTACCAAAAATAAAAATATATATATCTTGAGTAGATAAGTATTCAACCCCCTGAATCAATACATCTTAGAAACAGCTTTGGCAGCAATTACAGCTGTGAGTCTTTTTGGGTAAGTCTCTAAGAGCTTTGCACACCTGGATTGTACAATATTTGCCAGTCATTCTTTTACAAAATTATTAAAGCGCTGTGAAGTTGGTTGTTGATCATTGCTTGACAGCCATTTTCAAGTCTTGCCATAGATTTTCAAGCCAATTTAAGTCAAAGCTGTTACTAGGCCCCATTCAATGTCGTCTTGGTAAGCAACTCCAGTGTAGATAGTGTTTTAGGTTATTGACCTGCTGAAAGGTGAATTTGTCTTCCAGTGTCTGTTGGAATGCAGACTGAACCAGATTTTCTCTAGGATTTTGCCTGTGCATAGCTCTATTCCATTTATTTTTATCCCCCCAATAAACTCCCTAGTCCTTGCTGATGACAAGCATAACCATAACATGATGCAGCCATTACCATGCTTGAAAATATGAAGATTGTTACTCAGTGATGTGATGTGTTGGATTTGCCCCAAACATAATGCTTTGTATTCAGGAGAAAAAGTGAATTTCTTTGTCACATTTTTTGCAGTATTACTTTAGTGCCTTGTTGCAAACAGGATGCATGTTTTGGAATATTTGTATTCTGTACAGGCTTTCTTCTTTTCACTCTGTAATTTAGATTAGTATTGTTGAGTAACTACAGTGTTGTTGATCCATCCTGAGTTTTCTTCTATCACAGCCATTCAATTCTGTAACTATTTTAAAATGACTACTGGCCTCATGGTGAAATCCCAGAGCAGTTTCCTTTCTCTCTGGCAACTGAGTTAGGAAGGACACCTGTATCTTTGCAGTGACTGGGCGTATTGATACACCATCCAAAGCCTAATTAATCATTTTTACCTATCTACCAATCGGTGCCCTTGTTTGAGAGGCATTGGAATACCTCCCTGGTCTTTGTGGTTGAATATGTCCTTGGAGTTCACTACTCGACTGAGGGACCTTACAGATACTTGTACTGTATGTGTGGGGTACAGAGATGGAGTAGTCATTCAGAAATCATGTCAACCACTATTATTTGTAAAAATGTCTAAAAACAAAATTACTCTTTGACATTATGGGATATTGTGTGTAGATTAGTGACTCAAAATCTAAATGTAATTTTAAATTCAGGCTGTATCACAACAAAATGTGGAAAAGTCAAGGGCATTGAATACTTTCTGAAGGCACTGTAGGCCTGTATAAGCTACCTAGGGAGTAAAGATCTTCATCAACTTTTTGGACGCGGACCGGAACAGACCCGAGGACGATCAGACCCAGACCCGATTGTACCCAGATTTTTGGGGGGTGGGGGAACTGCCCCGAACGGACCCGAGAACAATCAGACCCAAACCCGAATGGACCCGAGGACAATCGGACCTAGACCCGACCCGAACCCGAATGGACCCAAGGACAACCAGACCTAGACCCAAATCGTAACCTAAAAGGTCCGATAGGACCAGACTGACAAATAAAATATGTTTATCAGCCAAGATGCTCTTCAGGTTAACAAATAGATCTTTATATGTTGGCTAGGCCTTCTTTAAGTCAATACATTTACCTTATTAGCGTAAAATGTGTATTCTATAGGCTATGCGGAGCTGTGGTCAGGTTCACTCATGTCTATCAGTTGTGGTTACATAGACCCGAGACCCGCTGTCATTCAAACAGGACCTGACCCGGACCAGATAGACAAGTTTGAATTTTGGACCCATGCCCGCTCAGGTCCCAATGTCAGGTATCAGGTTCGGTTTCGGGTGGACCTGTGAAGACCTATACTAGGGAGTCTAGTAGGACTAGTAGGTTTATAGTGCCCTTTTTACCCAAAACCATGCTGTGATTTTATTTGATTACGGAGACAAGATCTAACCTTCTACTGCGTAAATCCCGCAATGGGGGTTTGATTGAGTCGGGGCCCCGGTACAAGAACACCTCCAAGAACACAGTGCCTGTTGGTTTTACAAATAGCCAGGAGATGGTGCTGCTACTCTTTTACATTCCACTCCATCTGTGTCCTGTCTCTCCTGGTCCTGTGTTGTTGCGAGCTAGCCCTACTGCTGCCAGATGGCGCTATTATAACAGTGCCGTCTGGCGGCAGTAGGGCTAGTTGCGAGCAGTGAGAGCAGTGAGACAACTCTGAAACTTGTGCACACACATTTTATATGTGCCACTCATTTTTCAAATTAATGCTAAAATTATATAGAAAAAGTGCAGCTGTAACGTGTAACTCATATCCCTGTGCGACTTGTGTAAATGCTAATTGTCAGATTTGTCGCAATAAAGGTTGTAAAAAGTTGTATGGAATATTAGAAAGTTATTAAACTAGAATGAAATACGTCTGAAATTACTCTAAAGATAAGATTCGATAAGAAATATTATGTCCCATGTTCATGTCAAGCGTGTGTGCAAATTGCCCCTCCCATGTGTGGAGAAGAGAAGATTGGTGAATGATCATTTACCCCTGATGCGCAGAGTTGAGGACTAGTGTGCGGACAGCGCCTTATCAGTTTGGAAAACTGATTGTTGCGCATATTACAGCAACAACATATACGATTTGGGTCTGTGGCAATGGAACCCTAATATCTCGTGCGGATGTCCTAATTTATGGATCGAGTAATACTGTAACCGATCTTGTCATTCCGACACCAAAAGTTGTGCTGAGGGATTTTTTATCTGCTATCAAGCACCTGGGAGGAAAATGTGGAGATTTACGAATTTATTAGCTTGCCTACTGGTGGTGTGTAAAGATGTCACTGCGCAGAGTAAGGTAAGTTATGGGCATGACTTGGTTATAGACTAATAACACCTATATAATGCTGCAATGGCACAAGTAAGTAAGGAACTCCCCCATATTTAATGGATCTAATTCTTTGTGATAAAATATTAATACGAATTTGTCAACCCTGTCCTGCAGCTCTGCTACAGTACATTTATTATTGTTAACTTAATATCTGAATATTAATGTTTTATGCACTCTTTAAAAAACATATTATCCCACTTTAAAGTCAACGTATTTCAACGAAATGATTGCTCAATTTGCGCAAATTAGCCTAGTTAATTCGTTCACGTGCGCGAAGGAGCGATCGACGCTTCTCTTGTGAAGTGAGGTTGTTGAAAGCGGGAAGCAGTTTGCATAACAAACGGTAAAGATTATGCTATTTCAATTATCCGTTTGATGTCCAAATTTAAATGCCCATTCCCCAATATCAACTGTTTCCCTGTATGACCAGGTGTCCAGTCAGAGATCAGTCAATTTGCCTGACCATAGACACTGACTCTCTCCCTCCTCTCCGTCTGAACACGTGTTGATATAAAGAATAGATGTATGTCATTATTGAACATGACATCAGCCTTCTTGGCTTGTAAGTATAGACTTTGAATCCCCTTATTGCACATCAGACTAAGTAACCATTACATTAGTGCTTATGTTTGTCCTGTTTCACACATGTACATGTGTGTAACCTGTACAAGTGTGGTGTGAAATGGAAATGTATTTTTTTGCATATCACACCCTCAGAGACTGGGGTAACGGCCAGGGATTAGCTATTATTTAGGCAACCCTGGAGAAATTAAGTTTCTTGCTCAAGGGCAGAGCGACAGATTTTTCAACTAGTCAGCTCAGGGATTCAAATTAGCAACCTTTCGGTTACTGGCCCAATGCTCTAACACCCGCAAACTCGACTCTGGACCTGGAAGCCAGTTTCACTGCATTTTTTCATTGTTCCATTCTAATCAGGGACTGATTTAGACCTGGAACACCAGGTGGGTGCAATTTATAATTAGGTAGAACAGAAAACCAGCAGGCTCCGGATCTCGTAGGGTAAGAGTTGAATACCCCTGCTCTAACCACTAGGCTTCCTGGCGCCTTTTATGTGTACGGCCTGATGCCAGATGAAATGTGGGAAGAGATGGCAGCCAGTGGGGTAACAGTAATATCTGCCCTGCCTTGTTTGCACAGCTGCTGGACTTCAGTAACCCCTCTCTCATAGACCTGCATTCCCCTGAGGAGAGTCTAATCCCTGCTCCCCACTGTAGGAAAAAAATGGGCACAAGACAAGACGCACACAAGCACATGAAGGTTGTCTAGCAGATTTTGTTCTTTGTGTGGTACATTTAGAACAATGAGCACAGGTGTCATGTGTTCACATCATGGTATTTGTGTCCTCTCAAGAACAGTGGAGTGTAAAATGTCTCATAACAATGATAATCCCTTATTATTACAATGATCATCAAATGTATTGAGGGCAACAACTTACACAACTGATAACTCAGGATTCAAGTGGACTGTACAATAGAAAAGGCCTTCTGTCAAAGGATTTTAAAAAATGGATGAGAGCTGCCCACCACTAATATGCATGTGAATATCTCATGGCTCAAAGTGGAGAGACTGACTTCATCATTACTTGTTTTTGTAAGAAGTGTTGACATGCCGAATGCACAGAGGTGTCTGTTTAAACTACTGGCACACAGCTCGGACACCCATGCATATCCCACAAGACATGCCACCAGAGGTCTCTTCACGTTCCCCAAGTCAAGAACAGACTATGGGAGGCGCACAGTACTACATAGAGCCATGGCTACATGGAACTCTATTCCACATCAGGTAACTGATAGAAGCAGTAGATTCAGATTTTTTTTAAACAGATAAAAATACACCTTATGGAACAGCGGGGACTGTGAAGAGAGACACACACACACACACACACACACACACACACAGGTACAGACACACATACACATGATAAGACAGGCACTCTACACACACGTACACCATGGATGTGGAATTGTAGATATGTGGTAGTAGAGTAGTGGCCTGAGGGCACACACTTTAACGTGTTGTGAAAAGTGTTATGAAATGTAATGTCATGCAATATTTTCAATTGTATATAACAGCCTTAATGTTGCTGGACCCCAGGAAGAGTAGTTGCTGCCTTGGCAGGAACTAATGGGGATCCTTAGTAAATAGAAATAAATACAACTACAAAAGCACAGTATAGGATCACTAACAAACTTGTGATTGATTAGCATGGCTATGGTTCTCTCTGTTCTCTGTGAGACATCTCATGTGCCTGTCTTGTGTGCTGCCTGGATGCTTTCTGTCCCCCTCTGTCCCATTGGACATGGCCCACTGGTGGCACTGAGATGATTGTGAGACAAAGCCAGCTCAGAGGAGGACACAGAGGGAGTGGTGGCGTGGGAACAGGCATGTGCACCTGCCCCTTGTTTTGGTTGTAAACAAACCCAGGAATCCCGCCGAGAGGTCCTTGAGAGGGCAGAGAGAGAGACGGACACCGAGACATAGGGAGGAGACCCATAGAATGCCCCTCTGTCAGAGTAATTAACTAACGGGACTTGGTGTGTCACTGGGACTTAATGAGTTAATGAGACTTGTCAGTCAGTCTGCCTGTCTGGGGGACTCAGTGGCCCCTGGCCCCAGTGCGCCTGGGAGAGGGCTGATTCTGAACAGCAGGAAATGAAGGAGACAGTGACACAGACCACAACAGCTAACAAAAAGCAATCTCCCTTTCCCTCTGAGCGATGTAATGTAGGAGAAAAGTAACACAAAGAGAGCTGAAATTACAAGCCCTATTTGTCTGAGCCCTTCATCTAAGGATGCTCCATACAGAACATGGCTGCCAGAGGACCACATGGCCAAAGGGAAGTATGTTTCACCCATTCTCTGCACCACCTGCCCTCCACCTGTTTTCACAGTCTGCATTACTGTATGTTTCCTTGGCTGTGTTTACACAGGCAGACCAATTATGATCTTTTGACCAATCAGATTAGCTTTGAAAAAGATCTGATATGAATAGATCTGATGTGATTGGTCAAAAGACCAAACAGTGTGTGTGTGTGTGTGAGGGGGGGGGGGGGGGGGGGGGGGGGGGTCCTAATTGGGCTGCCTTTGTAAAGCCTATGTGTCTGACTGCTATGATGTGAGTTTGTGCCCAATGTGGAGCCAGCTTGGTCTTCCTGTTAGTTCCACACAGGAAATATATCCCCACTGGGCACACACTTGTTGAATAAATGTTGTTTCCATGTAATTTCAAGGAAATTACGTTGAACCAACATGGAATAGATGTTGAATTGATGCCTGTGCCCAGTGGGTCTCCTTCAGCTGACACTTTCTCACTCAGCATCTATCACATCCATGGTTCTTCACTGTGTTTTATGGTGGGGGAAAAAACATCCAAGTAAAGGTTTGATACAATTGTACAATCCTGTGGAATATTAGACACTGATCTATCTATCAGTTCCATCAATCTATCCAGTGGGCCCTGTCACACATCTGGCTCCCAAAACAACAGCATCTGGGGAGGAAAGCAATTGCAACCAGCTAATTCCATTCATGACTGTGGTCCCCAGACATGCGCTGATAATTAACAGAGAACTGTTTACAGATAAATCATCTGATACCGTTCCACAGATTAGCTGATTCTCTCTCTCTTCCGTCACATTTTTTATCCACCCCTCTTTCTCTCTGCCTCACTCTTCTCTCATTAGGCTCAATCAGTAGTAGCCAATGAGGATAACCAGAATGTTCTGAGTGTGCTCGGTCGGACACATTATGGCTGCATTTACACAGCCAATTATTGGCAAAAGATCTTATCTGATTGGTCAAAAGACCGATTAGTGGCAAAAGATCAGAAATGAGCTGCCTGTGTAAACGCAGCAAGCCTTAGATGGAATGTGGATGTGTACCCCCAAAAGCAGCAAGTGCTCAGTAAGCTTGTGTCCAGCTAATTAACGTCCCAGTGCTAATGCCAGTGTCTGTTCAGGTTAGGGACTGCAATCTCATGGTTCATCTCCAGGCTGAAGGCTTAAGTTTCCTTTTGCAGTCCAGGTTCAGATTTACAGTGGCAGTAAGTCTGTTTATCATAAGCAATACTAATTCGATTAGGAATCAGGTGGACTTTCTGGACAAGAATTTGGACTCCAGATTTGTCTATAATGTTTAGACTGGAGAGCAAGGTGATACGTCGGGGAATTTAAACGAATAGTTCAGATATCTTCATAGGTCAAAAGTGATCTTAAAGTCAAGCTGAGTCAATATTCCACCATCTGTTGTGTAAACCCCAACTGATGTATTAGGGCCATCGAATTCCAGTTCAGTAGACGATGATTCTGAGATGAACTTTCTCTTTAGCATTTGTCTATCCTGAAATATCTTTGCTTTGATTTAGTCATCAGATAAACCCTTTCCAGACGTGAACACTGTGTGGATTCATTCCTATCACTCTAGTAGTCATACTAAGTATTTTATTTCTACCAGTTTACCTCAGAAACAGTTTCCTGAGTTGAGCGTCTTTGAAGTGGACAACACCTGGAACAGGGTCTATTCTTTATCTGTTTATATTAAGAAACGTTTGTGGAAAGTATCCTACATGAATTATCTTGTTTGTGAAAGCTACAGTGTCATTGTTAAGTCCATATGCCTAGTAACAGCATGCAGATGGCCTGAACAATTATACAAAACCTACGGTCTGAAACGGACATCCTTGTTTATACGGACCAAGGTTAATGTTACAGTAACACTTAAGGCCATCATATAATAACATTGGTTTTCTGTGTTTAAAGATAAGCCTAAAAAGCGCCTGGAATGTGCCAGCCATTGTGTCCAATGTATCTTGTTGTTAGCAGTTGTGGACACAATTGGGATTTCACTTAGTCGTTGTAAGAGTGGCCACGGCCTTCAGTGAGTGAGTGATCTAATCATGTACTGTGGTCTGTGGAGTGTGTGAATGTGAAGCTGTGCAGTCGGGTCCCTTCCGCCTATTGTGCAGACCAACGTTTGTGTTTGAGTCCTATTCTTTTGACCTGAAACTTGACTGCTCTCAGAGGTCAAAGCCTACGGCGCCAAGCTCAAAGCATGCATTAAGCTCTTAACGGTCTTAATTACGAACGCTCTGATGTCTGTTCTCATACTGGAAGTTCACTTGGCATGGGATGCTAAATGAACAGAGCGAGGACAATAACGGTTCTCACAGCCAATATCATTTCTTTAGAATTAGGACAGCTGACGTCCAACTTGCTCCGGTCTGTGTGTAAAGTCAAGCGGATTGATAGGGAAGATGCACATGAATGGTGTGTACTAACTCTTCCCTGTTTATCAATATACAAATGCACACTATCCCAAATACAGGTGTTGAGGAGGCAACCAAACCCAATCAAGCTGGCAGGAATTCCACTAGGTTTGCCATGCTTAGTTGGTACTAGAAGCAACTTAAGCTGATGTTGCTAAGGAGCAGGCTGGGTTTGGATCGCCTGGATCTGTGATGGAACAATAAGGCGCAGCAGAGCTGTGGGCACAACCCCTCCAAGGGAACTTTAATCTGCTAATCCACTCTGTTTTCATGTGGTTGTAGCATTTGTCAACCCACTGCCTTTTTTACTTGACATGGGTCAGGAATGGCTGGCCACTATGCACACAGGGGTCCTGCCCCATAATCAAAGACCCCTCTGAGTGTAAGTCTACAGTAATGGAGGGTACTGCCCCCCCACCGCTGTCAAAGGCTGCATTCCTCCACTAATGAGCCCACCCCCTCCCTCCTCTCCACCCCTCTCTCTCCCCTCACCAGCCTGCAGGGTCTGGCCTCCATAAACATCCTCACTCCCAGAGACCATTCAGTCACTGGATATTTGTGCACAGTTGTGTGGATGCTCTCTTTTGGTTTACTCTTTACTCACATTGGCAAGAAGACTTGCTCTCCATAGATATTTGCCCCGATCTACAGTTTACGTGCCCAGTGTGGATTTGGTGAAGGACAGGACTGACGATTCTTCCAGAAATACCTTGATTGAGTGCATAGTTGAGATATTTATCCTGTCTTGATACAATGTGGCAAAGTAAGGGCTCAGACAGACAGAGACACATTTCATTTCAAAGAGATAGAGACAGACAGAGATTATTTAATGAAGAATCTCGTGCTGCATTCTTGCGCTGCTGTAGGGGAGAGTGGAGTAAATTGAGTCAAAGGGGTAAGATGAGTCACCCTTTCTTCTAGGAAACCATTCACATAATTTATAATTGACCAAATATTTAGGAAGAGGTCATCATTTCATAGAGTCTGTGAAGGAAGAAACCACATGGATAAAGTGGTAAGCAAGTTAGGTCCAAAACACAGATTTTCACCAAGTCAAATTAATTTAGTGTGTTAGATGTTTCATGATGCTTGTATCTTAACCAAAGTAGATACTTTTAAGATTGTTCTATACATCAGTTGGGGTCTCTATAAGCTTCAATATGAGGTCCTAAATCTAGCATGAAGTGCATCCTTGTAGCTGTGTGAGCTAATAGTCAAAATGTTTGCCTTGGTGTAAGTTGAGCCAGTGGTTGAGCCAATGGCAAGTTGAGCAAATATAAGTGTTTTCTTCTCAGGGTCAATGCAAGGTATTATCGCTGGGATTTGAGGTAACATGACCTGGCCTATGTTAAAAGTTGTAACACTGTGCGCTGAGAAGCAAGTTCAGGGAGTGAGTGTTTTAATAAAATAAACAGAACATGATACAGAACATGATACAAAACAAGAAACACGAACAGAACACAGACATGAAACTGAAACAGAAACAATAACACCTGGGGAAGGAACCAAAGGGAGTGACTATATAGGGAAGGTAATCAGGGAGGTGATGGAGTCCAGGTGAGTCTGAAGACGTGCAGGTGCGCGTAATAATGGTGACAGGTGTGCGCCATAACAAGCAGCCTGGTGACCTAGAGGCCGGAGAAGGAGCACACGTGACAAAAGTGTTTTTAAAAAATACAGTGTTTTTTAATTGTTAAAATATGCTTACAATTATTAAAATTGTATAAAGCAATTATGCTTGTGTTGAATTGTGTTTGGGAAATAAAGATGACATGTTTGTAAAAAGTTAGTGGTAATATTTCATTCAGTATAGAAATTTGTAGGCGGCTTAATTTACTCCATACCAGGGGTAAGTGGTGCCAAGAGACCACTTTATTTGGACAAGCGATGTTTTCAAAAGTGTAATGTTTTCATGAATTTTGATTATTTTCAGAGATACACACCATCCTGGAATATATTTGAAGTTTTGGAATGGCCTAGTCGAAGTCCAGTCCTAATCCCATTTGAGATGTTGTGACAGGACTTGAAACGAGCAGTTCATGCTTGAAAACCCACAAATGTTACCGAGTTAAAGTAGTTCTGCATGCAAGAGTTGGCCAAAATTCCTCCAAAGCGAAGTGAGAGATTGATCAACTACAGGAAGCATTTGGTTGCAGTCATTGCTGCTAAAAGTGGCACAACCAGTTATTGAGTGTAAGGGGGCAATTACTTTTTCACACAGGGGAATTGGGTGTTGCATAACTTTGTTAATTAAATAAATAAAATAAGTATAAATTGTTTTATTTGTAAACTCAGGTTCCCTTGATCTAATATTAGGTTTTGGTTAAAGATCTGATAACATTAATTTAAAAAAATATATGCAAAAATACAGAAATCAGAAGGGGGGCAAGCTCTTTTTCACGGCACTGTATGTAGATATCTTTGTCAGAAAGAACGCTATATTTCCCTTAATGGAGTGATGCTGAATGTAAAAACCACTCAACTTACCCCGCTCTCCCCTAAGTGGTACCACATGTGGGCCTACCTCAGGGTTTATAGAGATCCCTAAATCTCATTGGAGGAAGATGACAGGTTAACCCTGGACAGAAGGTCTGAGAGGGAGCTGGGCCCCAGAAGGTACTGGAAGACGAGCTTAGCATCAGTAGAGTACAGCGACCGCCTGGCCTCTACATCAAATCAAAGTTTATTTGTCACATGCTTCGTAAACAACAGGTGTAGACTAACAGTGAAATGCTTACTTACACAACAATGCAGGGAGAGAAAAAAAGAGATAGAATAGAAAAATAATAACACAATAAATAAATACACAATGAGTAACGATAACTTGGCTATATACACTGAGTGTACAAAACACCTACTCTTTCCATGACATAGAATGACCAGGTGAATCCAGGTGAAAGCTATGATCCCTTATTGATGTCACCTGTTAAGTCCACTGCAATCAGTGTAGATGAAGGGGAGGAGACAGGTTAAAGAAGGATTCTGAAGCCTTGAGACAATTGAGTCATGGATTGTGTATGTGTGTCATTCAGAGGGTGAATAGGCAAGACAAAAGATTTGTGTCTTTGAACGGGGTATGGTAGTAGGTGCCAAGTGCACCGGTTTGAATGTGCCAAGAACGGCAATGCTCCTGGGTTTTTCACTCTCAACAGTTTCCTGTGTGTGTCAAGAACGGTTCACCACCCAAAGACATCCAGCCAACTTGACACAGCTGTGGGAAGAATTGGCGTCAACAAGGGCCAGCCTCCCTGTGGAACGCTTTTGACACCTTGTAGAGTCCATGCCCTGATGAATTGAGGCTGCGTTGATGGCAAACACGACAGTGTTTGTGTGTGTGGACCATGATAATTCCTTAGTGATGTGGACAACGAGGAACTTGAAGCTCTCTATCTGCTCCACTATAGCCCCGATTATGTGGATGAGGGCGTGCTCGGCCTTCCATTTCCTGTGGTCCACGATCAGCTCCTTTGACTTGCTGACGTTTAGGGAGAGGTTGTTGTCCTGGCACCACACTACCAAGTCTCTGACCTCCTCCCTGTAGACTGTCTCATCATCGTCGGTGATCAGGCCTACCACCGTCACATCGTCGGCAAACTTAACGATGGTGTTGCAGTTGTGCGCAGCCACTCAGTCATGAGTGAACAGGGAGTACAGGAGGGGACTAAGCACTCACCCCTGAGGGGAACCCATGTTGAGGGTCAGCGTGGCGGATGTGTTGCTGCCCACCCTCACCACCTGGAGGCTGCCCGTCAGGAAGTCCAGGATCCAGTTGCAGAGGGAGGTGTTTAATCACAGGATCTTTAGTTTAGTGATGAGTTTGGAGGGCACTATGGTGTTGAACGCTGAGCTGTATGCACACTATTCTCATGTACAGTGGGGAGACCAAGTATTTGTTACACTGCCAATTTTGCAGGTTTTCCTACTTACAAAGTATGTAGAGGTCTGTCATTTTTATCATAGGTACACTTCAACTGTGAGAGACGGAATCTAAAACAAAAATCCAGAAAATCACATTGTATGATTTTTAAGTAATTAATTTGCATTTTACTGCATGACATAAGTATTTGATACATCAGAAAAGCAGAACTTAATATTTGGTACAAAAACCTTTGTTTGCAATTACAGAGATCATACGTTTCCTGTAGTTCTTGACCAGGTTTGCACACACTGCAGCAGGGATTTTGGCCCACTCCTCCATACAGACCTTCTCCAGATCCTTCAGGTTCCGGGGCTGTCGCTGGGAAATACGGACTTTCAGCTCCCTCCAAAGATTTTCTATTGGGTTCAGGTCTGGAGACTGGCTAGGCCACTCCAGGACCTTGAGATGCTTCTTACGGAGCCACTCCTTAGTTGCCCTGGCTGTGTGTTTCGGGTCGTTGTCATGCTGGAAGACCCAGCCACGACCCATCTTCAATGCTCTTACTGAGGGAAGGAGGTTGTTGGCCAAGATCTCGCGATACATGGCCCCATCCATCCTCCCCTCAATATGGTGCAGTCGTCCTGTCCCCTTTGCAGAAAAGCATCCCCAAAGAATGATGTTTCCACCTCCATGCTTCACAGTTGGGATGGTGTTCTTGGGGTTGTACTCATCCTTCTTCTTCCTCCAAACACGGCGAGTGGAGTTTAGACCAAAAAGCTCTATTTTTGTCTCATCAGACCACATGACCTTCTCCCATTCCTCCTCTGGATCATCCAGATGGTCATTGGCAAACTTCAGACAGGCCTGGACATGCGCTGGCTTGAGCAGGGGGACCTTGCGTGCGCTGCAGGATTTTAATCCATGACGGCGTAGTGTGTTACTAATGGTTTTCTTTGAGACTGTGGTCCCAGCTCTCTTCAGGTCATTGACCAGGTCCTGCCGTGTAGTTCTGGGCTGATCTCTAACCTTCCTCATGATCATTGAAGAAAAACCGGTAGTGTATCAAATACTTGTTCTCCCCACTGTAGGTGTTGCTTTTGTCCAGGAAAGAGCAGTGTCGAGTGCAATAGAGATTGTGTCATCTGTGGACTTGTTGGGGCGGTATATGAATTGGAGTGGGACCAGGGTGTCTGGGATGATGGTGTTGATGTGAGCCATGACCAGCCTTTCAAAGCATTTCATGGGTACAGATGTGAGTGCTACAGGGCGATAATCATTTACACAGGTTATCTTGGCATTCTTGGGCACAGCGACTATGGTGGTCTGCTTGAAACATGTAGCTATTACAGACTGGGGCAGGGAGAGGCTGAACATTTCAGTGAAGACACTTGCCAGCTGGTCAGAGCATGCGCTGAGTAAGTGTCCTGGTAATCCGTCTGGCCCTGCAGCCTTGTGAATGTTAATCTGTTTAAGGTCTTACTCACATTGGCTACGGAGATCGTGAACAGCTGGTGCTCTCATGCATGATTCAGTGTTGCTAGCCTCGAGGCAAGCATAGAAGGTATTTCAATTGTCTGGTAGGCTTACATCATTGGACATCTTGCGGTTGGGTTTCCCTTTGTAATCTGTAATAGTTTGCAAGCCCTGCCACATCCAATAAGCATCAGATCCTGTGGAGTAAGATTTGATCTTGGTCCTGTATTTACGCTTTGCCTGTTTGAAGGTTTCTTCGGAGGGCACAGCGGGATTTCTTATAAGCGTCGGGATTAGTGTCCCGCTCCTTGAAAGTTGGCAGCTCTAGCCTTTAGCTCGGATGCTCGGATGTGCGGATGTTGCCTGTAATCCATGGCTTCTGGCTGGGGTATGTACATACGGTCACTGTGGGGACGACATTATCGATGCACTTATTGATGAAGATGGTGACTGATGTGGTAAACTTCTCAATGCCATCGGATGAATTCCGGAACATATACCAGTCTGTGCTAGGGAAGGAAACAGTCCTGTAGCTTATCATCTGCTTCATCGGACCACTTCCGTATTGAGCGTGTCACTGGTACTCCCTATTGAAATTTTTGCTTGTAAACAGGAATCAGGAGGATAGAGTTATGGTCAGATTTGCCAAATGGAGGTTGAGGGAGAGCTTTGTACGTGTCTATGTGTGTGGAGTAAAGGTGATCTAGAGTTGTTTTGCCTCTAGCTGCACAGGTGACATGCTGGTAGAAATTAGGTAAAATGGATTTCAGTTTTCCTGCATTAGTCACCGGCCACTGCGACTGGGAGACCCATGAGGCGGTGCACAATTGGCACAGCTTCGTCCGGGTTTGGACGGCTGGGATGTCCTTGTCCCATTGCGCTCTAGTGACTCCTTGTGGTGGCCCAGCCATGCACGCACGCTGACTTCGGTCGCCAGTTGTACGGTGTTTCCTTCAACACATTGGTGTGTCTGGCTTCCGGATTAAGCAAGCAGTGTGTCAAGAAGTAGTGCGGCTTGCCAGGGTCATGTTTCGGAGGACGCATGGTTCTCGTCTTTCTCCTCTCCCGGGTCCATACGGGAGTTGCAGCAATGGGACAAGACTGTAACTACCAATTGTATATCATGAAATGAGATAGGAAAAAGGGGTAAAAAGTACCAAAAAAGTAATTAATTAATAAAATAAAGTCACCGGCCACTGGGAGCGCCACCTCTGGGTGAGCATTTTCTTGTTTACTTATGGCACTATACAGCTCGTTAAGTGTAGTCTTAGTGCCAGCATTGGTTTGTGGGAGTAAATAGACAGCTACAAAAAATATAGATGAAAACTCTCTTGGTAAATAGTATGGTCTGTGATTGCCTCCTGTAGCTGAGGGACGGGAACCATGTCCAGTTCACGCATCTCAGGAATACTTTAGTCAACCACTCCTACACCACTCTATTTAAAACCGGTGTAATCGGTCCATTTCATCCCTTCTCTTCAACTCTGTCTCTCTTGTCAGATCTTTGGGGAGACAGAGCCGGTGCGGATGACATCGGAGGGCTCAGACTGTCGATGTAAGTGCATCATGAGGCCACTGAGCAAGGATGCGTGCCAGCATCTGAGGAGCGGAAAAGCACGGGTGGAGGACTTCTACACGGTGGAGACCGTCAGCTCTGGATCGGACTGCAAGTGTTCCTGCACAGCCCCTCCCTCCTCCCTCAACCCCTGCGAGAATGAGTGGAAGATGGAGAAGCTGAAGAAACAGGCCCCAGAGCTTCTCAAGGTGACGGGAGGTGCAGCAGTAACAGACACTAACTGTAACTTGGTGGCAAAATAACCTTATAACTGTAAATGTTAGCAGTAAAATCAGGTAATTGACTGTGTAAAGACAGTGACAGAGACCCTGATTACATGTGTGTTGTTTGATCCTGAAGATACAGTATACGTAACCATGGGAGAAGCAGAAAGAGGATATCCCTGTAATTGTTCAAATGAAAGCTTTAAGGTGTCCCAGGTTGTTACACAGACAGTTCACTATGACATCACTGGATTGTCTGTCTGATATCCATCTGCTAATAACATCTCAGCACCTCTGAGGACCTTCATATCTGAAGCACACATTCCTTTTTCACTGGCAGTGAGAGGAGAGGAGGCACGCTATGTAGCATTTGAACAGAACAACCAGAACCAGATGTGTGATCTGACTGGATTTAGGCCTTCTGCACTCTTTTAAAGTCCTTACTACTGTGTCTGTACAGTGTCTGTTCCAGGTGCATAGGAGTAAAAAAAAATGTTTTTAAAAAGAACACTGGAAGAGATGGAGACCCGCTCACTGTCCAAAACTGAGGCTTGAATGAAAAATAAACATGTTTATTAGAACATCACTGTGCCCCAAAAAAATGATAGTGCAAGAAATTGCATAAAGGAAAGGTGAAAACAAAACAAACGTTTCGGCCCCAGGCCATCCTCAGTGGATTTAGACTTAGCCATAGATTAAGCCTGGTTGTTGTTTCGTGTTAATACTCTCCTCTGTGCTGTGGGTGTACAGCTCCATTCCATGGTGGACCTACTGGAGGGGACGCTGTACAGTCTGGACCTCATGAAGGTTCACTCCTACATCAATAAGGTGGTCTCCCAGATGAACACACTAGAGGAGGTAAGCACTAAAAAACAGTGTCCTGGTATAGTGGAACAAGTACCACAATAACTAGGACATAAAACAAAAACCAGGGTACACTAGGTTTGCATGCCTTCCTCCATACTGTGTTTGAGTGTATTTGGGATCTTTCCAACGGTTCTAAGCTGTTAAAGCTGTCTATGGTCCTTTATGGAGACAGAGCTGATTAAATGGTTTGTGATTGGATACTAGTAACCCCCCCTAAACTGCATGGCTACAGTAACCCTACAGTTATTCACTTCTCTAACAGGAAAATATGTACTAGAATGGGGAGAGTGATTTGTGTGACTGGCTCCGCCAGAGTACGAGTCACACAAAGTAACGTTTTTATAATCTATTTACAAAAGGGTTCCTTTTTGGTTAGAGTTATTTGCACATTTGTACAATGGACTGGTCTGATTCTTAGAACACGTCTGTTTCCCCAGACAATCAAGACCAACCTGACTCGGGACAATGAGTTTGTAAGGGACAGCATGATCACTCTGACAAACCAGTTTAAGAGGTATGAGAACTACTCCAACATCATGATGAGCATCAAGAAGGAGATCTCCAGCCTGGGGCTGCAGCTACTGCAGAAAGACCAAACAGAGACCAAAGCTCAGGTAAGTGTGTCTCAAACAAATACACACACACACAAAAGCTTTCTCACAAATTACACATCAAACACACACAAACGTTCACATGCCCACAGACGCACCGTAAATCACAGGCTTGAATGTTAATGTTTACAGGTCACCAATGATGAGAAAACCAAAGAGACCGTAAAAAAACCTAACAAAAAGTCCCCTGCATCCAAACCCCCTCCCAAGCCGCCCAAGGAAAAGGTTGTAAAACCCAAGAAAGAGAGCACCAAACCTGGGAAGCCCATCAAGCCTGACCCCACAGCCAAGGCCAAGGTGGCAGGGCACCAGCCGGGGGTAGTGAGGGGCATCACATACTACAAAGCAGCCAAGGTGGATGGGGACGGGCATGTCACAGGCGGTAAAGGTGAGAGAAAAGGGGCCGATACAGGGGGAGAGTTTGACCACTCTCTCTCCCAGCCCAGTGTGTATGGAGCCCCCTCACCCCTTAAGACAACATTAGAATGTGACTTCAGCTGAGTTAGCTGCGCTCAGCCAGCCTGTAGGAGATCATTTATATGCTGTTCTAATGTGCTCAGACCCTATTGTGATTGTTATAAACTAAACCAATTCAAATGTAAGTTATACTCTTTTTTGGGGAGGGGGGGGTCTTCATTACATAATGCAGGATCTGCATTGCACCAGACTGATCTGGAGTCCCATAGAGCGGCACACAATTGGCCCAGCGTCGTCCGGGTTAGGGGAGGGTTTGGCCGGGGTAGGCCATCATTATAAAATAAGAATTTGTTCTTAACTGACATGCCTAGCTAAATAAAAAAATGAATACAAAAATATTTCAGATTCCCAACGGAGACAGATATTGTACATTCTATTTCTGTATAGAGCAAGCCATTTAGATTTGAATGAAAGATGATGTTCTTGCATAAGTGTAATTAAAGAGTGTAAATCTTCTTGCTACATGTATACTCTTGGCAGCTCTGCCAGAGGAAGTAAAACAGTGAATCCTTCATCTTGTAGATCACCAGATCCTCAGTACAAGACTTATCTTGCTGTTGTTTTTTAACAAAGCATGGCTTGGGCCATTGGAGGATCAAATTGCTTGTGTGCATTCAGCGAGCAGGAAATCCATTTTTTTGTATTGACATAATACATCGAGCTAATGGAATGCTGTTTCAATAACATTGCCACATCCATGACATGCCCCAGCTTCACGCCTAGCACAATTTGTGGGAGAACCTCATCACTGTGCAGATGAAAGCTGACAACTTTTCCTGACTCCTTCAAATCCTATTTAAGTTTACAAAAAGGAAGAAGGACCAAGGCACTCTTCATATAATTAATAAAAATGCCTTTATTTGTATAGCATGTTCAATGGAACAAAGATTTTAAAACTCTGAAGCGTTTCGGCAAACTGTGAACATTCCCAGAACATTAGCTAAGATTCCCATTAATCTCTAGTTAGAGTTTTATCTAACATTAGTATGATAACGTCCCCAAAACTTTTTTTAATGTAATAAATATCTTTGGTTCTCCTAACATTCACAAAAATGTTGTGCACAACACCACAGAACATTCTCCAAAAGTTCTCATTAGATTCCCAGGTAATATAATAACACAATGTACAAGTAACGTTTCCCAGCAAACCAAAATTGGTTCTGTGAAAGTTCCCAGAACGTTGTTTAGGTTGTGGCTAGCCTCTGCCGAGTCCCCAACAACTGGAGATTCTGGTTTTCAGGGGAAATGGAAAGAGAGCCTTCCGCTTTTGGACATTAACAAGGCGACACGCCATCTTAAAACCTTTTACTGCAGTGGCTTAAATCAGGGTCACACAGTGTTTCTTGGTAGTCTTAAACAAATCTACTTTGAAACAAAAGTATACACCTGTCAAGAGAATTTTCAATCCACAATGATAATCATTAACAATCAATAGCTTTGACTAATCCCCGAGGTTTGTAAAACCATGGGTATACTAATAATTAGGCAAAGACTCAGCTTATGCAAAAGGCTAGTACAGTTTATTCAGAGAACATTCTAAAGTCAAGAATACAAAAACATCCATTTTATAGCTGCGCACATACTTCCACACAAACAGTAAGTGAGTTTTATCCTTCTCCACAGTTCTCACCACTGTGTATCACTACCCAGCCGACAGTTCCATTCCCCCGAGATTAGGGAGACCTTGAGAAGTACTCCCTGTCCTCTCCCAAGTCTCTAAGAGGCCTAGCCAGGTTGGCTCCGAAGCTACGCCTTGCTCAGACAGTCTGTGTTTTTCCACTAGACAGATACATTGTTTAACCTAATCCTGACTAAAACTACACACATCATCAGATTATAATTTTATGATTCTAATCAATGTCATACAATTATAAGGTTTCAGAGTGGAATTATTTCATCTTTATCTTTCAACATTTAAATTATTTTATCAACACCTCACACACATGGTTGCCAAAATACAAAATATGCTCAGTTGTGATGACATTCATACAATGTTTAAGTTAGGTTGCACAGGACATTCCCTTAATTTTACAAGAATATTCTTGTGATATTCACAAAGGTTGCACAGAACATTCCCACAATGTTGCATAATGTTCCACAATTTCCAAATAAGTCTGTTTTTATGACATTCATAGTATATTTGTTTTAGGTTTAACATAATATTCCATTGACTGAATATACAGTACCAGTCAAAAGTTTGGACACACCCACTCATACAATGGTTTTTCTTTATTGTAGAATAATAGTGAAGACATTGAGAGAATGTCAAGCGTGTGCAAAGCTGTCAAGGCAAAGGGTGGCTACTCTGAAGAATCCCAAATATAAAATATATTTTGATTTGTTGAACACTTTTTTTTGGTTACTACATGATTCCATATGTGTTGATGTCGTCTATTATGCTACAATGTAGAAAATAGTAAAAATAAAGAAAAACCCTGGACTGAGTAGGTGTGCCCAGACTTTTGACTAGCATTCTACAGTTGACCTTGTCTTAGAGGTCCTCAGAACATGTTATATTTAAGTTTTACCTAATATTACCACTACATTCTCAGCATGCAAATGTGTAGCTCCTTAAAGCAGATTGGAATACATCCCAGTATGTTTCTCTACGGATTTCATGGCAATTTGCATTTGAGGACTGTATTGTAGGCCTACTACAGTGTGTAGGCCACACAGCATTTTAGTTTAGAGCACATTGGAACAGCCTTCAATCATACAGTACAAACACAACTATATCTTTACACTTCATACACTGAAAATATGCACATGTGGCGTTTGAACCAGCAATGTTTGGTTCCCAAGTCAGGTTTTTTATCTTCTGCTACACCAGAGAAGCTCTCTTACGCCTTCTTTTCTCAGTGTGGCAGTATGGTCAATCAGGAATTCCATTCTTCCTTTTTAGCCTTCTTACACATAACTAACCCAGGGATATACCCGATAACTGAGTTATTCACCATCACGTCACCCATCCTTTTCATATACGGCATACTGCTGGGCCCATATTTACAATGTATCCAAAATTATTGAGGACTAATCTAGGATCAGTTTTGCTTTTCAGATCATGAAAAATAAGAGAGGGGGGACCATGTCAAGCGACTCAAAGTAGGAATTATATTGGGTGTTTAAAAAAAAGTTTAACAGTCCATTTTTACACAATGTTTTATTTTTAGAGTTAGTCTAAATTCTGCATTTCTGGCTAGATTAAAAAATCTGGATGAAATAAATACACTCTACTAAAAGAGAGGATGTATCTGAGCCTCAATTCCACAGTTTTCCTCAAAAGAAACATGGTTAACTTCTCTGGGATAGGTGGGATGGTAGCGTCGGTAGCGAAAAAATGTAGCGCGCCAAATTCAAATATATTACTATAAAAATCAATCTTTCATGAAATCACACATGAAAGACACCAAATTAAAGCTACACGTGTTGTGAATCCAGCCAACATGTCTGATTTCAAAAAGGATTTACGGGGAAAGCACACCAAACAATTATGTTAGCTCAGTACATAGCCACAGAAAAACACAGCCATTTTCCCAGCAAAAGATAGTAGTCACAAAAAGCAGAAATAGAGAAAATTAATCACTAACCTTTGATAATCTTCATCAGATGACACTCATAGGACATCATGTTCAACAATACATTTATGTTTTGTTCGATAATGTGCATATTTATATCCACAAATCTTGGTTTACATTGGCGCCATGTTCAGAAATGCTTCCAAAATATCCAGAGTAATTGCAGAGAGCCTCGTCAAATAACAGAAATACTCATCATAAACTTTGATGAAAGATACATGTTTTACACAGAATTAAAGATACACTTGTTCTTAATGCAACCGCTGTGTCCGTTTTTTTTTTTTTTACTTTACGTAAAAAGCACACCATGCAATAATCTGAGACGGCGCTCAGATTTAACAACATTTCTCCGCCATGTTGGAGTCAACAGAAATACGAAATTACATCATAAATATTCCCTTACCTTTGATTATATTCATCAGAATGCACTGCCAGGAATCCTAGTTCCACAATAAATCGTTGTTTTGTTCGATAATGTCCATTACTTATGTCCAATTAGATACTTTTGCTAGCATGTGTAGTACATGTGTCCAAACGCTCGCGCAGATGCAGGCAAACGTCGGACAAAAACTTCAAAAAGTTATTTTCCAAGTCGAATAAACTGGTCAAACTTAGTAGAGAATCAATCTTCAGGATGTTGTTATCATTTATATCCAACAAGGTTCCAACCGGAGAATTATTTTCAGTCTCTATAAGTAATGGAACGCATGGCGATATCATGAGGAATGCCCGTGACCAAAAACTGGCAATCTGCCAGACCACTGACTCAAACACCTCCCATCCGGTCCCACATCACAGTATAGGCTTCATTCAGCATTCTACAGACTGCTGACATCTAGTGGAAGGCGTAGGAAGTGCAAACAGATCCATATATTACAGGGAATTGAATAGGCGGTGAGTTTAACAATGACCAGTCTCAGAATTCTCACTTCCTGTTTGGATTTTTTCTCAGGTTTTTTCCTGCCATATGAGTTCTGTTATACTCAGACATCATTCAAACAGTTTTAGAAACTTCAGAGTGTTTTATATCAATAGTAATAATAACATGTATATTTTGAGGCAGTTCATTATGGGCACGCAATTCATCCAAAAGTGAAAATGATGCCCCCTATATCAAAGAAGTTAAAGAACATATGGGATTGAACCTGCAATCCTCAAATCAGCAACCAAATCATTAATCCTCTGTGCCACCAGGAGATAACCCTGCAAGGACACAGTTTTTTCACTCTAATATGGTCAATCCGGAAACAGAACAAAATGTTTGAGTTATTAAAATATTCCCATCCTCTTCATATGCTGTGTACTTGTAACACTGTAACGCGATTTCAGTCTTGGAAGAGTGTTTTCTGACCGATTCTGCATTTGGTTAATGATGTTTGTCCTCCATGAGACACTGTAGACACGGAAGCTTATTTCACTTACTCAAAATCCCCAAAATTAATCTAAGATAACTCAAGAAATCTGTCATTCATTTAAAAAAATTGCAGATTATGTTTTAGTTGCGCAATTTTACATCTACAGTGCATTCGGAAAGTACTCAGACCCCTTCACTTTTTCCACATTTTGTTACATTACAGCCTTATTCTAAAATTGATTCAATTTGATTACATTTTGATTATATTTTTCACCCTCATAAAATCTACACACAATACCCCATAATGATAAAGCGAAAACAGGTTTTTAGAAATTTTGGCAAATGTATTAAAAATTAAAAACATAAATACCTTATTTACATAAGTATTCAGACCCTTTGCTATGAGACTCGAAATTGAGCTCAGGTGCATTCTGTTTCCATTGACTATCTTGAGATGTTGCTTCAACTTGATTGGAGTCCACCTGTGGTAAATTCAATTGATTGGACAAGATTTGGAAGGGCATACACCTGTCTATATAAGGTCCCAGAGTTGACAGTGCATGTCAGAATAAAAACCAAGCCACGAGGTCGAAGGAATTTTCCGAAGAGCTCTGAGACATTATCGTGCCGAGACACAGATCTGGCGAAGGGTACCAACATAAATTCTGCAGCATTGAAGGGCCCCAATATCACAGTGGCCTCAATCATTCTTAAATGGAAGAAGTTTGGAACCACCAAGACTCTTCCTTGAGCTGGCTGCCCGGCCAAACTGAGCAATCGGGGGAGAAGGGCCTTGGCCAGGGAAGTGACCAAGAACCCGATGGTCACTCTGACGAAGCTCCAGAGTTTCTCTGTGGAGATGGGAGAACCTTCCAGAAGGACAACCATCTCTGCAGAACTCCACCAATCAGGCTTTTAGGGTAGAGTGGCCAGGCGGAAGCCACTCCTCAGTAAAATGACAGCCCGCTTGGAGTTTGCCAAAAGGCACCTAAGGGACTCTAAGTACCATGAGGAACAAGATTATATGGTCTGATGAAACCAAGATTGAACTCTGGCCTGAATGGCAAGCATCACATCTGGAGGAAACCAGGCACCGCTCATCACCTGGCCAAAACCATCCCTACGTTGAAGCATGGTGGTGGCAGTATCATGTTGTGGGGATGTTTTTCAGCGGCAAGGACTGGGAGACTAGTCAAGATCGAGAGAAAGATTAACGGAGCGAAGTACAGAGAGTTCATTGATGAAAACCTGCTCCAGAGCGCTCAAGACTTCAGACTGGGGGCGAAGACTCACCTTCCAACATGACAACGACCCTAAGCACACAGCCAAGACAACGCAGGAGTGGCTTCGGGACAAGTCCCTGAGTGTCCTTGAGTGGCCCAGCCAGAGCCCGGTCTTGAACCCGATCGAACATCTCTGGAGAGACCTGAAAATAGATGTGCAGCAACACTCCCCATCCAACCTGACAGAGCTTGAGAGGTTCTGCAGAGAAATACAAAATACAGGTGTGCCAAGCTTGTAGTGTCATACCCAAGAAGACTCGAGGGTGTAATCGCTGCCAAAGGTGCTTCAACAGAGTACTGAGCTTAGACCAGATGTTCTGTCAACATTCTGACACCATTATAGGAATGTCTTGTGCAACCTAAATTAAACATTGTATGAATGTCATCACACTTTTGTGTTTTGGGAACCTCTAAAGAACTCAGAAGGGCTTTTTTGGTTAACACTCTTGCAACGTCAAAGGTTTTGTGCACCCAGATAGAAACATTATCTGAATGTCAGCCTAACTGGACGGTTGAAGTGTTTTCGAAATCTCTTGTTATTTGCCCACAATGTTCCTACAACCTAAAGACACATTCTGGGAACATTTAAAGAACAGATTAAATGTGTTCTAGGAACGTTCTAGTAACATCAGGCGAATGTTTTATACAAACATTTTATAGTCATCAGCACGACTGGACATTTTTTTTGTGTCATGAGAACATTCGCTACAACCTAACGAATGTTCTGGGAAACCATTTTGGTTTGCTGGGTAACTCTAGTTCAATGGATAGGTATGCTAGGTTTGCTCAAGGTTCAGATGCACATATGCTGTTAGATCATGTGTTCTGCCATGCCTAGCCGTTTAGCCATACTTTGGTGAGTCCAGCCACCTTTGTCAATCCAGTGAAGCGAATCAGTTTACTTTCCATAATCTCTCACAAAGAACAGGAGGGCCTTGTGAATTGCATCTAGGTGAATTGCATCTATTAGATACAAGACAATGTGGCTTTTTCTTCACCACAACAATACCTGTGATTTTGACTCTAGAGACCCACAGCACATTCTCTTATCTATGCCTGCCTCCTGATTCCTAAGGCTTTCCCTGACTCTCTATCTTGCTGTTAAGCCTTTAACAGATACATGTGGTCAGGTAGTGTGCACGGCTGGCACTATGAGGTTCAGAGAGCGAGTGTTGTGCAGATGCGCTGCTTATGTAGCAGGGAGAGGCGTTTTATCTCACATGTGTCTAGCAGCACAGGAAGTGAGAGTAGGCTAGGCTAGAACAGGATAGGACAGGATAGGATTAACTTTAATGTTCCAATGGGAAAATTGTCTTAGACACACAGTACTGCTGTATACACAATAAACACTGTACATTACACACTCAACATAATACATACATTGCACTTTACTCTTAGCATGATACACTTCTCATATAGCCACATACATAATACTTTGCATATTCCCTTATTCTGTCAGTGGCGTACTAACACACTTTACTTATTTGCTGTTTAGGTATTTGATGGACATGGGAATGAAGGAGTGCTTATACCTGTTCAGCTTACACATGAGGACCCTATAACGTTTACTTGAGGGGAGGAGCGGATATTCAGAGTATAGTACATGGGAGGGGTCTGAAATAATTTTTCCCGCTTGTCTGTTAACGGTCTGTTCAGAAATAGTGTTGCTTCACACCCATGACCTTCATGGTAGTTTGTATCAGGCGGGAAATTTGGGATTTCAGTTAGACTGATACATTTCCAGTAATATGAGTAACAGAGGCGAGCAGACTCAGCCTGGCCCTCTCCTCCTGGTACTGTCCTCTGTTCTGCTATTCTCTCTCCATGGCCAAGGATAAGAAAATGTCATGTGAGGGCTGTGGAATTCTGAATCCAAACAGACAGAGGCAGAGGCAGCAGGACTCACTTGGTTACAGAGGAGGGGACAGAGAAAGTGAGAGGAAGCTGGCATGCTCTGTGTGCTGCATAACTAATGCATTCCCCTTTGATGTGGCCCCGGGAAATCTCTGGTACTGTACAGTGTCTGTCTCTCTGACAGAGGTCTCAAAAGCAGCTCATACAGGGTCTGTGGCTCTGAGGCCCTATTTGACTAATTTAGCCAGTTAATTCTAATGAAAACTCGTGAAGACAAGGCCCCTCCAGAGTTTGATTTTGAGTAACTAAATTCCATGGCCTGCTTGCCAATACTTCATCCCTTTATCCTCAGACAACGCTGCCAAGACTCAAACCGTCCAACACGTCAAAGAGACACACTCGGAGGACGGAGGCGCTGAAATCATCTTGGAAACCATAAAGGGAACCACAGCTGAGTCGACAACTTCCACAGAAACTGCTGTCACTACCACGACAACAATGGCAGCAACAACAACAACAGCCAGTACCACAATGCCATCTACTACCACTACCACCACCACCACCAGTGCAGCAGGAGTAGAGAGGCTAGACAGACCAGCTCCCACCATCATGCTCTTCCTGGACAACTCAGACAACAACAGCCGGCCAATCCTACACAGAGCAGGTAGCCTGACCAACACAATACCCTACTGTACACTACACTACACCCTATATCAACTGAATGTGCTCATTTACAGCAATACTGACAGTCAATGCTATGACTCTGTTCAGTTCAGTAACAGATAAGCATGTAACGTTTAGCTGCCAGAATGTGTGACTGTGAAATTGGATGATTGGAAACTCATGCAGGCCATCATTTATCCAGTTTGTCTGGTAGTTTTTGTGTTGACTGTTTTGAGCTGTACTTGGCAGGGAAGATCCTAGACTGTGAGGGGACCCTGGCGTCTATCGAGCTCCCAGAGAAGCAGCACAGCTATGGGCGAAATGAGGGAGCCTGGATGAAGGATCCTCTGGCAAAGGACTCTAAGATCTACGTCACTAACTATTACTATGGCAACAACCTGGTGGAGTTCCGAAACCTGGACAACTTCAAGCAAGGTGGGCATGGCATAGAGAGATACATATTATAGACCAGGGTTCCCCAACTAGCAGCCTGGGTATTTATTTGAATTGTTGGACATAAGACTGTAAAAACACCAGCAAATTGATCCAAGTGATTTTAATTTTGGAAATCTGTTACAAAGTATTCTCATGCAAAATAGAGAGATACAGTTGAAGTCAGAAGTTTACATACACCTTAGCCAAATACATTTAAACTCAGTTTTTCACAATTCCTAACATTTAATCCTAGTAAAACTTCACTGTCTTAGGCCAGTTAGGATCACCACTTTATTTTAAGAATGTGAAATGTCAGAATAATAGTAGAGAGAATGATTTATTTCAGCTTGTCTTTCTTTCATCACATTCCCAGTGGGTCAGATGTTACATACACTCAATTAGTATTTGGTAGCATTGCCTTTAAATTGTTTAACTTGGGTCAAGTGTTTCGGGTAGCCTTCCACAAGCTTCCCACAATAAGTTGGGTGAATTTTATCCCATTCCTCCTGACAGAGCTCGTGTAACCGAGTCAGGTTTGTAGGCCTCCTTGCTCACACACACTTTGTCAGTTCTGCCCACAAATGTTCTATAGGATTGAGGTCAGGGCTTTGTGATGGCCACTCAAATACCTTGACTTTGTTGTCCTTAAGCCATTTTGCCACAACTTTGGAAGTATGCTTGGGGTCATTGTCCATTTGGAAGACCTATTTGCGACCAAGCTTTAACTTCCTGACTGATGCTCCCTCCCTCCCCTCAGACTGTCCATCAGATGCAGGCCATCAGTCCAGTAAAAACAATAAGCAAATAATTATGCCTCACAGGTAATACAACAAATGATCTATTACCAGTGTTATCATACGCCTAACATTTTTTAAATATAATTTTTAAATGGTCTGAGAAGAACAACATTGGCAGGACAATTCAAGCGTAGCCAATATGCAGTGATAATGTATTGGGCCTATAGCCTACTGCACAAACCTAATTGCAACAGAACTGTTTTTAATTGGTTAGTGTTGCATAGACTTAAGTTTTTTAAGTCCTTTTTTGTCTGAGTGGTAGATCTGGCATGCATTTTGACTCAAAGTGATCTTGACTCAGAAAAGGTTGGTGACCACTGCCCTACAGTGACCCATGAAATGTAGTGAGTATACACTATAGAAGCTTGAGACTCAAACTCGTAGGTTTTAGTTGTCATACTGTGCTTTTCATTCCACACACAAAGTTCCTAAAACAGCTGGGTGGGAAAAATCCACCCCTTCTTGTACTAGTAATTGGAGAGAGAAATAGGATTACTCCTCTTAACTGACTGGGTAAAATGATCTTTCTCACAGGACTAGCCTGGTTGATTTAGAGGTGTTAGGACAATGTTTTTTGAAACTCACTAACATCTTGCTAAGCGTACAGAGATTTTGCTCTGATATCCAGTAGGGTGGTGAGTTCACAGCAGCGTGCGGATGGCTAGGTATCTCTGTGAGTGGCTGTGATCTCTGCTTAGGCAGGGCTGGCCTCTCATTTGAACTGGCCATAGCTGAGGGATTAGAGGCATGGGCTGGCCTCGGGGGGGAAAAGTGCTGTGCTATGGGGTTGTTTTTGTCCTTCGCTGCAGCTTCATTCATTATCTAAATCACACTTCCTGAGGTGGAAATGTAAGCGAGCAGATGTGACCAGATATGAGTGTAGCCCTAATAACAGAACATCTGTTTGGACAGCAGGGAGTGGGATAGTAAAACAGAAACGAATCAGTCTCTCATGTGAAACAATTGTATAAACTTTTATGGAACTATTAAAATGTTTGTCTGTGTGTGACACCTGTGAAACCCAGAATGACTTGATTTATTCTTAATTTTACATGATGTTAGCATAATGTCTGGGGGGGCAACATGGTATGTAGTTAGCGCTCGCTAAACATGTATATATTTGGTCCTGTTAGGTCGTTGGAGCAACCTCTTCAAACTGCCTTACAACTGGATCGGCACAGGCCATGTGGTGTACAACGGAGCATTTTACTACAACAGAGCTTTCACCAAAAACATAATTAAGTACGACCTCAGGATGCGCTACGTGGCCGCCTGGACCCTCCTGCATGACGTGGTTTACGAGGACACCACCCCTTGGAAGTGGAGAGGCCACTCGGACATTGACTTTGCCGTGGACGAGAGTGGGCTGTGGGTGATCTACCCTGCCACGGACTATGACTACTCTCAGCAGGAGGTGATTGTCATCAGTAAGCTGGACCCTGGGGATCTGTCCATGAAGAAGGAGACCACCTGGAGGACGGGCCTGAAGAGGAACTCCTACGGGAACTGCTTCATCATCTGTGGGGTGCTGTACGCTGTGGACGTCTATAACCAGAAGGAAGGGGAGGTGAACTATGCCTACGACACCCACACCAACTCAGAGGCTATCCCTCGTCTGCCCTTTACCAACGAATATGCCTACACCACCCAGATCGACTACAATCCCAAGGAGAAGGTCCTGTACGCCTGGGACAATGGACACCAGATCACATATAACATACACTTTGTTGACCAATGAGCATAGGGGTTTTGCTCTCAGGTAAAGTATAGGCCATCAGCACCATGACAAGGTCACTATCCCCATAGAGATAAGAGAGATAATCCGTAATAGATGTGGTAAAGAGGTCAATGGAACGTAGACCGTGGGGATAGAAGAAGGACACCGGATTGGGGCACATTCAAATCTGATCTAAGGAAGTGGATATTCATCAAGTCCATTATCATTGATGTATTGTAACAGGCCTACAATGTGGTTACGGAAGTCCAATTTTGATATATTTGGTTGTTTTTGCTGCATAACATTTAGAAGTAGTCCCTGTTCAGGTTTAGAATAGGTAATTGCTAAATGGTAACTCCCGTTCGAATAAGCTGGTAGCATAGCTAGCACTGAGAAATCGGTGGTGGTAGTCAATGTTGTTTTTAACTGTAAGGCAGTTCATTGGTGATGATGACATGAACATGTGTTGGGGTTGACATCCATACAGCATGATACTCTGATTTTCACCTCAACATATTGTGAAATACACATATAAACAATAGCCTAAATGTAGGTTCATTTTAAATGGGGGGCAGTGAGGAGATTCTGATCTTTCCCCCGGGCGTTTCCATGGCATTTTCATTGTTTTGGTCAAGTTCCATTGACTTCTTTACCGGATCTATGGACAGTCCAGCAGCGCCCATATTAGATTCAACAGCCAACATTCCTCTTTCAATGCATACTAACCAATACACTTGACAGCATACCATGCGCTTACACAACAAGGTTCCTGGTCAATGTGGACTCTATATTGGGATGCTATTGTAAATCACGAATGGCTCATTTATTCCACCCATTTGATTTTTATGGCCCATCAAACTCTATCCTGTCACCTAGCACTATGATCATCTGTAATTGTCATTTCAGGCCTATTGATGATGTTCGTTTTTTAACTTGTATAAATGTTGCTGTGTACTGTAGTGTTAACTGTTAAAATGGTTTCTTTCAGTGAGGATGAGGGATGCTTTGAATATACAGTACCAGTCAAAAGTGGAGTTTATTTATTTTTACTATTTTCTACCTTGTAGAATAATAGTGAAGACATCAAAACTATGAAATAACACATGGAATCATGTAGTAACCAAAAAAGTGTGAAACAAATCAAAATATATTTTATGTTTGAGATTCTTCAAAGTAGCCACCCTTTGCCTTGAAGAGCATTGCACACTCTTGGCATTCTCTCAACCAGCTTCATGAGGTAGTCACCTGGAATGCATTTCAATTATTATATATTTTTTTACCTTTACCCAATTGAGATGGTTTAGGATGAGTTGGACCGCAGACTGAAGGAAAAGCAGCCAACAAGTGCTCAGCATATGTGGGAACTCCTTCAAGACTGTTGGAAAAGCATTCCAGGTGAAGCTGGTTGAGAGAATGCCAAGAGTGTGCAAAGCTTTCATCAAAGCAAAGGGTGGCTACTGAAGAGTTTGAAGAGTTCCCACATGTTTAACACTTGTTTTGCTTACTACATATGTGTTTTTTCATAGTTTTGAAGTTTTCACTATTATTCTACAATGTCAAAATAGTAAAATAAAGAAAAACCCTTGAATTAGTAGGTGTGTCCAAACTTTTGACTGGTACTGTATATGAACTCACAAAAACAATATAAACGAGTTTCTAAACTGAAGATTTTGTATTCACTTGTAATTTTCCAGAAATGTATACTTCATATCTCCATTGTTGTTGCTTTGCATACATTTTGTATAAAGTTATGTTCATTTTTTGTTTGAATGAAAACTATACGGTTGATGCTGCTAGTAACATTTACACGGTCACTACATCTGTCATCATCATTTTGGCGTATTTGTAAACCGTTACGTCATAGGAAATTAACAGTCATGGAGGTCAATTATGTAAATGCATACAGATGTACAGTACCGTCTTCTAAAGGAATTATAATCCATCAACCTCTGACAGTTTCTGATCTACGATGAGTCATAAATGATTGTACCTGCATGTAGTGCATGTACTGTCGTTGTGAAGAGTTATGAAGACCACTAATTCAAATAAAGTTTAGCATAAATATCTTTAGAGCATTTTACTATCATATTTGATTTATTTTGAAACAACCACTTTAATGACTAGTACGTATTTTGAATCTATTTTGATGGTTTGGTTAAGTTTACACAGAAAAGTGCATGACTAATTACAGCACTGCAGTTTTTTTATTCGTAATGTCACAGTCTTTGATAAACAATTTTTGACAGAAAGGATTTTAATTTGGAAATGTTCTAAACTCAGCAAAAAAAGAAACATCCTCTGTCAACTGCGTTTATTTTCAGCAAACTTAACATGTGTTAATATTTGTATGAACATGACAAGATTCAACAACTGAGACAAAAACTGAAGTTTGACAGACATGTGACTAACAGAAATGGTATAATGTGTCCGTGAACAAAGGGAGGGGGGGGGGGGTCAACTGTCCGTGGGGTCATAATCAAAAGTAACAGTCAGTATCTGGTGTGGCCACCAGCGGCATTAAGTACTGCAGTGCATCTCCTCCTCATGGACTGCACCAGATTTGCCAGTTCTTGCTGTGAGATGTTACCCCACTCTTCCACCAACGCATCTGCAAGTTCCCGGACATTTCTGGGGGGAATGGCCCTAGCGCTCACCCTCCGATCCAACAGGTCCCAGACGTGCTCAATGGGATTAAGATCCGGGCTCTTCGCTGGCCATGGCAAAACTCTGACATTCCTGTCTTGCAGGAAATCACTCACAGAACGAGCAGTATGGCTGGTGGCATTGTCATGCTGGAGGGTCATGTCAGGATGAGCCTGCAGGAAGGGTACCACATGAGGGAGGAGGATGTCTTCCCTGTAATGCACAGCGTTGAGATTGCCTGCAATGACAACAACCTCAGTCTGATGATGCTGTGAAACACCGCCCCAGACCATGACGGACCCTCCACCTCCAAATCGATCCCGCTCCGCTCCAGAGTACAGGCGTGTAACGCTCATTCCTTCAACGATAAACGCAAATCCGACCATCACCCCTGGTGAGACAAAACCGCAACTCATCAGTGAAGAGCACTTTTTGCCAGTCCTGTCTGGTCCAGCGATGATGGCTTTGTGCCCATAGGCTACGTTGTTGCCGGTGATGTCTGGTGAGGACCTGCCTTACAACAGGCCTACAAGCTCTCAGTCCAGCCTCTCTCAGCCTATTGCGGACAGTCTGAGCACTGATGGAGGGATTGTGCGTTCCTGGTGTAACTCGGGCAGTTGTTGTTGCCATCCTGTACCTGTCGCGCAGGTGTGATGTTGGGATGTACCGATCCTGTGCAGGTGTTGTTACACATGGTTTGCCACTGCGAGGATGATCATCTGTCCGTCCTGTCTCCCTGTAGCGCTGTCTTAGGCGTCTCACAGTACGGACATTGCAATTTATTGCCCTGGCCACATCTGCAGTCCTCATGCCTCCATGCAGCATGCCTGAGGCATACACGCAGATGAGCAGGGACCCTGGGCATCTTTCTTTTGGTGTTTTTCAGAGTCAGTAGAAAGGCCTCTTTAGTGTCCTAAGTTTTCATAACTGTGACCTTAATTGCCTACCGTCGGTAAACTGTTAATGTCTTAACGACCGTTCCACAGGTGCATGTTCATTAATTGTTTATGGTTCATTGAACAAGCATGGGAAACAGTGTTTAAACGCTTTACAATGAAGATCTGTGAAGTTATTTGGATTTTTACGAATTATCTTTGAAAGACAGGGTCCTGAAAAAGGGACTTTTCTTTTTTTGCTGAGTTTCTTACTACGCACAACCAGTTGTGCTTGTCTCTGTGCTATGGATGACGTTTTTAAAAATCCACTTTTAAATATTGCTGTGAGAAGTCCAAATGTGCACAGGCAGACCCAGTGGATGCCATGGGGAGCAGGACTTTCCCTGCCCAGTGTTATGTGTTGACAGGACGCAGTTGAATGACTCGATGATTCCTCTTGAGTTTTTTGTGTGTGGGTAACTCTCCCTGAATAGCACCACAAACTCACTCTCATGAGTTATGTTTTGTTCCAGGACAAAGGTCACTCGGCTCTGCTTGATTGGAAGTCCAAGTGCACTAAAGGAGCCGGCCTGCCCTGAGGTCATGGTAACAAGGGTTGGGCAGGATGATTGGCTGGCTCGGGATGTGAAATTCTTCAACTTTAGCTCTGAACTCTGAGCCAGGCAATGCTGGAGGGAGGAGTGGAAATGGAGCATGAGATAAATGTATAAGGGGTGTGGTCCTCTCATGTGGTCCTCATTTGGGAACACGAACCTCCCCCTCAACAACGCTATTTAAAGTACAGCTTTGCACACAATGTTGTAATTTTCGTCGCCTAATACAACCAATACTTCCATCGCAAGATTGAGAGGTACACATTTCTGTTTAATGAACTCTGTTTTATGGTTTTGTTAATGGCTGATTGCTAGCTAACTCCAATGGTACAGTGAGATGCTAACATGTTGTTGTCATGCAACATGGGACAATGATGGTCAGTCAAAGTTTTGTAATGAGGAAAAAAAAAAAAAAAAAAAGTTTTGTAATGAGGAACAGTGAGAATTCACATGACTCAGGGTGCTGAGGTCCCATTGTCTAACATAAAGGCTCTCCTGTTACTCAAAGTGATCCTGTTCACATCAACAGGGCCTCCTGCTCCGGTGATGACCCTGTTCACGATCTCAGTCCAATTCAACCGTGTCAAATTAGCCTCAAATATGCAGCACTGTATCCTTCCTGACACTAGAGCTTAAGTGTCACAGGACCGGAGATCACCTGAGTCGGCTGTTGATAAAAGCAGCGGATGTATAGCTTTATTTACATGGACAGGAATGGATTGGGTTAATGTTGAGAAAGCTTGTCCTCCAAGACCCTCTACAGGGCCTTTTTTCAATGATGATGTCACACACACCCGCTATAGAGACATTTGGATGTTCTACACGCATGTCTAGCTCCACACCCTGTTCCAAACGAGTGCACAGAGACCTCTCGGTGTATTAGTCTCATTATGGACATATAGGAAATGCACATCTCCAGCCATGAAAACCCCAGAGTCACTGAGCTCTGAAACATGAACAGAGAAAATGACATGATGATTGACGGGCCAGATATTTTGTGATCTGTAGCAAATCATATGGCCAGAGATTTTTCTGGCACATAAACTTTAAGTGAGGTTGACAAGAAAAATTCATATGCCGTTCAAAAGAAATCAGGTGGGAGAGCAAAGCAACGATTGACAACTGAATCTGAGGATGAGATCATCCAAGAACTACTATAGACATTAGATCTCTATGAGAGACATTGAACACAACACTGCACCCAAAACACATTGTAGAGTTTTATAAGCTCAGCAACAATGTATCCATTCCACGTAAATGATTAAGTTCTGAGTAAATATTTTAATTCCTATTGATAACACATTGCTAACACATTCCACCAGTGCTGACTAAATGAAATGTGTTGAGGAAACAGAGCTCATGAAAGCTTATGCTAGTCCAGAACAATATGTGCAGCCTCAACATGACTTCAATTAAGATCCCACAGGCTATTTCCTGCAGCCAGTCAGTCACTTGAAAAGCAGTTGATTGAGCAGGATGTAGGGAGCAGGACTGGGACAGTGAACTATGAGCGCAGGCCAAAGCCTTTTATAATGAGGAAGGTGAATGGCACTCATGATTAGCTGTCTTGTCGTCAAACCTGTAGGCTTTATTAGCTCTAATGTGCAAGACATGGCCCAGAGGTCTCATACTCAATAACTATCCAATTAAAGGTATTAAGTGCCTTCCCCTTCACTTGTCTGTGGGAGTTGGCACACATTCAATTATGTCCCATGCTAGTTTTAGAGGGGGCTTTCCTGCAGTCTAGCCTAGTGGTCTAAAGAGAGCACTAAGGGAAGCCATTGTATCAGACACAATGGACTCTTTGGAGATTATCAAGGAGGAGTGGTTGTGTCGGGACCTTGGCAACACATATTGTAGCAGAGCATCAGCCTCAGGCACAGAGACTCCTACTCAGGCTCAGGCTGGTATGCGCTTGCTGCTATGCACTGCAGGGCATGTACAGTGAGCACACTGGAAACGTCAGTTGTGGAAAGAAATCTTCCAAATTAATCACAATGTTTAGCTGTTGGATCAGAGGCGTTGGAGGATTGCAAAGAAAATGCCTGGTTTAAAAATGTGAGATTTCGAGTAGGTGTTTGTGGCGCTATGGTCAACATAGGGTATGTGTGTAATGATTGATTTATTCACTGTGCATTCCAAACATTAGCCAGTGCTGGTTTTTAATATGAATGAAGCATAGCCTATGCATTTTGTTCACTGTGTGTTCTTTCCCCTATGGATTATACATTACAGCATTGTAGTCAAACCTGAATACAATAGAGCCATTTAGAAGAATAAATAGCAGTTTGGGCAACCGAATAAAGCATGAAAAAAAGTCACACCATATTAAATACAATGTGCCTGAGGCCACTCTTCCAAAACACTAAACATATTTATAATATTTCAACACTTGGCAAGGATCTGGTAACTATGGTGACAGAGGATACATCTGTCAACAAACAGGCACAAAAGGTATGCAGTGGTATGATCACCGATATGCACCGATATGCCTCGCCAGACTGTGACCGTCCTGTAGTTATCAACGATTATTCATTTGTTCTTTTTTAATGTATGTGTAGTGGACTAACATTTATTTGGATTCTGTCAGTCACTCTAAGACGTGTCATTACAGATGTTACAGATGTCTACGTTCTACTGCACCGCGACATACTATGACATACACACATCTTACTTTGTATTGACTGTAACAAGATCAAACTGAATCAGTGTAATGACATCATCCGTCTGCTGCAGTATTTCCCTGTCCCTCCATACTACTGACTGACTCCACTGAAGTCCTGCTGATCATGTTCCAACAGGAACCCTCAGAGGAACAGAAACATTGAGTGAAGCAGAGGAATCCCCAATAAAAAAATAATAAGGATTCTACGAATCACTTCCAGACTGCATTTACACTGGCAACACCCTCCTCTCTTATTTTTCAGAAACAAAATAACAAATAAAACAAATATCCTAATATTTATCTGGGCCTAGTTTAAGAAGGGAAAAGCAGTGCTCGTCTGGGTGTTGGGGAGCAGAGCAGAGAGACTGACCAAATGGGTTGGGGCTGGGCCAAGAACAATGTACTGCAACGCTCAGAGTCACACATCTAATGCAATCAGCCCAAGGCCCTGCACGACATCCCAACAGCTGGCCTGGCACACTGGAATACCACCAAGAGGGCTAGGCTACCTTACCCTCACTCAGCTATGCCATAAGTCAGACTGCTCTCTGTCTTAACATGTGGTGCCAGGCTCCTCAGCTACAATAGGGCAAGATATCAACAGTACAGAGCAGCTGTTGGACTGGAGGCAGGCGTGGAACATTGATGGGTTTGTTTAAAATGCCACGGCAATTCCTCATATCCTTGATGCAAGTCTATTGGCATTCATTTACAGATGGATGTTTTTTTGTAATGCAAAATCAATATTGGATTTATGATGTGAGTGGGCAGGTCATTTTTTAAAAGCCTCGTGAGTTATGCAGCGCATTGCAAATACACATTTCAGAATGGAATCCAATCAAGTCTACACTTCAGAAAATGTGCACTGCAGAAAAATAATACATGTTTTCAGCTAAATCAAAATAGGTTTCTTAATGGTTTGAACAGTGTAACTAATTGCATTAATAATCAGAAAGTGCATATGGCCCATATTAGTTCTACACATACTCCGAGTCGTGATTTATATCATAAGAAAGAATTCCTCTCGACCAAGTATTGAGAACTGTTGGGAGCAGGCAATATTGAAAAGTAATCTTGAGACATGTTGTACTGTTCTTAAATGTAGTTGTGTAATTGACTAAAACAAGCAGACAACAAGAAAATTGCTTTTGAATAAGGTCAAGTTTTTGCTGCGAGCCAATGGGGTAACCAAGGTAACCATGGGTTGTTTTCCCCACAGGCGGCCGTGGCCTCAACGTTCTATTTAATACCAACTGGGACTATTGCAGAGATTGAATTCCAGCCTACGCCTTATTCTTTCCAGTTGTGATCAAAAGGAGTGTCTGATGGGTCCACACATATCCCAGAGGTCTCTGACATCCAGCACTAAGCCAATGGCTCCGCTACCCTTTTGGCTGGAATGCTGGCTTGGCGACAGCAAGCAGAATCTAAGCTAATGAAGAATGTGACCATTGTACCATCCTTCAGATCCCTCCTCTTCCACTTAAATACTTACCACCACACACATCACAGACAGCTGTTGTTCACAGCAAATCCGAAGCTAAATGCTATGACACATCTTTCTACTGCTACAGTCTCTCTACGGAATCCACTCACACAGACCTTTTTCACAACACAAGACAATACAACAAGGGACTCTGGAAATGGTCTGGTCGACAGTGAAAACATCGTCGGGAGAGCCGGGGTTTGCGGTATGGTGAAGGATGTTTTCTCTCAAGGTGCCTCAGCATTGGGGCTGCAGACGGTAGGTGTTTTGTCTAAACAGATGTCCGTGTCTCTGTGTTGCTTCCACTGGTCATGATCCCTGTCACACCTTCACTAATCACCCACTTCCTCCTCCAGTTCTACCTGCTGTCTTATATCATCATGACAGCACCACTAGAGATGAGCTGATGTTCAGTCAAAATATTTGCATTCTGATCTAGCTCGTTTGTGGATGCAGTCAGTCAGACATCTGTTTAATGGAGCACTTTCAGCCGGTAAACTAAGCCCCTCCTCCCCAGCCTGGCTCCCATTAGGGTGTGACCATTATGGGGAGAGTCATCCCACCGGGCAAAAACTGGTTGAATCAACGTTGTTTCCACGTCATTTCAACAACAAAATGCAATGTGATGACGTTGAATCAACGTGGAAAACTGATTGGATTTACCCAACTTCTAACCTAAATCCAATGACATGGTGAAATGTTTTGCTGATTTCATGTTGAATTCACGTTAGTTGTAGGGTGTCCAATCAAATACGCATCTTTGGCCAGATGGTAAAATATGATAATATATTATAATATCATTTTGTAGATAATCCTTTAAGAAAAACAAATGTTATTAAACTCATGTCTCTATCATAACACGTTCAAAAGGGATTGGAGTTTTTACCATTGTAGGATGGCCAAAATTATTGTGACTAAATCAATAGAGGCCTGAGAAAAAAGTGGTCAAAATATCCGGAAAATTGCATCAGGTCAGCTAGGCTGGATTCTGTGCATGAATTAAAGCTTCTGTCTACCTGACAGGCTCACTTTCCCGTTGAACCCGTCATCTTTCTTCTCGAATCCACAGGACATAAAACAATACGGAGGTAAGATGGATATCAATTTGAGACATGACATGTAGTATTTTCATATTTTAGTATACGCTTTTCGTAATAATTTTTTTAAATCATTTTGTTTTTCAAAGACTTCTCACAAAAACAAGTGTATCTCTGTGAAATCTCAACGGAGCACTGAGTGTATACCAAGCTTTATTTTCTTTTACATTTAATTCAGCTCGTGTCATGCTGATCTTGCTTTCTGCGACCTACGGAAACAACTTTGAAGACGAACAAAAATGTTAAATCCTCAAAAGTTGTTCGGAGAAACCTGCACCGCTATGTCAACAGAGCTCGGTGCTAATTTTCGGGTGCATTAGGTTACAAAATCTGACTTTTGGGATATAAGGTTAATGAGATGCTAGAGAAAGGCCCTGCTGAACAATCATATTTGTCTTGGTAAAATGTATTTTAGAACATCAGGAAGTGACAGTTCTTCACAGTAGGTGGGCACCCTATTAGTTGACAACTCAACCCAAAAAACTAGACGTTGAGATGACGTCTGTGCCCAGTGGGATGTGTCTGCTCAGAACTAATCCCTATAGGAACAATAACACACATTCCCCTGAGCATGACCTGAGGAGTTTACCAAGTACAGAGATCTGAGCTTCAGTAAAGGTGGAACTCAAATACTGCAGCCATAAGGGACCCCTTTGCATGTAAAGACACTAGACATACATAATAAATACTGTACAGCCGAGTGGCAGTTAACAAATGTTTACTTCTTACTCCTCTCTACTGTACACTGAGTTTACAAACATTTAGGAACACCTGCTCCCTCAATGGAATAGACTGACCAGGTGAATCCTGGTGAAAACTATGATCACTCATTGATGTCACTCGTTAAATCCACTTCAGTCAGTGTAGATGAGACACTTGAGACATGGATTGTGTACACTGAGTACACAAAACATTCGGACACCTTCCTAATATTGCGTTGCACCCCCCTTTTAGCTCTCAGAACAGCCTCAATTCATTGGGGCATGGACTCTACAAGGTGTCGAAAGCATTCCACAAGGATGCTGGTCCATGGGGCGGCAGGTAGCCTAGTGGTTAGAGCATTGGGACAGTAACTGAAAGGTTGCTGGGTTGAATCCCCGAGCTGACAAGGTAAAAATCTGTCGTTCTGCCCCTGAGCGAGGCACTTAACCCACTGTTCCCTGGGCGCTGTGGATGTCGATTATGGCTGCCCTCCACACCTCTCTGATTCAGAGGGGTTGGGTTAAATGCAGAAGAAACATTTCAGTTGAATGCATTCAGTTGTACAACTGACTAAGTATCCTCCTTTCCATGTTGACTCCAATACTTCCCACAGTTGTGTCAAGTTGGCTGGATGTCCTTTGGGTGGTGGACCATTCTTGATACACACGGGAAACTGTTGAGCGTGAAAAACCCAGCAGTGTTGCAGTTCTTCACACAAACCAGTGCGCCTGGCACCTACTACGATACCCCATTCAAAGGCACTTAAATCTTTTGTCTTGCCCATTCACCCTCTGAATGGCACAGATACACAGTCCACTTCTCAATTTTCTCAAGGCTTAAAATTCCTTCTTTAACCTGTCTCCTCCACTTCATCTCCACTAATTGAAGTGCAAAAGGGGGGCGCAGCTCAATATTAGGAAGGCGTTGTTGATGTCTTGTACACTCGGTGTATATAGAACTCCAATTACTTTGTTTGACATTGTAACTTAATACCATCCAGTTCCTCCATGGTAGACAGAGAGGCCAATACGCCTCCTCTCACCACACGTGATGCATAGGGCCCAACTGCTGCTGAAATCAATTCCCCCATGTAATCTCCTCTGCCTCGCGCACAATGTGACACTCTGGCCGTATAGACTCAGTATACTGTTTGGGTGTGATGAGACTGGATGTTTCCTAATGCTACTATTTCTTGGTGTTCCATGGAGACGTGCAGAATACTCACCATATGATACCGTGTGATAGGAAGTCTCTCACAGACGTCGAATTACCACTCCACAGAATGCAGAGCGGAGAACATGCAGGAGACAGGACAAGTGACCAATGATGTTGTCAAACAGGATATCACGTTTAGACTGAATGTTGAATTTGCCTTTGAAACGTACTAGTATGACTTGTGTAACAGTGTTTTTGTCTTGTTTTTAGAACGATCATATCTGTTCCGAAAAGTAAATGCTCTTTACACACCACTGATCTGCAGACAGTTTGATCATCCAGATAACCTACACGGCACATATGTTTCCCATTCTTACAGGAACCCCATTTGTAAAAGTCTGATAGAAAAATACAATCCTGGGGTCTCTCTCCCAGGTGGGGGGGCTTACATGATGATGAGCTAATAGGTCAGACATGTTGTGAGGTCTCATATCCTCTAAAGAGATCATTAACACCACATATACATTTAACTATCTCACATTTACCCACAATGCACAGTTCAAATGACTCCTTTCATAATGCAGGGGATACAAGTGAACAGTACTTCTTCCAGGAAAGGAAAAGTGGGACGGGAACAGTGAAGCTGCAGACTTCCGGTGTAATGGTGATTTCATCCTTGAGGGTGGCCACGCCAAGGATATCAACCCAAAGAATCCAATGTCTGTATCCTGTTGTCCTGAGAGACGGGGCGCATGTGGCGCAGGCCAGCACTCTCAATGATAAAACGTAAAATATAAAAGTGGATTTACTGGCTTCTTGCTCTGGCCAGATGTTGCCAGACCTTCTCTTCATTTCACTTGTAAAACAGAGAGGGAAGCAAGTGAGCATGAAAAGCATGAATAATTCCAGGGCATTCTTTCTGAGGAATTGTCTGAGCTGTCTTATGAAAGAAATGGCAGTATCTGTGAATACAGAGAGCGCTTTGCTGAAGATGGAATCCAACTGATAAAGCTATAGATGGACTATCAAATCTCTGAGGACTTCTTCCACCCAGTTCTGGAGCTCTCTGAAGATAAATTCACTGCGCTGCATGGACGTAAATCGTTAGACAAAGGGGAAGAATCATTAGACAAATATCGACTTTACATCCTAATCGTTTGTTTGTATCTTGCAAAATGATTTAAAAGACATTGGGGGCAGGACAAGTGGGAAAAACACATTGTATTGCTTTACATCCCCATATACATACAGGGAGACCTACTGTATTTTATTTGGTACTTTTGGGCAAGCCAGTGTATCCAGGGGCGATGTTGATAGTGATACCCATAGTGTACATGTTCCAGGACAAGGGACTGTCCTATGACAGTGGGCAATATGCTAGGGGATGAGTGAGTGGGGGGTTTGAGGGAATAGACTGACGGACAGACTGACTGAGGGGAAAGTCCCAGTGAGCCAGACAGTCTGGACAGCTGGGAGAACAGAACAGAACAGCATCCAGCACACCATCACCACATGACATCAGATACTTTTCACTGATCAGCAAGGGGACTTTTTCTCATGAAAATTAAAGCTTCTAGGGAAACGTAAAACATGTTCTTTTTGAAGACAAGCTTTGGGGATCCAGATGAAGTCACTGCTCTTTTTAACACTGGAGGTTCACTGGCTGAGAGAGACCAGACACTTTTCACCGTTCAACAAGGGAGACTAATTTAACAGAGACATCTGGATTCTCTCTCAATGACACCTGGCGTAATTAGGACCAAATGATCACCTGGTCCAGACCCCCTTCTCATTTTCTCTATCCTAGGGTTGTGTTAACGAGGAGACAGACCCCTGCAAAATCTTCCTCCACCAGTACAGGGAAGAGGTCAGAGACCTGGCAGTGTTGTACAACCTCTCCCTCAACATCAGCAAGACAAAGGATCTGATCTTGGACTACAGGAAACGGAAGGCCGAGCACACCCCCATCCATATCGACAGGGCTGTAGTGGAGCAGGTTGAGAGCTTTAAATTCCTCGGTGTCCACATCACTAAGGAATTATCATGGCTCACACACCAACACAGTCGTGAAGAGGGCACGACAATGCCTCTTTCCCCGTCAGGAGGCTGAACAAATTTGGCATGGGCCATCAGATCCACAAAAAGGTTCTACAGCTGCACCATTGAGAGCATCTTGACTGGCAGCATCACCGCTTGGTATGACAACTGCTTGGCATCCAACAGCAAGGCGCTACAGAGGGTAGTTCGTATGGTCCAGTAAATCACTGGGGCCGAGCTCCCTGCCACCCAGGACCTCTATACCAGACAGCGTCAGAGGAATTGTCAAAGACTTTAGCCACCCGTCATAGACTGTTTTCTCTGCTACCTCACGGCAAGCGGTACCAATGCACCAAGTTGGGAACCAACAGCATACTGAACAGCTTCTACCCTCTTGCCATAAGACTGCTCAATAGTTATTTAAATATACTGAACAAAAATATCAACACAACATGTAAAGTGTTGGTCCCGTGTTTCATGAGCTGAAATAAAAGATCCCAAAAATGTGCCATACTCACAAAAATATAATTTCTCTCCAATTTTGTTAGCGAGTATTTCTCCTTTGCCAAGATAAGCCATCTACCTGACAGGTGTGGCATATCAAGAAGTTTAGTAAACAGCATGATCATTAGACAGGTGCACCTTGTGCTGGGGACAATAAAAGGCCACTAAAATGTGAAGTTTTGTCACACAATACAATGCCACAGATGTCTCAAGTTGAGGGAGTGTGCAATTGGCATACTGACTGCAGGAATGGCCACCATAGCTGTTGCCAAAGAATTTAATATACATTTCTTTACCATAAGCCGCCTCCAACATTGTTTTAGAGAATTTGGCAGTTCGTCCAACCGGCGCACAATCGCAGACCAAGTGTAACCACGCCAGCCTAGGACCTCCATATCCGGCTTCTTCATCAGCGGGATCGTCTGAGACCAGCCACCCGGACAGCTGATGAAACTGTGGGTTTGCACAACCAAAGGATTTCTGCTCAAACTGTCAGAAACCGTCTCAGGGAAGCACGTCTGCGTGCTCGTCATTCTCACTAGGGTCTTGATCTGACTGCAGTTCGGCGTCATAACCGACTTCAGTGGGCAAATGCTCACCTTCGATGGCCACTGGCACACTGGAGAAGTGTGCTCGTCACGAATGAATCGCGGTTTCAACTGTACCGGGCAGATGGCCGACAGCGTGTATGGCGTCGTGTGGGCGAGCGGTTTGCTGACGTCAACTTCGTGAACAGAGTGCCCCATGGTGGCAGAGGAGTTATGTTATGGAAGGCATACGCTATGGACAATGTACACAATTGCATTTTATTGATGCCAATTTGAATGCACAGAGATACAGTGATGAGATCCTGAGGCCCATTGTCGTGCCATTCATCCACCGCCATCACCTCATGTTTCAGGATAATAATGAACAGCCCCATGTCGCAAGGATCTGTACACAATTCCTAGAAGCTAAAAATGTCCCAGTTCTTCCATGGCCTGCATACTCACCAGACATTGAGCATGTTTAGGATGCTCTGGATCGACATGTACTACAGCATTGTCCAGTTCCCGTCAATATCCAGCAACTTTGCACAGCCATTGAAGAAGATTGGGACAACATTCCCCAGGCCACAATCAACAGCCTGATCAACTCTTCGCGAAGGAGATGTGTCGCGCTTCATGAGGCAAATGGTGGTCACACCAGACACTGACTGGTTTTCTGATCCTGATCCTGTGACCAACAGATGCATATCTGCATTCCCAGTCATTTGAAATCCATAGATTAGGGCCTAATTATTTTTTTTCAATTGAATGATTTCCTTATATGAACTGTGACTCAGTAAAATCTTAGAAATTGTTGTGTTTATATTTTTGTTCAGTGTAGTTAGTCCGGGTAGCTATTGGTTATCTGCATTGACCCTTTTTGCACTAACTTTTTTGACTCATCCCATATGCTGCTGTTACTGTTTATTATCTGTCCTGTTGCCTAGTCACTGTATTCCTACCTATATGTACATATCTACCTCAATTACCTTGTACCCCATGCACATCGACTCGGTACTGGTACCTTGTGTATATAGCCAAGTTATCGTTACTCATTGTGTACTTATTCCTTGTGTTAATATTTTTATATTATTTCTCTTTTTTTCTCTCTACATTTCACTGTTAGTCTACACCTGTTGTGTACAAAGCATGTGACAAATACAAATTTGATTTGAACTCTAACACAAACCAGCTGCTGCTAACTGCTCTTTCTATGCCCATGTGGATTCAGATTCTGTGTAAATCCCTCTCTCTGTCTCTGTCTACCTCTCTCGCCTCTTGTCTGTTTCTCTCTCTCTCTCTGTCACCTGTCATGATTGGAATAAATATTGTACAGACCTGGGGACCTGCAGACAAGGCGAGGGGGAGAGAGACAATATTTATGTGTAATGTAAATTATCATGCATAAAACATTTCCTTGATGCGGAAAATTATCCCATGTTTGATTACTTGACCTATCTTAAAATGTCAAGTGTCAGGAGACCATGAGTAGATTATCCCAGACTTTCAAGTGCAATGAATATATGATTACGGCTGTGGCCACGTTAGAATGTGTGTGGATGTTTGAAATGTACTCCAGTAATGACGCTAACTCTCTTAATTAGCCAAGAAATGAGTCAACAAATAGGTGAAAAGGACCAGATGGCTTCCATAAAGGTTTAAATGGGGCCTATTTCACAGTAAACATCTCCAACTCTCTCTGACACCCTCTGTGGCCCTCCAACTAAACACAACACCAACATAGCAGTCAACTGTGACATTTTGGTGGGAGTATTTTGATAGACTTGTTCGTTTAGAGAGGACGGGAGGGTAGAGGAGAGGATGAGTGTTGCCTGTCACCTCTCCCCTTTTCTCTCTTCAAAAAAGGAATTGTATGTGAGAGAGCAATCATACATGTACCGCGATATATTGCATAGTTTTGAATGGTTTTGAATGGTGATTTTTTTGCTTACTGCTTATGTAAGCAAAGAGGTACGTGTATGGAAAAGGTCTGTGTGGTTGCAGGCGTAGGGAGATAAAACAGGGCTTGTGTCCGAAATGAGATGCCTGTGGATAGAAGCTGTTTGGCAAGACTGCCAAGGTATAATATGGGTGGGTTCACTGTAGGCTGTTGACTACCAGGGTGGTCTGCTACATTATGCCCTGCTATGGCTGTGCATGTACCGCCCAACTATTGTTCTAGGACTCACTGTCAGTCCCCTAATTCCCCAACCCCCTGCTCTATATTTACAGTAGGAGAGGAATATGGAGGGGAATATGATTCATTCGATGGGAACAATATTGTTATGATTTGTTATTCAAACACAGATGTAACTCCGAATACGTTTTTCTAGGAATCAGCCAGGGAAACAGTGAGAGCTCTGCTGTAATTATGCCCAGAATTAACACATTTGGTGGGTGGCACCCTGGGAGGTAGACCAGACGCATGTCCAGCGTGGGTGTGAAAGAGGGAAAACGACAACTGTGTGTGTGTGTGTGTGTGTGTGTGTGTGTGTGTGTGTGTGTGTGTGTGTGTGTGTGTGTGTGTGTGTGTGTGTGTGTGTGTGTGTGTGTGTGTGTGTGTGTGTGTGTGTGTGTGTGTGTGTGTGTGTGTGTGTGTGTGTGTGTGTGTGTCTATTTATGTTTTATTGCATTCAATTCTGTGCAGAAACTGTTACATGTGTTAAGTTGCCACACTCCATGGTTCAGTAGAGGATCATTTATTTGTTTATATTGGATTTTGTTGAAGCTTCATCAAAATAAATTCCACTGGCATCCTCACCACTAACCTCTGGCTTCCAGTCAAACAACATGGTCTCTTGTCTCCCATTATAAGGGACCTTAAAATGTGAAATAAACAAGGCTAAAAACAATCTGGTTTTGGTCATGGTATTCGACTGAGTTAAAGGTCATTTTCTCAGGCCACAAACTACAGTACTTATAAATGTCTTTATTTTTATGTACATCACCTGGAAATAAAGTTTTACACCGAAAGCTATCTGGATGGCAATCGCGAACTGCAATTACAACACACTGTGCATTTTATATCTCTCTTTATTGGGAATTTACACAGACCATAATGAGTTGAACTGCCCACCTGCTATGTTCCTTTCCTCAGGATTAAAGAGCAGCATGACGATAAAATCTTCTCCCGTCATCTCTCAGTCCTGAATGATGAGAACAGATAACATAAGGCTGCAAGGGTAGATGTGCAGAAGATGAATGTGCAAGTAGAGATAGGGAGGTGCAAAGGAGCAAGATAAATAAATAAATAGTATGGGGATGAGGTAGTTGATGGGCTATTTACAGATGGGCTATGTACAGGTGCAGTGATCTGTGAGCTGCTCTGACAGCTGGTGCTTAAAGCTAGTGAGAGAGATATGAGTCTCCAGCTTCAGTGATTTTTGCAGTTCGTTCCAGTCATTGGCAGCAGAGAACTGAAAGGAAAGGCGGCCAAAGGAAGAATTGGCTTTGGGGGTGACCAGTGAGACATACCTGCTGGAGCGTGTGCTACGGGTGCTGCTATGGTGACCAGTGAGCATCCAATTTGTTGAGTAGAGTGTTGGAGGCTATTTTTTAAATGACATTGCCGAAGTCGAGGATCGGTAGGATGGTCAGTTTTACGAGGGTATGTTTGTTTGGCAGCATGAGTGAAGGATGCTTTGTTGCAAAATACGAAGCTGATTCTAGATTTAATTTTGGATTGGAGATGCTTGATTTGAGTCTGGAAGGAGAGTTTACAGTCTAAGCAGACACCTAGGTATTTGTAGTTGTCCACATATTCTAAGTCAGAACCGTCCAGAGTAGTGATGCTGGACGGGCGGGCAGGTGCGGGCAGCGATCGGTTGAAGAGCATGCATTTAGTTTTACTTGCATTTAAGAGCAGTTGGAGGCCACGGAAGGAGAGTTGTATGGCATTGAACTCATCTGGAGGTTAGTTAACACAGTGTCCAAAGAAGGGCTAGAGGTATACAGAATGGTGTCGTCTGTGTAGAGGTGGATCAGAGAATCACCAGCAGAAAGAGCAACATCATTGATGTATACAGAGAAGAGAGTCGGCCCAAGAATTGAACCCTGTGGCATCCCCATAGATACTGCCAGAGGTCCGGACAACAGGCCCTCCGATTTGACACACTGAACTCTATCTGAGAAGTAGTTGGTGAACCAGGCAAGGCAGTCATTTGAGAAACCAAGGCTGTTGAGTCTGCCGATAAGAATGTGGTGATTGACAGAGTCGAAAGCCTTGGCCAGGTCGATGAATACGGCTGCACAGTAATGTCTCTGGATATCAGTATTGATATCCAGGAGAGATGGATTAGATGGATTAGAATTCTGGCCCAGAGAGTGAGTGCAGCTCATCACTCCACCCCCCACAGTGAGGCCCCAACCATTGACAATATAAAAGGGCCCAACCCTGAGGCCCTAAACTATGGGGATGACATCATGGCAAAGGCCAGGAAACCCCCATAGTGGGACTACTGAGAGGGGCAAGACCTCTTTCTAAATAGTGTGGAGTTAATGGGCCTACAGACAAGGACAGGCAGTGTTGGGGATATGAGCACACTGCTCCTATGTCTAATGGTTCATTTGCACATTAACACATCTCATCTCCTACTTTAGCATGGCCATGGGTTTGTGAACTGGGGGACTCTTCAGCGTGGGTAACTAGGGAAGAACTGGAACAAGGAGGTCAAAAACTGAGATGAGGTAATTGGGGGTTTATTGAGATTCCGTGACTTAATCTGTTCCTCTACTGACATTGTTGTCGCAATAAAGAACGGAACCGTAAGCCCAAGTATGAATAATTATGACAACTATTAAAGAATCAATGGTTTAATATGTTTAGTGTCCTAAGCAATAAACTCAATAACTGCGTTTCCGGGATATGTCAAAACACCACTCCCCTTGTGCTTGAAGAGCCTAGTTTAGGTCCGCGTCAGCTAAACAAGGTTTATGTGACCCGAAAAGAAACTCAGCTGCTTATAACTTTGAAAACATTTTCTCCTCTGCACAGGAAATTGTCTTTTGACTCATCAAACATACCCAGTTACCAGTTTTGATAGGGCTACCCTGTCTGGGGAAATGGTGCATGTGAAAATATCTCATTGAGTGTAGTTGACAGAAACGTCGCCAAGGGCATTGCATAAGAGACTCTGTAAGTAGAAAAGTAGAAAAAGAAAAGTATTCCAATGTCACTGGTAACTGGTCCCTGTGGAGATGAGCTAGCTTGTCTTGGAAACAAAGGGCAAACAGACATGGCTAGTGTCTGAATAGACTGTGGGGAATACCCAGTTTTGATGTTCTTCCACTTATTAACTAGGAATGATGCCCTCAGACCTTCCACAGGCTTTCCAATCATACATGTGGAGAAACAACTACAGTACACTTACTGGGACAACAAAAAGCAACAAAAAGCAACAAAAAGCAACAAAAAGGCAAATCTTATTTTTTTGCTTGAGATGATGAATATTACGTTTTTGAAATGTCCCTTTAACATTTTCTTCATATGAGCTAAGACTAGGATCCACTTTTAGTTTTACAATGGGTGGATACATAATCAAAATATCAGACTGAAGAGACACTGGACTCATCTGCCAGGAACTTCTATTTCCGAAGTCAGGACACACTAGGGATATGGAAATGGGGGCGCCTAGTCTGACCTCCTGCTGCAATGACACTGAAAAACATTTATTCCTATAAATTACCAATGTCTCCCCTCTCACATTACAACCTATACGGTGATTTGATTTCACAGTTGGAGAACACATCATCGACTAAGGTCTAGGGCAGTGTAGCTGTCAGTAGAAAGACAGTGGTGGCTGTACTGTACTATACTGCCAGGTTCTAGCTGCTTCTGTTCAACAGCAGTTTCACCTGGCCAACGTCAAAGACATGGATGGCGACAGGTTTGTAAGTGGAACCAGACAACAGGAGCTCTACCACATGAAGCCTCCTCTCCTGGAATCAGTCCAACATGCAGCTCACCAGGTACAAGGTGGAGACAGACAAAATCTAGACATATGAATTCCTTCTTCACCTGTCCTCCTTAAAAAGTCCTCAAATGAGGTACGGAGCAGTGATAAAAGCATCGCCAAGGAGTCCCAAATCCACTTGATAATGCTTCCTTCTCACTCACACGGATGACCTTTAAGCATTATCGTGGAGGATTATTGAATTACTACCATAGGCTGCAAGACCAATGCATATAGATACAATGGTTAGGTTTTGCTCCCCAACAACTGACAAACTTTCCATAGACTATTATCCAGAATGTCTGTGAATCATGTACTGTACACTTGTTGGTAAAGTTTTTTTTGTTACTATGACAATACTGAAACTTACCCCCTCACCAACCACAAACAAATCCTGCGACTTAGCTCATTGTGCCCGTGGCAACAGTAAAGTGGGTTGTGTCAGCCCTGTAAATCCCTGGGTGTGGATAAAGACTAAGAGAAACACATTAGAAAATGGGCTGACAATCAGAACACCACAGAAACATTCCCTCAAAGTCGATGATGGTGGTCAAAATCTTGGACATCTTCGGAGAGCAGGTAAGAATGGTTTCAAAAACATTATTGTTGTGGTGGGAATGTTGGAAGGCTCTGTGTTAGAAATTGTCCCTAAAGGCTTGTGTGAGAAACACCCACATATGGTTTCTCTTAGATTGTTGACAGATGCACTAAAACAATATATAAGTACTGAATCCATTCCAGAATGACAAGCCTTCTTTTTTCGTAATAATGTCTTGGGTGGGAAATTTGGTTACAAAAAAAGCAGAAGTTCAAAGGATTTGGGAGATGAATTGGTCATGGGTCAAACTGTACCTATTGCATAGAGATATTCCCGTCTAGTTAGATTGACACCAGTCCTCTAATCAAAATGACAACCCAGTTCCATCCACTGTGATCCTCTAATCAGGGCCTGCTCTGTAAACTCAACTCACAACTGGTTCTGATCATCACTGAAACCGCAGGCAAACATTTACTCTTCAGCTGTAATAGGCCTGATTACTGCCCACTGTCATTCTCACAAACAAAAAAGAAAGACAAATAGACATAGCAGACCACTGTTTATAGTACTGCTTCCAGTGACAGGATCATTGTATACTTAAATGTATATGCATATAAATGTGTAAATGGATCTGTGATAGGTAAGTGTTGGATTGTTTCTATTGTGACATTACATTGATGTATGTGTCTGTGAGGGTGGGGTAACTTTTATTATGCTTTCTTGGCCTGAGCTCACTTCTAAAAGTGATGTCAATCTCAGTGACCTCGCTAACAGGACCAAGTATTCTTCGCAAAATAGGTACTGTTTAAGACATTGTTGTGTAAATCGACTTTATTGCCTCTGCACAACTAAAAAGGCAAACATTTTCCTGATGTTTTTTGATACATTTTTACATTTACTGTTTATTGAAGTTTCATAACCATTATTCAATCATATGGAATTCCTTGGTACCTGACAGGATTAAATGGTGAGGGTGTGAGGGGAAATGTGTGCAGAAAACAAACATTACTTTCATGGCATGATACCCATCTTGTTTTGCACACGTTGTACAAAATAATAAAATGCAGTACTACAGGATATTTCTTAACGTAGCTCTTTATTAGCTAGCTATAACTGGCATGTTCACGTATCGCCAACCAGGATCAAACTGACCATGACCTAACCATTTGGGTGGTCTTAACCAATCATAGCACAGTATGATATGGCGGTAAAATACATCCAATTATAATTCAGTATGTTTACACATATGAATATTACATCCCCCTTCTTTTAAAACAAAAGAAAAATGTTTACATATTCTAAGCGTTTCTTTTGAAAACATGCTCTGCAGTTTGAACTCAAGGTAAGTAACCATTTATATTGCATACTACACCAGCTGAATCAACATAGACTCTGAAACAATAATCCAACATACTGTTACTTTTCGAACAAGGGATTCTCAGCAACTCAGCTTTCACAGTGGAAATACATCTTAACATTTCAAACAAATACAATACCAAAGCATTTCAAGTGAACTTTCAATAACAAGTTTACAGTCTGGAAGTCTTTTAGGGCAGCGATCCGCCTACACCCTTTGACATTTCACAGGTCTAGGACAGCTCTGGGCTTGACCTCTCTTCCTGACCTTGTGCGATATGATGCTGAGCATGCTTGTGTCAGTCAACAGTTCTTGTGGTGTTGCAGGTAAGTATGGTGTATGTTGTGCTGTGTGTGTGTTTAGTCCATCACGTTCTCTTTCAGGGGAACAGTTCATCTCATCAGTGTGTTGTTCTTTTGTGTTCAGTAGGTGACGACGATTGCGGCGGTACACCGCTCCTTCTGCTGTGCGGACGTAATATGAACGTTCAGTGTCAGCTGGCTGGATGACAACTGCTGGCTTCCAGAGGCCATGCTCTTGGATTCTAACTGACTCTCCGTCGATCAGTGGTGGCAGTGGTCTAGCTGACCTGTCGTAGTATCGCTTTGGTTGTTGTTGTCTCTGTGCACGTGTTCCATGCATTTCCTTGTAGCTGACGACCTCAGGTTGCAGCTGCTGGTTGGTGCTGGGAAGGATTGAGCGAAGTCTGCGGCTCATCAACAGCTGGGCTGGTGATTTGAAGTTGTCAACTGGAGTGTTGCGGTATTCAAGGAGACTGAGGTTGGGGTCTCTCGTCTGCTTTTGCTATTTCCATGAGTGATTTAGCAATCTGCACAGATTTTTCAGCAAGGCCGTTACTTTGAGGGTAATGCGGGCTTGTGGTGACATGTGTGAACTCCCATGCTTTTGTGAAGGATTCAAACTCATTTGATTTGTAACAGGGCCCATTGTCAGATATTTAAGTCTCTACAATGCCATGCCTGGCAAAGGCTGCTTTCAGCTTGTGTATCACAGCTGCAGATGTGGTGCTGTGAAGCTTGTTGAGTTCGAAGTATCTGCTGTAGTAGTCCACTGTTACGATGTAGTCCTCGTTGTTCCAGGTAAACAGATCGGTTGCCACGACCTGCCAGAGTCGGTCTGGGATACAGTGAGGTAACATTGGCTCTTTGGTGTTTGAGGGGCGTCGTTCAAGACATATGGCACATTTACCAACAATGTCCTCTATTTGTTTGCACATTCCGGGCCAAAACAAAATGTCCCGTGCTCTCTGTTTGCACTTTTCCATGCCCATGTGTCCAGCATGGATCTTTGTCAAAATCTATTCTCTGAGACTGGTAGGAATGATGATTTTCTCTCCTTTGAAAATTATTCCGTTGATCTGTGATAGTTCATCACGACGGTTCCAGAATTCTGAGACGCTCTGAGGCCATCCATCCTGTATGACTTTCCTCAGCTGTGCGAGTTGTGAGTCTTTTTCTGTTTCTGCTTGGATCTCCTTCAGTTGTGTCACCAACTGGTAAGTTGCTGTACACAGTGTGCACTGGCATGTCCATGCCTTCACTGAGGCTGCTGGTAAGAGGTAAGGTAAGAAACTTCCTGGAGAGTGTCTCTGCGATAGGGATGTCTTTGCCTGGACGGTGAGTGATTGTGAAGTCGTATTTTTGTAGTTGAAGGATCATTCTCTGTAGCCTTGGCGGGGCTGCGGCTAGTGGTTTCCTCATAATTGACTCAAGGGGCTTGTGGTCGGATTCCACAATGACTTGTCGTCCATATATGTACTGATGGAAACGTTTACATCCGAACAGAATGGCGTAGAGCTCCTTTTCGATTTGAGCGTAGTTGATTTCACAGTCTGTGAGAGATTTGGAAGCGTAGCCGATGGGCTTTCCTTCTTGCAGTAGCACTGCACCTAGGCCATACTTCGACGCGTCCACTTGGAGTCTGAGCTCTTTGTCGGGGTCGTAGTAGGCAAGGATTGGTCCTGGTTCTCTCGTGATCAAGTCTTTCACATTCTGGAAAGCAATGTGGTGTTGCTTGTCCCAGAGAAACTCACTGGACTGCTTTAGCAGTTGACGCGGGGGTGCATTCGCATTGGAGAGGCTGGGTGCGAACTTGGCTAAGTAGTTGACCATGCCAAGCACTGTTTCCAGCTCTGCACAGTTCTTTGGTGGCTCCATTTATTTTATGGCTAAGATCTTCTGTGGATCTGGCTTGATTCCAGTCGCTGTAAGAAGATGTCCGAAGTAGCTGACCTCTGTAGCGCCGACTGTGCTCTTCTCGGGGTTGAGCCGGACTCCTCTCTCGCGGGACCTTTGCAGCATCACGCGGAGGTTTCGGTCGTGCTCCTCTTTGGTTCGACCATAGACAAGGATGTCGTCCACAATTGCCACAACTCCGTCGAGGCCTTTGTACACTTCGTCGATCTTTCGCTGAAACTCGTCTTGGGCTGAGATAATCCCAAAAGGCAGGCGACGGAACCTGTAGCGTCCAAACGGTGTGTTGAATGTTGTGAGCTTAGATGACTCTTCTGTGAGCTTGATAGCCCAGTAGCCTGATCTAGCGTCCATGTCACTGAAGTAGTGTGCTCCCGCTAGCTTGTGTGTGATGCCATCTAGCGTCGGTAAAGGATAATGGGGGCGTTTTATAGCCTTGTTCAAGTCTCTTGGGTCGAGACATACTCGGAGCTTGCCTGTGCGTGGTTTCTCCACCACCACTAACGCATTTACCCAGTCAGTCGGTTCTGTAACCTTGGTGACTATGTCAGATTGCTCCATGCTCTCCAACTCTTTCTTCAGACGGGCACGGAGAGCAGGGGGATTTTTCTCAGTGGGTAGACCACAGGGATTGCGTCTGGGTCAAGGTGAATGGTACATTCTCCTAGGAATAATCCTATTCCTGTAAAAACATCAGCAAAATCAGCAAACCTCCAATACATTGTCTGTCTCTACTGGTGCTGTCACTGATAAAACTAGCTTGATGAGGTCCATGTCTAAACATGCTTTAAGACCTAGCACTGCAGGTGCTCTAGTGTCAACAACATAAAAGTCCAACATCATGTCACTTTCCTTGTATTTGCATTTGAAAGTGCATGTGCCTTTTACTGGGAGCTGTTCACCACCATAACCAGTCAGTCTGCGCGTGGTGGGCTGTAGCTCACACTCAGATGTCAAGCTGCAGTACTTATTCAGAGGAATAATGTTTACTTGTGCACCAGTGTCTGGTTTGAACTTTAGCTCTGTGCCTTGTGTTCCTATCTCAATGTCAGCAAAGGCTTGCTCTGTCTCTGATATTTGACTTGTCTGTGTCACTGAATCAATAAACAGTTCATCAGCGTTTGACTCTTTGATTGACATTTCATCTTCACTCACTGTGTGTACTGTTTTTCCACGGTAAGCTCTGCACACTTTTGCAGTGATTCCATTTTCCACATTTAGTACACTGTTTGCCTTTAGCTGGGTAATTTCCTTGTTCGCTATGCACTTTGTATCCACAATATCCACATGTTTTGGGGCGTTTTGAGTCTGTGTCGCTCTGTTTTGGAGTCATGTCTCTTCTAAAACGCGCTCTCTGTGCACCGGAGGTGTGCTTTGATGCCTGCCTAACCGCATGCACTGCTTGTTCACGTGATGCGCTCATGCTACCGTGCAAAATGGTTTTCATCTGAGCCTGTGCTAGCTCGTGAGATCTGGCTATGTCGATAGCTTTGTCCAGCGTTACCTCAGACCCAACATTCAAAAGTTTCTCTCTCACTCGCGGTGAGTGTATTCCAAATACAATACGGTCCCTGACCATCTCATCCTTGTTTTCATAATCACAGTCTTTCACAAGGAGACGCAGTTCTGTCACGAACTGTTCAAAAGACTCGTTAGATCCCTGTACTTTCTCATGGAATTTGTACCTAGCGAATATCGTATTGGTCTTCGGCACAACATATGCTTCAAAACGATCGTAGTATGGTTTCAGTACCTTTGATTCAGCCTCGGTAAGTGTCCATGTGTTGTAAATGTCTCTCCCTTTTTCACCGATCCAGAGGAGCAAGTAGCTGCATTTTCCCTCTTCTCCTCTGTCCTTCAGAGGACCCGTGAACATTAGCTCCACATGCTGTTTGAACTTACGCCATGCATCGGGTAAGTTTGTAGACTCCCAGTCCATTCGAGGTGAAGGAACTCCAGAAAAATCCATCTTTTAAGACCTTTTACTCAGACACCATGTCTTGTTTTGCTCACTTTGTACAAAATAATACAATTAAGTACTACAGGATATTTCTTAATGTAGCTCTTTATTAGCTAGCTATAACTGGCATGTTCACGTATCGCCAACCGGGATCAAACTGACCATGACCTAACCATTTGGGTGGTCTTAACCAATCATAGCACAGTATGAGATGGCGGTAAAATGCATTTAATTATAATTCAGTATGTTTACACATATGAATATTACAATACCCTAATGAAAGACTAATGATGATTCACTCAATTTCCCTGATTGCTCGCGCTCCTGCTGTCATAAGTCCATAAAAAAATAAATCACATAGCTATGCATCTGCAATCATCATTGGCATCAAACACAAGTAGTATATACCAATGCAAAGCCATCACATTCATTCCTATGCGAAGACTCAATAGCACATTGAAGCCAAATGAAGTTGGTTAAGATACTCCGAGTTGATATACACATCATAAGGAATTCCCCTCGATCACACATTGTAAAAGAGCCAACTTTGTCGTCAATGTTTAGTTATACAGAAATCACAAAACATGCAGAAAAGCTGCTGCGTTGTTCAATGTACATGTAAACAGGTCAAAAGTCCCAACCTGCGGTTCGCAATGCTCCCATTTAGGGAAATAGAGCCTGCAAGAAGAGCCCTGTGACTTTAGACTATTCTTCGTGGGAAGTGTTGGTCCCGGTGTCCAAGTAGGCTAAACGTAGCTATGTGTGTGGAAAACATTTAATCACAGGTAATACATTTAACTTGTTTAGTATAGTCAATTTGTAACGTCACCAACTAGTTGTAGCTGTATAGTCTGTCTGTTTGTTGTTGGTCTTGGCTAGCTTAATGTTCGGGTCGGTAGCTATCTAGCACTCACTCACATGGCTGCTAGCACCATCATGAAAAAGAGCATGAGGGAAGCCGTAAAATATTACATTTTTCTATGTAGCGAAAACGCTCGGGAGCAGGCAATGTTGAAAAGTAATCTTTAGACGTTGTACTTTTCTTAAATGTAATTGACTAAAACTAGCAGACAACAAGAAAAAGGTGACGTTTTTTTGCAGTGAGCCAATGGGATAACCTAATGTGGCAAACCTCTTCAAGGTTATGAGCGTTTGTCACAAATTAAGTGGGAAACTGTCACCAAATTACCCCAGAATGAGAGTTCTTTCGAACAGGACAGTACCTGTGTGTTTGTTTCTCCGTCCTGGTCCACCCAGGTCGTGGGCAAGGTCAAGGATAGCAGGGTTCGGTACACGAATCGGGTTCTCGGTATGTCCAGGTCCAAACGCCAACAGGTAAGTCCAAAACAGTCCAGCTCATTCACGGTAAATCCAGCCAATATCTATTGTCTCTTTCTCTACGGTTCATAGATCCTTCCACCCCTCTCTTCTTCTTCCTGGTTTTTCTTTTTTTTTTTCTTTTCTTTTTTTTATCCCATTTTCTCCCCAATTTTCGTGGTATCCAATCGCTAGTAATTGCTACCTTGTCTCATCGCTACAACTCCCGTACGGGCTCGGGAGAGACGAAGGTCGAAAGCCATGCGTCCTCCGAAGCACAACCCAACCAGCCGTACTGCTTCTTAACACAGCGCGCCTCCAACCCGGAAGCCAGCCGCACCAATGTGTCGGAGGAAACACCGTGTACCTGGCCCCCTTGGTTGGCGCGCACTGCGCCCGGCCCGCCACAGGAGTCGCTGGAGCGCGATGAGACAAGGATATCCCTACCGGCCAAACCCTCCCTACCCCGGACGACGCTATGCCAATTGTGCGTCGCCCCACAGACCTCCCGGTCGCGGCCGGCTGCGACAGAGCCTGGGCGCGAACCCAGAGACTCTGGTGGCGCAGTTAGCACTGCGATGCAGTGCCCTAGACCACTGCGCCACCCGGGAGGCCCTTTCCTGGTTTTTCTTGACCCTTTATCTGTGTGTCGGCTCCACCTTCTGAGGTTTCCCCTTGCTTCTGGGACTTGTAGTTTTGGCAGTCGGCCATTTTGTGATCTGTAGTTCTGATCGGGGTGGCCATTTTAGTGAGCGGGCAGAGCCTGTTTATTAGTTCTGCTCTCACATATCTGCCATTTATCACTCGACCCCCTTCTTTGCCACACATCTCCCCCTTAGATCCGACCCCCTAAGTCGGGCTACCGCAGCAAAATATGTGTGCATGCGGGATAACCCATCCACATTTCCCATTTCCTTCCCTGCTTTGTGTTTCAAGTCAAAGTGAAACGGTTGGAGACTCAAAAACCACCGCATCACCCGAGCGTTCTTCTCTTTAGCCCTATGCATCCAGGTGAGTGGGGCATGGTCATTGATGAGGGTGAAATGGCGCCCCAGAAGGTAGTATTTCAGGCTTTCTACAGCCCACTTTACTGCCAGCGCCTCTTTCTCAACGACTGCGTAGTTGGTTTCCCGTGGTTCCAGCTTCCTGCTTAAAAACAGGATGGGGTGTTCCACCCCTTCTACCTCTTGGGATAGCACTGCTCCCAAGCCGACCTCTGAGGCATCCATCTGAACCACAAACTCTTTCTCAAAGTCTGGTACCACCAGCACTGGATTACAGCAGAGAGCCTCCTGTAATGTCCTAAATGCTTTGGTGGACCTTTCATCCCATTTGACCATGTTTGGCCCTCTGGCTCTTGTCATGTCGGTGAGTGGGGCGGCCACTGTGGCATAACTTGGGATGAACTTCCGGTAGTAACCGGTCAGCACTAGGAAGGCTCGAACCTGCTTCTTATTTACTGGTTTCGGACATTCTCTAATTGCCTACACCTTCTTACGTTGGAGTTTGATTAACCCTCTTCCCACGGTGTATCCCAGATACTCTGTTTCTCCTAACCCCACATAACACTTGGCAGGGTTCGCCGCGAGCCCTGCCTTTCTAAGGGCGTCTAACACCGCCTGTACCCGGGGTAATTGCGATTCCTAATCTGGGCTGTAGATCTCCACGTCATCTAAATAAGCTGCGGCGTATGCCTGGTGGGGTTTTAGGACCTTGTTCATGGGCCGTTGAAAGGTGGCTGGGGCCCCGTGTAAGCCGAATGGCATGACGGTGTATTGAAACAAACCGTCAGGGGTTGCAAAGGCTGTCTTTTCTTTGGCCCTGGGGGTCAGAGGAATTTGCCAGTACCCTTTTGTCAGGTCCAGGGTCGTAATGTACCGAGCTTTACCAATTTTCTCCAGTAGTTCTTCTACTCAGGGCATGGGGTAGGCATCAAACTTGGAGATTTCATTTACCTTCTGAAAGTCGTTACAGAACCGCAAAGACCCATCGGGCTTGGAGACCATCACAATTGGGCTAGACCAATCACTATGTGACTCCTCGATCACTCCAGCTGTCAACATTTTCCCTGTCTCTGCTCTAATCGCGGCCTGTCGAGCCTCGGGTATAGCCTCATGCTCACTTTTCTCCCTGGTAGGGAAACGATATCATGAGCCGTAACCTCAGTTCGGCCGTGTATCTCTGAAAACACATCTCTGTTTTTCTGGATCAGGGTCTTCACTTCCTGTACTTGTGCTGGGGACAGAGTAGGTGAAATATTTACTTTGGCTGTCTCCTGAGTGTGTGTAGGGTATGTGACCATTAGTATTTCTCTCTCTCTCCATGCTTTTAACAGGTTTATGTGATAGATCTGTTCCTGTGGCCGTCGACCTGGCTGTCGGATCCAATAATTAACTTCTCCTATTCTCTCCAGTACTTCATATGGTCCCTTCCATGTGGCTAGTAGTTTGCACTCTACCGTGGGGATCAGCACTAACACCTTATCTCCCGGTTGAAATTCCCTCAGGGTAGCCTGCCGGTTATAAGTGTGCCGCTGGTGCTCTTGTGCTTGTCTCATGTGCTCTCGGACGATAGGCATGACTGTGGCTATCCTGTCTTGCATTGCCGTGACGTGCTCTATGACACTAGTATACGGGTTGGATTGGTGCTCCCGGGTTTCCCGGGCGATGTCTAAGATTCCCCGGGGGTGCCTCCCATATACCAGCTCAAAGGGAGAAAACCCCAGCGAGGCTTGAGGAACCTCTCTAATGGCAAACATCAGATACGGCAACATGCAATCCCAGTTTTTCCCATCCTTATCGATTACCTTCCTGAGCATTGACTTCAGGGTCCTGTTGAATCTCTCAACCAGCCCGTCCGTCTGAGGATGGTAAACCGATGTCCTCAACTGTTTCACCTGCCACAATTTACAAAGGTCCGCCATAAGGCAGGACATAAAGGGAGTTCCCTGGTCAGTAAGGATCTCCTTTGGAACCCCTACCCTGGTAAACAAGAGCACTAATTCCTTGGCGATATTTTTGGAAGTCATCGTCCGAAGGGGAATGGCTTCTGGGTAGCGAGTGGCATAATCTAGAATGACCAGAATGTATTGGTGTCCTCTGGCGGACTTGGGTAGTGGGCCCACTATATCCATCGCTATCCTCTCAAATGGCGTTTCGATTATGGGGAGTGGCACTAACGGGCTTCTAACAGCTGGTCGGGGAGCTGTTAACTGGCAGTCCGGGCACTCTCCACAATGCCGAGCCACTTCAGCCTGAATTCCTGTCCAGTAAAACCTCCTTACAATCCGGTCTCAGGTTTTATCGATACCAAGGTGTCCACCCAGAATGTGCCCATGAGCTAGATCCAGTACTGTCCTCCGGTACCGGGTGGGGACCAACAACTGTTCAACCACATCAACCCCTATTTTTGAGACTCTGTACACCAAACCCTTTTTTATAATGAAGTGGGGAAAACTATTAGGCCTCATCCCATCATTTATGGGAGTACCATCGACGACCTGCACGTCAGCTCTGGCTTGCTGCAGGGTTGGATCCTGGTTTTGGGCCATCCCGAAATTAGTCAAGGACCCTGCCAGGTCTGCTGGTTCTAGATCGTCATCCTCTAGATTCAGATCGACCCCAGCCCCACTAGTACCGGGCTGTTCGTTGTCAATGAGGTTTGCCACTTCATCCTCATCCTCCCCTACTAGCACCTGTGAGGTTGGCCCCTGGGAGACCTCTTTTCTTGGCTTTGGTTGAAGGCCCCATGCTTCTTCCTGCTTGCTCAGGGTTGTTGGCTTCTCAATATGCCATTCTTTTGGCCTAACTTCGCAAAGTTAGGAAAGTATCTACCCAATATTACATCATATGGCATCTTTGGGACCACGCCGACCTCACAATCCAGCAGAACGTCCTCTGTTTGTATGCTCACTAAGGCTGTGGGGTACAGACGGGTATCCCCATGAATGCATGTAACACTGATATCCTGACTTGTATCCAGTTTATGAGTTGGCACTAGGTTTGCAACGACCAGGGTTAGCATACTGCCGGAATCCAGCAGTGCTTCAACCTCTTTCCCTTCAACCGTCACCCTGCACATATGTTTGTTTCTTGATCTTTCAAGTACAGTGGTTACAACAGGACATGCATACCACATATCATCTTCTTTTTCACCGAGGTTACATTGCATTGGCTCTTCTTTAATAGGGCAATAGGCTGCAATATGTCCTGGTCGATTACAATTGTAACAGATAATAGGGGTTCGGGGGAGGAGACGCCCTCGATCTCCGGTCCCGGTTTCCGTTTTCTCCCTTAGTGTCTCGGCCCGATTCTGGGGAATGGGAATCTGTCCTCCCGTGCCTGCTCAGCTGTTCCTGCCGTACAATACCGTTCAACCAGGCCCACGAGATGGTCGGCGGAATGTACCTCGTTCTGGCCAACCCATCGTCGCACTTCTTGGGGTAGACCTCGCTGAAACTGGTTGAGTACGATGGTCTCGACAATCTCGGCGGAGGAACGGGTCTCCGGTCGCAACCATTTCCGTGCCAGGTGAATCAAGTCAAACATCTGTTTTCGGGGAGGTTGTCCCGATCGGTAGGACCACTGGTGGAAGCGATGTGCCCTCACGGTATCGGTCACTCCCAGTCTAGCCAGAATCTCTCCCTTTAGTTTATCGTAATCCTGTGCATCTGTCAACTCCAGGTCGAAATACGCTTTTTGAGCGTCCCCTGCCAGGTATGGTGCCAGAAGCGCTGCCCATTCTTCTTTCGGCCACTTCTCCCTCTCTGCAGTCCTTTCGAAGGTGGTAAGATATGCTTCCACATCATCCTGTGCTGTCATTTTTTGAAGAAAATGATTGGCCCGCATCTGGGTATTTGCAGCTGGTAATTGAGCCCCAATTTGGTCCGCTAGCCCCTTTAGGCCTTCTCTTAACTCCCGGGTGTTTCTCTCTTGATCTTCTCTGAGCAGCTGGTTGGTGCGGTGCTGGACCTGTAACGTGTCCTGGTACATTCGCATTGCATCCTGATGAGCTATTTGTTGAGCTCTAGTTGCCTCTTGTTGGGTGGCCGCCGCTTGTAACAGGGCTTGTATGGCTCCCTCCATACTAATTTTCCTGAGAAACTGTCCTAACCAAACAAAGCCACAAAAAAAACCTGACTCCCCTTTGGAGTGCTAACTGAATTTTTTTTTTTTTACCTAACCAGCGGAATGGTTAGTCCATATGCCCACATTCTCCACCACGTGTGGCAAACCTCTTCAAGGTTATGAGCTTTTGTCACAAATTAAGTGGGAAACTGTCACCAAATTACCCCAGAATGAGAGTTATTTCGAACAGGACAGTACCTGTCTGTTTGTTTCTCCATCCTGGTCCACCCAGGTCGTAGGCAAGGTCAAGGATAGCAGGGTTCGGTACACGAATCGGGTTCTCGGTATGTCCAGGTCCAAACGCCAACAAGTCCAAAACAGTCCAGCTCATACACGGTAAATCCAGCCAATATCTATTGTCTCTTTCTCTATGGTTCATAGATCCTTCCACCCCTCTCTTCTTCTTCCTGGTTTTTCTTGACCCTTTATCTGTGTGTCGGCTCCACCTCCTGAGGTTTCCCCTTGCTTCTGGGACTTGTAGTTTTGGCAGTCGGACATTTTGTGATCTGTAGTTCTGATCGGGGTGGCCATTTTAGTGATCGGGCAGAGCTCGTTTATTAGTTCTACTCTCACATATCTGCCATTTATCACTCGACCCCCTTCTTTGCCACACTAAGTAACCAAAGGTAGTTTACGCCATAAGTGGGCAGGGCTGCGACCTTCTACCTAATAGTCCCTTTTCCAGTACACGACACACTGACGCCAATCACAGATGCTCACGACTATTGGCAGCAGTAAAAAGCCATCGCCATCTGCGCCCATTCAACATAGCCTAGATTTAAGTTTTTATTACTTCTAAACAAAATAGCTTTTTGGGGTTCTCATACGCTTAGAATTATGTTTTGATTATTGCTTGAACATACGCTTACATTGATGTTTTGATTCTTGCTTGAGATTATAAGATTATATTTGATTGTGATTTTTGCAATATAACTATTTTGGATGCAGCAGCTGTTAGCTAGAATGCTAAAAGCTCATCGATATAGGCTGTAGCAAAAGCTAGCCAAAGAGCCATTTTAATGGTTGAAGTGGAAGTAAAAAAAAAAAAGTATAATGCAGTTGATTTGCAATAATGACACAACCATTATGTTGAGCAGGACATTCATACGAGCCTTAAAATCCAATTATAATCCAAAGGTAGTGTGTAATGAACTCATAAGCAACATGTAAATATTGTTTATTTTTTTGCTGCTGTTCTATAAGAACTCCCCCTTCTTCTGCTACCAACTTGCGCACATCGCCCATGTGTGGCAATGTTTGCAAACACAGAAAGGGGTATATAGGTCGTTATCCATAGAATTAGGAATTAGACTACTAGAATGATCATGAACCTTCTAATTATAGTCCAAAGGTCAGCAATGTTGGTCAACCATGATTTGCCAGTGCTGTGATAAGACATTAGCTGTGTTTGAATACCCATACTAACATACTGTATACTACATACTTAAGGAGTATATACTACATCCTATATACTATTAGTTCATTTTAGTATACTGTAAACGAACGGTATCCTTTCAGTTGAGCGTACTAGCGCTTCGCCTGTCTACTGGAAGTTGAGGCTGTTATTATGCAACCTCTTGCTAGCTTGTTAGCATAACAAATGACTAGCTAGACATTTTACGATTTCGGGTGTGTTTGTAAATTCAATCTGGAATGCCAGAGTGCGTTCATAAATCCAGAGCGTTGTCAGATTGTCCGTTGTGCTTCGAGCTCGTAGTGTCCAGAGCACACATTGGACGCTCTGACCAAGGTGTAGGGTTGATCCGAGCGTTCTGACTTCACAATGGCAGTCAAGCACCCAAGATAACTGGCTAACGTTGGCTAGCTTGCTAGCTACTCCCAGACACAAATGAGAGAATACCCCACTCTGATCATTTTACTCGCCCTAGCAGAGCTGGATAGGCTGTTTTCATGTTATCCAGAGCGTTTGTGACTGTAACTGTGCTGCTAGCAACAATTTAATGATACTTTTTGTGCCACTGCTTTTTTGCCGACGTTTACTGACACTGGCTGTTGAGCAGTCGTAAATTCATCAGTTATTCTGCACTCTGGCACACTCAGACTAGAGTGCTCTGAAATCGGAGTAGATAGCAGGAATTAATGTCCATTGAGAACGCACAACGACTATACTACTTAGCTAAGAATGACGTGAATAGTCAAGTCAATAAATGTTGGGTAGTTAGTTAAATAGCATATAGTTAATATACTGCCTGGCAAGTTCGATGTATTAGTAGCCAACTAACATTAGGTAGCTAGCTAACATACCAATACATACTGCTGTAATGATATGCGGTTTGTAAGGATAGCGTAGCTAACACATTGTCAGCCAACATAACGTGTGTAACGTAACTTATTTGAAAAGTCATTACTTAATTACATTGCTTAACATTTTCTTAACATTTGTCATAATTAGTTAGAGCAATGAATTTGTATCTGCTCTCATTGGACTCCGTCTGCATATTTTCTGCCATTTTCTGAAAACGTTGTGGAGCCATGCCCATTTTCTGAAGAATTGCATTATGGGCCCTAAAAGTATGGAAATAGTGTTCACTGCTTGTATACTTCGTATTTTGGTGAATTTAGTACGACATCTGGGAACTTTTGGCATAATAACTATATCCATACTATGACCAATAAGCATGCACATACTCAATTTACGTCACAAATAGTATGGCTAGTGCAGTTAGTATGATAATGTAAAATAATGAATGTGAAGAATTGATTTGCACTGGATATGTGTTAGCTAGCTAGCCAGCCCATTTAAGAGGAATGATTCAAGTAATTATTTTAATTAACTGCCAATATCCATTCAAACAATGCAGTCAATCCACAGCCATACACTGGATGAAATCATTTGATGATAGGACATTTATGGTCTGTTTACATATATTTTAGAGGCTATTTATACAGAACATTTGTATAAAACCTGTATAAACTGTATTTATAATTATCTGAACAATATTTTAGGGTGACTATAATTCCATTACACAATTTCTGACATCACATGCCTTACTTTTATTTTCCTCCATAAGTAAAAGCAGGAAATGTATCACCTATGCCTCTACTGCCATTCATTCCAATTAGACTGGTTTTGGATTTCTCCCTGACCAAGATGGCTTCCATTTTGGCCCAATTATGGAACTTTGAGGGTTTATGAAACAGCCCCTCCAGTAATTTAATAGGATCTCTATGTCACTATCAATAAACATCACAATAAGGTGCAGAGCGTTCGTTTTGCCTGCTGGGGGGCAAGGAGACCCTCAGCTCCGCCAAAACTATTGACAACTGCGTGCTGTTTACAAGGCATTTTTAAATAAAGGTTAACTATTTGGTTGTGATGCCTTGTTCATTTGCTAGTCGGAACATTCCGACTTGCTAACTGGTTGTAGTTATACACGTACCACGTTCAACAAGTCGGATGTTTCTGAGTTTCCTAGTTCCGACTAAAAATGTGAATGTGGCACACAATCATCACCTCTTGAAAATTATAGTCAGAACTACACATTTCGATTATTCAATGCAAACAAATTGCTTAATGCCATGGCTCTTGTGAGATGTTTGATTTCATTTTCAATTACATTAATGTCAGCAGGGTTGGGTGGGTTACTTTCTAAATGTAATCTGTTACAGTTACTAGTTACCTGTCCACAATTGTAATCAGTAACATAGCTTTTGGAATCGCCAAACTCAGCAACGTAATCTGATTACATTCAGTTATCTTTAGATTACTTTCCCCTTAGAATGAATTAGAAGAAGATAAAATGTATGTTACCAATTGAACCACATCTATTGCAGGATAAATCAATGTTAAAGTTTACATAGCTGGCCATATATGGATGTTACATTTTACTTCATGGGTTGGTTATGTAGGCTTCTTCTAACCCATCGCTTTCTACTACATATAATAATATGATTCAATTATATCTTTACATTAAAAACCAAAGTCTATCAGAATTCCAGTCATTCCAATAAATGTTACACCTTGATCTTAAAGAAAAGGACTTGTAAATATGGAAGTATAGATTAGCCAAATTGTTTTACCTGAGCATATCCCCAAAACTATTAGCCAGCCCTACTCTGTTGTTTATGATTTTGTTGTCATGGAGGACTAGAATTGGGGGGGGAAATGCTGCGCTCATGGAATGGCATGCTTTGAGCACTAGTGAAAAGTCCTATTTACATGTGAAAAATGAATTCCATATGCTGCATTTGCTATAGGCGTATTGTTTAACTTTTTGTTGGTGAAGCTTTGATATCTTAATAATATGCAGCTGTTTAAAGGGCCAATCCACAGATTAAACAATAACAAAACGGACGCTCCACCTCTGTTTTAGTAAAAAGCTGAGGGATGTGCCGGGAGAAATGTAACCACTCTCAGATTAATAGACAGAGCTATGGATGCAAGGACTGACAATCCATGATATAACAATTATTGTTTTAACTATGTTATAAGGCTATACAGTATTTGTTTACATTTATAATGTTTACAAACATTGGAGAAAAACAAGCTTCTGTTTTGGGTTCTCATGGAGTGTGACAGTTCAACAAAGCTCATGAGGCATTTATAAGTTATATTCTTCAAGAATCAATGGATATATACAGTTGAAGTCAGAAGTTTACATACACTTAGGTTGGAGTCATTAAAACTCGTTTTCAACCACTCCACAAATTTCTTGTTAACAAACAATATTTTTGGCAAGTCGGTTAGGACATCTACTTTGTGCATGACACAAGTAATTTGTCCAACAATTGTTTACAGACAGATTATTTCCCTTATAATTCACTGTATCACAAATCCAGTGGGTCAGAAGTTTACATACAATAAGTTGATTGTGCATGAAACGTCTTGGAAAATTTCAGAAAATTATGTCATGGCTTTAGAAGCTTCTAATAGGCTAATTGACATAATTTGAGTCAATTGGAGGCCTACCTATTTCAAGGCCTACTTTCAAACTCAGTGCCTCTTTGCTTGACATCATGGGAAAATCAAAAGAAATCAGCCAAGACCTCAGAAAAATCCTTGTAGAACTCCACAAGTCTGGTTGATCCTTTGGAGCAATTTCCAAATGCCTGAAGGTACCACGTTCACCTGTACAAACAATAGTACGCAAGTATAAACACCATGGGACAACGAAGCCGTCATACCGCTCAGGAAGAAGACACGTTCTGTCTCCTAGAGATGAACGTACTTTGGTGTGAAAGTGCAAATCAATCCCAGAACAACTGAAAAGGACCTTGTGAAGATGCTGGAGGAAACAGGTACAAAAGTATCTATATCCACAGTAAAACGAGTCCTATATCGACATAACCTGAAAGGACGCTCAGCAAGGAAGAAGCCACTGCTCCAAAACCCCCATAAGAAAGCCAGACTACGGTTTGCAACTGCACATGGGGAAAAAGATTGTACTTTTTGGAGAAATGTCCTCTGGTCTGATGAAACAAAAATTGAACTGTTTGGCCATAATGACCATCGTTATGTTTGGAGGAAAAAGGCGGAGGCTTGCAAGCCGAAGAACACCATCCTAACTGTGAAGCACGGGGGTGGCAGCATCATGTTGTGGGGATGCTTTGCTGCAGGAGGGACTGGTGCATTCTGGTGCATCACAAAATAGATGGCATCATGAGGGAGGAAAATTATGTAGATATATTGAAGCAACATCTCAAGACATCAGTCAGGAAGTTAAAGCTTGGTCGCAAATGGATCTTCCAAATGGACAATGACCCCAAGCTTACTTCCAAAGTTGTGGCAAAATGGCTTAAGGAAAACAAAGTCAAGGTATTGGAGTGGCCATCACAAAGCCCTGACCTCAATCCTATAGAAATGTGTGGGCAGAACTGAAAAAGCGTGTGCGAGCAAGGAGGCCTACAAACCTGACTCAGTTACACCAGCTCTGTCAGAAGGAATGGGCCAAATTCACCCAACTTATTATGGGACGCTTGTGGAAGGCTACCCGAAACGTTTGACACAAGATAAACAATTTAAAGGCAATGCTACCAAATACTAATTGAGTGTATGTAAACGTCTGACCCACTGGGAATGTGATGAAAGAAATTAAAGCTGAAATAAATCACTCTCTCTAATATTATTCTGACATTTCACATTCTTAAAATAAAGTGGTGATCCTAACTGACCTAAGACAATTCATTTTTATTAGGATTAAATATCAGGAATTGTGAAGAACTGAGTTTAAATGTATTTGGCTAAGGTGTATGTAAACTTCTGACTTCAAAAGTACATATATATATATATACAGTATATATATAAGTACCAGTCAAAAGTTTGGACACACCTACTCATTCAAGGGTTTTTCTTTATTTTTACGATTTTCTACTAGTGAAGACATCAAAACAATGAAATAACACATATGGAATCATGTAGTAACCAAAAAAGTGTTAAACAAATAAAAAAATATTTTATATTTGTGATTCTTCAAATTAGCCACCCTTTGCCGTAATGACAGCTTTGCACAATCTTGGTATTCTCTCAACCAGCTTCATGAGGTAGTCAGCTGGAAAACATTTCAATTAACAAGTGTGCTTAAAAATGTATTTGTGGAATTTCTTTCCTTCTTAATGATTTGAGCCAATTAGTTGTGGTATGACAAGGTAGGGGTGGTATACAGAATATAGCCCTATTTGGTAAAAGACCAAGTCCATATTATGTCAAGAACAGCTTAAAAAGGCAAAGAGAAATGACAGTCCATCATTACTTTAAGAAATGAAGGTCAGTCAATCCGGAAAATTTCAAGAACTTTACTTTTTTTCAAGTGCAGTATGATGAAACTGGCTCTCATCAGGACCACCACAGGAAAGGAAGACCCAGAGTTACCTCTGCTGCAGAGGATAAGTTCATTAGATTTTACTGCACCTCAGATTGCAGCACAAATAAATGCTTCACATTGTTCAGGTAGCAGACGCATCTCAACATCAACTGTTCAGAGGAGGCTGCGTGAGTTAGGCCTTCATGGTCGAATTGCTACAAAGGAACCACTACTAAAGGACACCAATAAGAAGAAGACACTTGCTTGGTCCAAGAAACATGAGCAATGAACAGAGGAAATCTGTCCGTTGGTCTGATAAGTCCAAATCTGAGATTTCTGGTTCCAACCGGTGTGTCTTTGTGAGACGCAGAGTAGTTGAACAGATGATCTCTACATGTGTGGTTCCAACATGGAGGAGGAGATGTGATGGTGTGGGGTGCTTTGCTGGTGACACTGTCAGTGATTTATTTAGAATTCAAGGTACACTTAATCAGCATGGCTCCCACAGCATTCTGCAGCGATACGCCATCGCATCTGGTTTGCGCTTAGTGGGACTATAATTTGTTTTTCAACAGGACAATGACCCAACATACCTCCAGGCTGTGTAAGTCTATTTGACCAAGATGGAGAGTGATGGAGTGCTGCATCGGATGACCTGGTCTCAAAATCACCAAACCTCAACCCAATTGAGATGGTTTGGAATGAGTTGGACCACAGAGTGAAGGAAAAGCAGCCAACAAGTGCTCAGCATATGTGGGAACTCCTTCAAGACTGTTGGAAAAGCATTCCAGTTGAAGCTGGTTGAGAGAATGCCAAGAGTGTGCAAAGCTGTCATCAAGGCAAAGGGTGACTACTTTGAAGAATCTAAAATCTAAAATATGTTTTAATTTATTTTACACTTTTTTGGTTACTACATGATTCCATATATGTTATTTCATTAGTTTTGATGTCTTCACTATTATTCTACAATGTAGAAAATAGTACAAGTAAAGAAAAACCCTTGAATTAATAAGTGTCCAATCTTTTGAAGTCCAAAAATGTATGTAGCAACTACAGATTGCCCCTTTAAGTCTATTAAAAGTGTGCGAGTTTGAACATGTGTCCATTAGGCCTATGGATAAAACATTTTTATTAACATTGAATTAGATTGAGCAATAAAAGCCCCACTTTTATTCCATAGGCTGAGATCCGCTCTGTGCAGCTGTTGCAAGATCACATATTTCACAGAGGGTTCTACATGGAACCCAAAAGAGTTCTACCTGCAACCAAAAAGGGTATTACGTGGATCAAGAAAGAGTTCTCCTATGGGGACAGTGGAAAAACCCTTTTAGGTTCTAGATAACAATTATTCCTACCCCTTGACTTATTCCACATTTTGTTGTGTTACAGCCTGAACGCTAAATTCATTACATGAGAGGGGGGGGGGGGGGGGGGGGGGGGGTCTCACCCATCTACACACAATACCCCATAATGACAAAGTGAAAACATGTTTTTAGATATTTTAGTAAATGTATAGAGAATGAAATACAGAAATATCTCATTTATATAAATATTCACAACCGCTGAGTCAATACAAGTTAGAATCACCTTTGGCAGCGACTACAGCTGTGAGTCTTTCTGGGTAAGTCTCTAAGAGCTTTGCACACCTGGATTGTACAATATTTGCACATTATTATTTTTTTAATTCTTCAAGCTCTGTCAAGTTGGTTGTTGATCATTTCTAGACTGCCAATTTTAAGATTTTGCCTGTGCTTAGCTCTATTCCGTTTCAAGGCATCATAAAAAACAATACCCCCCCCCCCCCCCCCCCCCCCCCCCCCCCCCCCCAAAGTGAAAACTATTTTCACACGACCCTCCCCTTGTACTGTAAAATAAATTGAACACCCTCCCCTCATAGAATTTACTCAAAAGAATGTTTAGACTACTTTTCTGTTATGGCACAGTTGATGACACGCAGGCCTACGGGCCAGAAGGTTGAGGGTTCGCCGACTAATGCTTTGAGTGACTAAGATTGCACAATAAAGTCGGAGACCAATTTCCATTGTGGTTCCTACATTTGCTGCAGCATACAGTATGCTACAGTAATTTAAGGACTGAATGCGCATCTAACTTACACATCTGCATCTAGCTTTTGGGGGTAACCTTCTTTTTTTAACATAGCTACATCTATTGGCTTTTGTATTTTTCTTTTGTGCGTAATGTGCGGTAGACTATATCATAGGCTATGTATTGGATAAAGGCAGAATCATTTGGGCTTTTTGGGGCTTGGGCTCATAAAATGTATTTAATGTATGGCTCATCAAGCTTCAGTAGCATCAGACTTTCATTTTCATGCTGATCAAATCTCTAATCCAATCGAGACATATTTATATGCTTTATATGCTTTAGATTGACACTTCCGGTTTGGGCAGGAAATACTGGGTTATTAGGAAATATTCAAAGCTAGTCTGTAGCTTATTCTTTAGATGTTTGAGGCTGTTGGTGAACCATGATGTGCAGGTATAATCATAGTGACACTTTAGTGAGTCTTTAGGGTGTCTATAGGTTTCCATCCAATTGGCTACAGATTTTCATGCGAATATTAAAACATCTGGGGAAAAAACAATATGTGCATTTCAGGGTTTCCTTTATGAAGAATTGGCACTGGACAACATGACCTGGAAGATTTTAATTTTCCAAACATCCATATGCATTCAGATCAGAGTTGGTGTAGTCAGCTCCATCAATAAATTAAGGATATTGGCCAAATAAGCCACATTTACAGTGCATTCGGAAAGTATTCAGACCCCTTCACTTTTTCCACATTTTGTTACATTACAGCCTTATTATAAAATGGATTAAATAAAAACATGTCCTCAATCAACACACAATACCCCATAATGATAAAGCGAAAACAGTTTTTTTAGATTTTTTGCTAATGTATTAAAAATGAAAAAACATACCTTATTTACATAAGTATTCAGACCCTTTGCTATGAGACTTGAAATTGAGCTCAGGCGCATCCTGTTTCCATTGATCATCCTTGAGATGTTTCTACAACTTGATTGGAGTCCACCTGTAGTAAATTCAATTGATTGGGCATGATTTGGAAAGGCACACCTGTCTATATAAGATCCCACAGTTGACAGTGTGTCAGATCAAAAAACAAGCCATGAGGTCAAAGGAATTGTCCATAGAGCTCAGGATCGAGGGAAAGATGAACGGAGCAAAGTACAGAGAGAGAACCTTGATGAACACCTGCTCTAGAGTGCTCAGGACCTGGGACGGTTCACCTTCCAACAGGACAACGATCCTAAGCACACAGCCAAGACAAAGTAGGAGTGGCTTCAGGACAAGTTTCTGAATGTCCGTGAGTGGCCCAGCCAGAGCCTGGACTTGAACCCGACCAAACATCTCTGGAGAGGCCTGATAGAGATGTCGGTGGCATGCTACGACACTGCTATGCATTTCTTTGTCAGATGGCTACTGAGTCCTATACAGAAGGAGGCTAACTTGTACATTTGATCCAAATATTTTATTTAAAGACTAGCATTATAGTATAGGATTAACTCTGGTAGGCCTGAAACATTCTTCACCTTAAATTCAACTGTCAGAGTAAATTGGAGCGCCAGTGCACACTGCCTTTATTTCATAGGCTTGCTGTAGCTGAAGCTTAATATCCACACCTTCAAAAGTTTTCAAACCTTAAGGTAATATCAAAATTAAGTCAAGCCATTGTTGATAGGCAAATAATAAGCAGGCTATTATGGTTACATATACGGCAGTAGTCAGGAAGCAGGTGCAGACGGTGAGTTTAATAATGATAAACGCAGATTAAACAGAACGTGAATGAAAACCCTACTATCTAGTAACTAAATAAAGGGAGAGTAATAAAGGGAAATGATATCCATGTGTGCATGATGGGCAGTAGTTGTGCGTAATGATGGTTGCCAGGTCCGGTGGATAGTTGACAGGCCCCCAACGCAAGAGTAGGCATGACAGTACCCCCCAACACGCGTCTCCAGCAGCAGGATGGCCCCAACAGCGAGGAGCGAGTCCAGCCGGATGGCGGAGATTGAAATCCTGGACGATGTTGGGATGTCCACCACCCCGACCCAACAGCACCATACACCTCCCAGTTCACCAGGTACTGGAGCTGACCCCCACGACGTCGGGAGTCCCGGAGGGACCTAACGGCATAGGCAGGGGGTCCCCTCGATGTCCAGGGTAGGTGGTGCGGTGTCGCGGGGGACAGCATCAGCCAGGGGACCAGGAACCACCGGCCTGAGGGAAACATGAAAAGAGTGAGGTAGTTGGTGGGGAGTTGTAGACGATAAATTACCTCACTGACCCGCCGGTGGACCTTGAAGGGCCACAAAAACCAGGGGCTCAGCTTCTGGCAGGGGAGGCATAGCGGGAAGTTCCTGGTGGAGAGCCAGACGCGATCACCAGGATGGAACACGGGAGCCTCACTGCGGTGGCGGTCCACCTGATCCTTCTGATGGCAGACCACTGCAGGGGCCTCGGTATGGCTTGGAGTCCATGGAGCCAGGGTCAGCCCGGTGGAGGAGTGACAAAGTGAGTTGAACCGAGCCTAATCCCCCTGTCGGTCCCGACAGTGACTCCTAAGGAACCTCCCCAGCTCCTGGTTGAACCTCTCCACCATTGGACGGAGGCTGGTGCCCGGATACGAGGCTGACCGTGTGCTTCTTCATAATGGCTTTTCAGACCCGCAACGTGATATGGGGACCACGGTCGGAAACGATGTCCTCCGGAAGGCCATAGTGCCGAAAGACCTGCTGGAATAGTACCTTAGCGACCTGGAGAGTAGTGGGTAGAGCAGATATAGGGATATAGAGAACAGCAGGACATAGAGAATCTGTCAACAACAACCATCAGAAAGGGGGAGATCAGTGACGAAGTCTATGGACAGATGGGGCCAAGGCAACTGAGGCATGGGAAGGGAGGAGTTTCCCTGCTGGAGCGTGCTGAGGGAGATTTGGTTTGGGCACATACGGAGCAGGAGTTGACATAGCGGGCGACCTCCCGTGCAAAGGTGGGCCACCAATACTTAGCAGAGAGATATTGAATGATGCGGGTGATACCTGGGTGTCCAGTGGCGAGGGTTGTGTGCCCAGGTCAGCAGCCGATCCCTTAACCCGTAGGTGCGCTCTGGAGGGCAGGTAGCAGAAGCGGTTCCCTCTCCAGAGACTGGCGGATGTCCACAGCTATGTCCCAAAGCACAGGAGGAACAATTTGAGAGGGTGGAATGATGGGCGTACTCAGGATCAGAACCTCTCCCGAATTGTGGAGATGAGACAGGCAATCGGCTTTGATATTCTTAGAACCTGGGCGATATGACAGGGTGAAGTTGAATCTAGTGAAGAAAAGGGCCCATCTTGACTGGCGCAGGTTCAGCCGACTCACCGTCCGTATGTCCTCCAGGTTCCGATGGTCGGTGAGGATGAGGAATGGCTCCTTCGTGCCCTCCAGCCAGTGTTTCCCACTCCTCTAATGCCAAATTCACCGCCAGGAGCTCCCGGTCGCCAACGTCCTAGTTCCTCTCTGCAGGAGGCAGTTTCTTTGAAATGTATACAATTTCTGTGGGTTACCTTAGCGTTGGAACAGGATGGCTCCCACACAATCACTTCTGAGGCGTCCACCCACACCACAAAGGGCAGCGTATGATCTGTGTTTCAGTAATGGGGCGGAGGTGAAACGCCCCTTCAGTAGGCCTCATTGGCTGCAGGATTTCACACCAACTTATGAGGACCACCCTTGAGGAGAGGCGATGGAGCTGAAGTTCTTAATGAAGCGGCGGTAGAAGTTGGCAAACCCCAGAAACCGTTGGAGCTCCTTTATGGTGGTTGGGACTTGCCATGAGTTAACTGCTTCAACCTTCCTTTCATTCATCCTCAACCCCTGTGGGCTGATCCGGTACCTTAAGGAGACATTGACCTGATGGAACTGGCACTTCTCCGCTTTAACATAAAAGGTGGTTATCCAGCAGGCATCTCAGGACTACTCGGACGTGAGAGATGTGATCCTCCAAGGTGGCCGAGTAGACCAGGATATCATTGATATACACGACCACCTTGCACCCGATCATGTCCCGGAACACCTCGTTCACGAAGGTCTGAAACACTGACGGAGCATTGGCTAGTCCATAAGGCATCACCAAGTGCCCAGACGCCGTGCTGAAGGTCATCTTCCACTCATCCCCCTCTCAGATGCGGATAAGATTCTAGGTGCTCTGCAGGTCCAGCGTTGTAAAAGGACGGGCCCCACGGAGCTGTTTGATGGTGGCCAGTACCAACGGGAGAGGGTAGAGGTACTTAGTGGTGATGGAATTGAGACCTTTGTAATTGATACAGGGATCCCCATCCTTCACAAAGATGCCTGCCGACGCAGGAGAGGTGGATGAACGGACAAAACACTGTTGGAGAGCCTCCTGGATGTACTTCATGGCCTCGGTCTCAGCACCAACAGAGGGAAGACGCGGCTGTGCAGAGCCTTCTTGTAGGTCGATGGCATAGTCCCAGGCGCAATGAGGGAGACAGATGGCTTGGGTCTTGGAGAACACCACTCGGAGATCCTGTTAAACCTCCGGGATATCGGGCTGGATGGAAACCACAGGACTCTCAACTGACATGGAACCGCAGGGCAAGGGAAAGCAGGTCCTCCGGCTTCCGGGTGCCCATCCTCGACCAGGAGATGGTGGGGTCATTATGTCGGAGCCATGGGAGGCCGAGGATGACTGTGCACTGGTGCAGTGATAATGAGGAATGGAAGGCTCTCCTGGTGCATGGATCCTACGGTGAAGATGAGTGGTGTTGTGACGTGTGTGATAATGCCAAATCCCACTGGTCGATTATCCAGGGCGTGGACCGAAAGAAGAGAGTGGGTACAAGGAAATATTCATATAGATGAGGGCCTGGTCAATGAAATTCCCCACGGCACTGGAATCCTCTAGATAGAAACAGCGGTAGAAACACCACATCAGGGACAGCCAACCAATGAAATAAAAAACAGGAACGGTTTGGAGGAAAACGATGGAGTACTCACGCCTTTCCCAGGAAATGGATGATCAAAGGGCCGCCCCTCTGCTCTCATGGAGCCTGGGTTGGGACACACCGGACATCGTGTGACCAAGGTTGGGGAGTAATGGATTACATATCATCCGTTACATGTAACAGATTACAAAAAACGGTAGCTGAAATATTGTAATCCGATTACAGATACTTTGAAAAACTAGATGATTACTTTGGTGATTACTTTTAAATTCAGAAAGGAGGTTTGCTGAGAAAAAAATCTTTGTCACTTCTCTGTTTTCTCAATGACAGTCAAATCACCATTGAAAAAAGGCGCAAGTTTAAAACCTGAGCGAGTCTGACCACAAGTCAGAGGCCACTATGGTGACACACCAACTGGGTTTGATGGATGGTGGGAAAAGAGCAGGAATAGGCTTTTCTAGGATACAGTCCAAGCTATGTCTTCCAATGGTACGACTTCTGTTGGCATCCAAAGATTATTCAGCTTGAATAAACGCTTGGAGGTAAGGAAGTTAGTAGTGGTGTAGTCTACGGCGATACGGATATCACTTATTATTGTTATCTACATAGCGCATTGATGTGAATCACACTGCTGCTCTCTCATTTAGCTATTTGCGCCTTACAGATTGTGGTTGTTGTGGGTGGCTGTTCACAAATCTAAATGTGTATTTGAACCCAATAATGGTTGAATTCAAGAAGTTTAAGCTGCCTATCAATCATTGTTTTTGAAACCAGTGGACAGCCAGTGAAAAATGCGCTCTTGCAACAGCTGCACAGTGCGGATCCCAGCCTACGGAATAAAAGTGGGGCTTTTATTGCTCAATCTAATTCATGCTAATAAAAATGTTTTATCCATAGGCCTAATGGACACATGTTCAAACTAGCACACTTTTAATAGACTTAAAAGGGGCAATCTGTAGTTGCTACATCCATTTTTGGACTTAAATACATTCTTGAAGAATATAACTTATAAATGCCTCATGAGTTTAGTTCAACTGTCACACTCCATGAGAACCCAAAATATAAGCTTGTTTTTCTCCAATGTTTGTAAACGTAAACAAACACTGTATAGCCTCATAACATGGTTAAACCAATACATTTTATATCATGGATGGTTAGTCCTTGCATCCATAGCTCTGTCTATTAATCTGAGAGTGGTTACATTTCTCCAGGACCATCCCTCAGCTTTTTACCAAAAAAGAGGCGGGGCGTCCATTTAGTTATTGTTTCATCTGTGGATTTGCCCTTTAAACAGCTGCATATTATCAAGATATCAAAGTGTCACCAACAAAAAGTTTAACAATAGGCCTATAGCAAATGCAGCACATGGTATTAATTTTTCACATGTAAATAGCACTTTTCAGTCGTGCTCAAAGCATACCATTCCATGAGGGCAGCGTTTTGTCCCCTAACTCGAATCAATGACCCCAATCACTCAGAGAGTAGGGCTGGCTAATAAATCCTTAGTTTTGGGGTTATACTCAGGAAAAACAATTTGGCTAATCTATACTTCCATATTTACAAGTCCTATTCTTGAAGAACAATGGGTATAATATGTATTGGAATGATTTGTTTTTTAATGTAAAGTTATAATTTAATCGTATTATTATATGTAGTAGAAAGCGATGGGTTAGAAGAAGCCTCCATAACCAACCCATAAAGTAAAATGTAACATCCATATACAGTTGAAGTCGGATGTTTACATACACCTTAGACAAATACATTTAAACTCAGTTTTTCACAATTCCTGACATTTAATCGTAGTAAAAATTCCCTGTCTTAGGTCAGTTAGGATCACCACTTTATTTTAAGAATGTGAAATGGCAGAATAATAGTAGAGAGAGTGATTTATTTCAGCTTCTATTTATTTCATCACATTCCCAGTGGGTCAGAAGTTTACATACACTCAATTAGTATTTGGTAGCATTGCCTTTAAATTGTTTAACTTGGGTCAAACATTTCAGGTAGCCTTCAACTAGCTTCCCACAATAAGTTGGGTGGATTTTGTCCCATTCCTCCTGACAGAGCTGGTGTAATTGAGTCAGGTTTGTAGGCCTCCTTGCATTTTCAGTTCTGCCCACAAATTTTCTATGGGATTGATGTCAGGGCTTTGTGATGGCCACTCCAATACCTTGACTTTGTTGTCCTTAAGCCATTTTACCACAACTTTGGAAGTATGCTTGTGGTCATTGTCCATTTGGAAGACCCATTTGCGACCAAGCTTTAACTTCCTGACTGATGTCTTGAGATGTTGCTTCAATATATACACATATTTTTCCTCCCTCATGATGCCATCTATTTTGTGAAGTGCACCAGTCCCTCCTGCAGCAAAGCACCCCCACAACATGATGCTGCCACCCCCGTGCTTCACAGTTGGGATGGTGTTCTTCGGCTTGCAAGCCTCCCCCTTTTTCCTCCAAACATAACGATGGTCATTGTGGCCAAACAGTTCTATTTTTGTTTCATCAGACCAGAGGACATTTCTCCAAAAAGTACAATCTTTGTCCCCATGTGCAGTTGCAAACCGTAGTCTGGCTTTTTTATGGCGGTTTTGGAGAAGTGGCTTCTTCCATGCTGAGCAGCCTATCAGGTTATGTCGATATAGGACTCGTTTTACTGTTGATATTGATACTTTTGTACCTGTTTCCTCCAGCATCTTCACAAGGTCCTTTGCTGTTGTTCTGGGATTGATTTGCACTTTTCGCACCAAAGTACGTTCATCTCTAGGAGACAGAATGCGTCTCTTTCCTGAGCGCTTTGATGGCTGCGTGGTCCCATGGTGTTTATACTTGCGTACTATTGTTTGTACAGATGAACATGGTACCTTCAGGCGTTTGGAAATTGCTCCCAAGGATGAACCAGACTTGTGGAGGTCTACATTTTTTTATTTTAGGTCTTGGCTGATGTCTTTTGATTTTCCCATGATGTCAAGCAAATAGGCACTGAGTTTGAAGGTAATGAGGTCAAATGATGCTATATCTACAGTAGCTTTGATTGGACTGATAACATAATTATTTCAACATCTTAGCTAGCAAGCTAGCAGTCATCATGAATCAAGTCGACAATCTACTGGCAAATCTTTTTCAACCCTTGTCATATGAAGAGAAATAATGAAGAGAAATTATAGATAAAACGTATCGGTGCTCATCGGCCATTGGACATAAACATTACACAACAAGTTGGAAATCGCAAATTCAACAATGAGTGGTTTGGAAGGAATCAGTGGCTAACTGCAAGCATTGCAAAGCAATCACTAGCCTGCTATTTAGTGTGTGCGGTCCAAGTCTGAGTTTAAGGGTCTCTTTTCCAAGCTTAAAAGGATAAACATTTAACATTGGACATGCTGTCCATCATTCAAAACGTGTATTCATTTGTGGATGTCCATCACCCATTTCGTAGGATATGATATTGTGGACTACAGGACAAGGAGGGCCGGGCACAGCAGGTTCTACAGCATTCTCATCGACGGGGTGGTAGTAGAGCAGGTTATAGCCTCGTTATTGTTCTCTTATTGTGTTACTTTTTAAACCTTAGTTTATTTAGTAAATATTTTCTTAACACTTATTTGTCTGAACTGCATTGTTGGTTAAGGGCTTGTAAGTAAGCTACACCTGTTGTATTTGGCGCATGTGAAAAATGTAATTTGATTTTGATTTGATGTTACGAATGACAATTTGTATTATATGTTACGAATTTGCAAATGTACAATATGTTAAGAATTTGCTAAACCTATGGTATGTTACAAATTCTAGCTAGGTGCCTAGGTGGCTAATGTTAGCTAAGCTAGGGGTTAGGGTTAATTTTAGGGGTTAGGTTAAAGGGTTAACCTCTACAAGATCGGTGCCCGCCCCACCCCTGCGGGATGGTTGCGCTAACGTAGGCTAATGTGATTAGCATGAGGTTGTAAGTAACAAAAGAAGTCCCAGGACATAAACAAATCTGATATGGGCAGAAAGCTTAAATTCTTGTAAAACTAACTGAACTGTCCAATTTACAGTAGCTATTACAGTGAAAGAATACCATGCTATTGTTTGTGGAGAGTGCACAATTATGAACTTGAAAATGTATTAATAAACCAATTAGGCACATTTGGCCAGTCTTAATACAACATTTTGAACAGCTATACAATGGTTCATTGGATCAGTATAAAACTTTGCACATAGACTGCTGCCATCTAGTGTCCAAAATCTAAATTGTGCCTGGGCTGGAATAATACATTATAGCCTTTCTCTTGCATTTCAAAGATGATGGTAAAAATAAAAATAAATAATTTTCTTTGTATCACATTTCCACAAACTTCAACGTGTTTTCTTTCAAATGGTATCAAGAATATGCATATCCTTGCTTCAGGTCCTGAGCTACATTTTAGGCGAAAATTGAAAAAAAGTGTTGGATCCTTAACAGGTTTTAAGTAGCCATATGTCTCATGCAACCAAAAACAAACAGAACATATCATGCTAAATGGGTGTCTCGGATTTACATGAAGAACAATACAAAATGCTCTGAGAGGTACAGTAAAAGTTCGCACATGAAAAAGCATAGTACATATGGGACGTACTAATACACCTTGATATAGGGGAGGCGCATTTAAGCACATGAGGAAATTTGGCTTGGATGGAAGACATTTTTAAGTAAAACCTGCAAAAGAGCAAATGTAAACCAGGGGAAAAAATACACTACCCTCCCGTGCCCAATAAAAAAAAAGTTTATCAACCCTTCCCTATTTTGGATCACTCCTCCGCCCCAATAAATTGCGATCTGTCCGTTAGAATAACTGTCCACATTTGCTTTTCCTCAGCCGACAATACCAGTAATGAACAGCCAAATTACTAGCCTATGTCCATCTACTATAGTAGAAAAGTTTATGCTACCTAATATTTTGGTCAGCTTGTCGAGAAATAGCCTATTCCAAACAGACTCTGGGACAGTTGTGGGACGGTAGATCCCAAATTCATACAAAGAGTAGGCTAAGACTACAATTAAAAGCAATGAGCCTGATGCAACAGATCACAACGTTTAGCTTAGAATGTTGATAAACTATTATTTATTCACATTATACAGCCAGCAATGCGAACAAGGCAGTAGGCTACGCGCGAATGTTCGCTCCAAAATGCAATTAGCGGGAAAATAACGTTGTCAAAAGAGCACTGCACATGTGAGTGGTTTCATGTGACAGAGATGAAAATATCCTTTGGCAATTTAGAAAGAGAGGAGATCTGATAGGCTATTTTGAGGCAATGTAAGACATGCCTGTGTTGAGCGCTGAAGCCTGCCTTCCGTTGCCGTTTGGTGCCGCGTTCAAACCAATTGGGAGCTCGGAAATCTCAGACTTCCGACTTCAGTGTGTTCGAGACAAATGGGAACTAGGCAAAAACGAGCTCCGAATGAGAAAAATCGTTTTGACCGGTCATCCAACTCGGAACTCCAACTCGAGAACTCTGGCTCCAACTTGACCTGAAACTCATCGGCCTATTTTTCAGAGTTCCCAGATGTCCTGAAAGCACCACAATATGCTGCAGCAGCAGCTCTTGCGCTGTCTGACAGATTTTCCACTCAAAGGCTCTGTATCTGTAAATGTGTGATAAATGAAATACAGTTGAAGTCAAAAGTTTACATTCACTTAGGTTGTAGTCATTAAAACTCATTTTTCAACCACTCCACAAATTTCTTGTTAACAAACTATAGTTTTGGCAGGCAGGTTAGGACATCTACTTCGTGCATGACACAAGTAATTTTTCCAATAATTGTTTACAGACAGATTATTTCACTTAACATTCACTGTATCACAATTCCAGTGGGTCAGAAGTTTATATACACTAGGTTGACTGTGCCTTTAAACAGCTTGGAAAATTCCAGAAAATGATGTCATGGCTTTAGAAGCTTCTGATAGGCTAATTTTTATTTATTTTATTTATTTTATTTTACCGTTATTTTACCAGGTAAGTTGACTGAGAACACGTTCTCATTTGCAGCAACGACCTGGGGAATAGTTACAGGGGAGAGGAGGGGGATGAATGAGCCAATTGTAAACTGGGGATTATTAGGTGACCATGATGGTTTGAGGGCCAGATTGGGAATTTAGCCAGGACACCGGGGTTAACCCCCTACTCTTACGATAAGTGCCATGGGATCTTTAATGACCTCAGAGAGTCAGGACACCCGTTTAACGTCCCATCCGAAAGACGGCACCCTACACAGGGCAGTGTCCCCAATCACTGCCCTGGGGCATTGGGATATTTTTTAGACCAGAGGAAAGAGTGCCTCCTACTGGCCCTCCAACACCACTTCCAGCAGCATCTGGTCTCCCATCCAGGGACTGACCAGGACCAACCCTGCTTAGCTTCAGAAGCAAGCCAGCAGTGGTAGCCAGCAGACATCATTTGAGTCAATTGGAGGCGTACCTGTGGATGTATTTCAAGGCCTACCTTCAAACTCAGTGCGTCTTTGCTTGACATCATGGGAAAAGCAAAAGAAAACAGTCAAGACCTCAGAAAAAAAAACTGTAGACTTCCACAAGTCTGGTTCATCCTTGGGAGCAATTTCCAAATGCCTGAAGGTACCACGTCCATCAGTACAAACAGTAGTACGCAAGTATAAACACCATGGGACCATGCAGCCGTCATACCGCTCAGGAAGGAGACACGTTCTGTCTCCTAGAGATGAACGTACTTTGGTGCGAAAAGTGCAAATCAATCCCAGAACAACAGAAAAGGACCTTGTGAAGATGCTGGAGGAAACGGGTACAAAAATATCTATCTCCACAGTCAAAACCAGTCCTATTTTGACATAACCTGAAAGGCCGCTCAGCAAGGAAGAAGCCACTGCTCCAAACCGCCTTAAAAAAAAGCCAGACTACGGTTTGCAACTGCACATGGGGACAAAGATCATACCGTTTGGAGAAATATCCTCTGGTCTAATGAAACAAAAATAGAACTGTTTGGCCATAATGACCATCATTATGTTTGGAGGAAAAGGGGGAGGCTTGCAAGCCAAAGAACACCATCCCAACCGTGAAGCACAAGGGTGGGAGCATCATGCTGTGGGGGTGCTTTGCTGCAGGAGGGACTGGTGCACTTCACAAAATAGATGGCATCATGAGGGAGGAAAATTCTGTGGATATATTGAAGCAACATCTCAAGACAACAGTGTGGAAGTTAAAGCTTTGTTGCAAATGGGTCTTTCAAATGGACAATGACCCCATGCATACTTCCAAAGTTGTGGCAAAATGGCTTAAGGACAACAAAGTCAAGGTATTGGAGTGGCCATCACAAAGCCCTGACCTCAATCCTATAGAACATTTGTGGGCAGAACTGAAAAAGTGTGTGTGAGCAAGGAGGCCTACAAACCTGACTCAATTACACCAGCTCTGTCAGGAGGAATGGGACAAAATTCACCCAACTTATTGTGGAAGGCTACCCAAAACATTTGACCCAAGTTAAACAATTTAAAGGCAATGCTACCAAATTCTAATTGAGTGTATGTAAACTTCTGACCCACTGGGAATGTGATGAAATAAATAAAAGCTGAAATAAATCATTCTCTCTACTATTATTCTGACATTTCACATTCTTAAAATAAAGTGGTGATCCTAACTGACCAAAAACAGGGAATTTTTACCAGGATTAAATGTCAGGAATTGTGAAAAACTGAGTTTAAATGTATTTGGCTAAGGTGTATGTAAACTTCTGACTTCAACTGTACACATGCTCCAATTGAATTGCACTAAATTATGTAAATGATCCTATATAGCGATAAGCATGACCAGTCAAATGTATTTCCATCAATGAATATGCAAAAAAATTTGCGATGGGATTTAAAAAAAATCTCCTCCTGGACAATTGTCCAGTTCCAATTTTATTTATCGTCTTTTCTATTTTCTGATCTGAGAAAAGCAGGCTACTACTGGCTAACAGAAATGCTGCTATGGAGTCTCATGGAGACATATGCCGAGTTCGGAAATCCCGAAATCCGACTTCAGTGCGTTCAAGACAACTGGGAACTCTGGGGGAAAAAACGAGCTCCGACTGGGGGGGGGGGGAACGCGTTGAACAGTCATCCAAGCGCTACGACTTTCCGACCTGAAGATCTCTGACATCATGATTTGACCAACTTTTTTTGAGTTACTAGTTGTCTTGGAAGCACTATAGCACGCCAGCTTGTAGTCCTAAAACCCGGAAATTAGTTACCTCTAGTTCGTTCAGCCATTCATATGGTGAACATTAATGGGGAAAGAATAGCGTTTTGGGATAAACACCAAAAATAAAGTCTGAGGTTAACACAAGCTTAGATCTGACACATTTTGTTCTATGAGATAATATCAGTCAGCTAACATGACCTTGATGAATTATGCAACCTTTATGTGCTATTTAAAATTAAATAAACGCTTCAAAAAGTGATGCTAGCTGATGATGATTAGATCATAGAACAAAACGTATAAGATTTCCTAAGCCTGTGTTTACCAAAAACCGTCCAAAAACGCCATTAATTTCCACATAAGTTTTGATCAACGAACCATGGCGGAGTTAGTGCCTACAAAAAGACACCATTACTATTTATCTCACATGCATAGCAAATATATGTATAACTAATTACCCATTCTGTCTCTATGCATAGTTTGAGCTACTCAAGAAAGTGACGTTCAGTGTTGCCAACTAATTTTCAGGGTAAGTTGCTAGTGGCAGGTTGATTTGTTGCAAAATGACATTGTGATGTCATTGCGTGATAACGTAAAACTGCGTCATTACGTAGAATATACAATAACGTTACTTAAATTGACTGGCCAGCTCGGCAAAAAAATGTTATTTGACATTTGTTCAGGTACAGACTTCAACTCTTTTCTGTACTTCTGGCTGTACAATTTTGATTGAGACATGTTGATTGATGTTGTAAGTTTGTTCAAAATCAAACATTCATGAGAAACTATATTTATTGGGTTTGGCTCGTCGAACCCGTACTACTGCTGCTGCAGTCAGCCAACAATGATTTCAATTTTCTGAAATTGCTGCTGGCTGGCTGCTGCCTGTGCACGAGCTGAGCGCCTGCTGCTGACGTCACTCACAATGCACTTTTGCAGCCAGGCACATGTGTTGTGACTGAGTGTGTGACAGAGAAAATCGTTTTTGTGTCATTTAGAGGGAATATGCGTGCATTTTAGTGTTTGAGTCACTTTTAAAAAGTTGCTAAAAGTTCAAAATACATTTTTAAACGTAGCAAAATGTATTGCTAGGTGGTATTTGGAAAGAAAAGTTGCCAGGGTAGTCTGAAAAGTTGCTAAATCTAGAAAGTAAATTGGCATCACTGGTGACGTTGCAGGCTAGCTCAGTGCTGCCCCATCTCATTGAATAACTAAAATTTAAGGCCGACAGGGGTACTGCAGGCTTCCATTAGCTATTAAATTATCCTTCTAACTTCATCTGTGTGCGATTTTAAAATACTCTGTTCAAGGACATACATCTGGTGTATTCTTTTTAATATATTCGAAGATTGACCACGAATATTGTAATTTTTCCATTCCTATAATGGATCCTGTTTTGTGCAAACAATGCCCGCAGTACCGTGGTCGGCCTTGAACATCTGCAGCTTCAATGAGAGGGGGCAGTCTTTCTCCCCTGGTATAGAGGTGTTGGTTGTTTAGCAACAACTATGGGGCAAAACAGACTGGGTGGGCTTAGATCAGCATTTCCAAAACTTGGTCCTGGGGACCTCAAGGGGAACACGTTTTGGTTTTTGCTCCAGCACTACACAGCTGATTTCAAATAATCAAATCTGTATGATTAGTTCATTATTTGAATAAATTGTGTAGTGCTACGGCACAAACCAAAACGTGTTCCCCGAGTTTGGGAAATGCTGGTTTAAGTTGCTTACAACATGTAAGCTATATTTTGTCTCCAAAGTTTATTGAAAACATAAATACATTTGCACAATGAGCACTTGTTTCCTCTCAAATACATCCATACAGTTGTTGGTTAGCTCGCTAGCGCACTTTAGCCATATCAGCACTGACATGAAATCAGTCAAAACACCTCCAAACAAGACATGGTATCAATAACAAGATAAAACGATCTGAAACACCCCACGATCTGAAACGATTCCCCACATTGCAGTTTCTTGTCACTCTTGCTAGCAATCTGGCTATCCAACAACATGCTGACTTCTGCCCCATAGAAGCACACAGATTGTTTTTGTGACATTGTCATTCTTTATTAAAAAAATGTACCCCCTTTTTTCTCCCCAATTTCGTGGTATCCAATTGGTGGTAGTTACAGTCTTGTCTCATCGCTGCAACTCCCGTACGGACTTGGGAGCGGCGAAGGTCGAGCGCCGCCCCATGGGCCTCCCGGTTGCGAACCCTGAATCTCTGGCCACTGATACACAGTATTAACAGAAATCACTCCGCCATTTCCTGGTTGCTAAAATTCGAATAGTTTGCCTACTTTTTGTTTATATGACAAAGCAAGCAAGTATCGTGTAGAGAATCATTGTACCATCTAAATTGCTGTGAAAAATATTTTCCATAACCAAAAGTTTGATTACATATTGTAGCTTTAATGTACAATCTCTGTATGTGTTGATAGTGTCCTGACAGACATGTTCAAACATCACTGCACTCAAACATCTACATTTCATATGCGAACAGCTTCTGTCTAATGCTCCATAATGATGTTTCCTCTTCTTTTGCAGATGTTTTGGTGATTTAAGGATTGTGCTGCTCTACCTACTGTCCCGTGAGTCACAGCCAGCTGCACTCTAACTAACTGTACGCTTTTCATTTTAATTAGGATTTTTTATTAAAAGAGCCCAAGAGAAAATTTGCATTTACTCCAGAGACCAAAGCCTGTTTCTATAAATCAATAGGGATGTCTCAGTCCAGAGGCCTCTGCATGGATCAAGGGCACTCTGCATGGTTTCCAAGGCCAAGATCCTGGTTACAAAGACCAATATCCTGTTTCCAGAGGCGATCCCTCAGAGTGTCAGCAGACCCCACCTCTTCAGATAATGTCTACACATGTTGCCTTTACGGTGATACTCTAGCAATACCTAAATATCCACAGCAACATAATCAGAAGACGCCATTCATTCTGATTCAATACTCACGCAGGGCTGGGTTGGAAATGACTATGGTGCTTTAAAGCAATATCAAAACTCTATTGCTGTTACTTTCATTAGAAGATCCTGTTCTAACTCTACCTGTGTTCTCTCAGCCCAGGGCTTCCGCTGCACTCTGCAGCAGAGGCCCAGCTGCAGCAGTGCCAAGTTGACTCCCAAAAGCAATGCCAGAGGAGCGGGAGGGAGGCCAGTGAGCAGTGCTCTGGGTAGAGTGGAGAACAGCCCAGGGAGGGGGACCAGAGCCATGAGCAGACCAGTTACTGCACCCAGGGGAGGAGGAAGGCGCAGAGACCCGGGCCAGAGACCTGGAGCTCAAATCAGGGACAGGACAGGTTAACACCCTTCTCTTAGTGGAAAATATCTAATATATTCCAACTGTCAAATTCTTTCTTTCTTGATCTCCTAATTTTTCATATCCTGTTTATATTTTTGCTTGCTTACACAGTCCCTTAATCCACAAAGCTAACTTGAAAGGAACACTAGCTATACATGTAACAAACCAAACACAAATCAAAATCCCAATTACTACTGCTTAACTGGCTAACCTGACCTGTGCTGCAGCATCTGGTGCTAAACTGTACTCATCACTGTCATAATGGGTGACTGAGGCTGCTGTTTACTCTTAGTGCTAACCATTGAAAAAGCCCTTTGATCAGAGTTCTCTCTTATGAGCCAACAGTGGAGCTATACACACAAGCTTCCATCTGCCTCACAAATTCCCATAAACATAACCAAATAACATGGATAAACTAATCTTTTCCCTTTCTGACTTCAGGCTAAACAGCTGTGGTTTATTTTTGGTTGCCCAAACAAATAATCAACCAATTTTATTACCCGTTCGCATGAAATTTCCTTTCTGTGTGTTAGCTGCAGCTTTTATTAATTACCTTTGAAATCCTTGATCGATAATGGTCACACACACACACACACACAGTCTTAACACTGCTTTAAATTAAGTTGTGCTCAATCTCTCATACGCTGACCATGTTAATTTCAAAACATTGTATTTGGGACATTAGCCAAGAATGAATGTCAAACATCTGCAGCCGTAGTTTCAGAAGGTAGCTGTTGACACTCCAAAACCACATCTCTCACATTGACTGACTGACTTTATTATACATTTCTTGTAAGAATGTCCCAGACTGCCCTGCAACACCAAACAGGACAACACACATAGACAGCAGCAGGACACATGGAGGGGGAGGAGGCCTTTCTCAACATCATCCACACTTCATCTTTATCTGCCCCCATACTATGAGGATGACGAGCAGGAGACGGATATAGAGCTAGAGAAGGAGGATGTGAGGTATGGTTTTATTTATGGGTGTTATACGGGTGTTATAATGTCATACATATAGTGCATTCGGAAAGTATTCAGGCCCCTTGACTTTTTCCACATTTTGTTACGTTACAGCCTTATTCTAAAATGGATAAAATAGATTTTTCCCCCATCATTTTACACACAATAACTCATAATGACAAAGCGAGAACAGGTTTTTAGAAACGTTTCTGCAGCATTGAAGGTCCCCAAGAACAGTGGCCTCCATCATTCTTAAAATGGAAGACATTTGGAACCACCAAGAATCAACCTAGAGCTGGCCGCCTGGCCAAACTGAGCAATCAGGGGAGAAGGGCCTTGGTCAGGGAGGTGGCCAAGAACCCGATGGTCACTCTTACAGAGCTCCAGAGTTCCTCTGTGGAAATGGGAGAACCTTCCAGAAGCACAACCATCTCCGCATCACTCTACCGATCAGGCCTTTATAGTAAAGTGGCCAGACGGAAGCCAATCCTCAGTAAAGGGCAGATGACAACCCGCTTGGAGTTTGCGAAAAAGCACCTGAAAGGACTCTCAGACCATGAGAAACAAGATTCTCTGATCTGATGAAACCAAGATGTAACTCTTTGGCCTGAATGCCAAGAGTCACGTCTGGAGGACATCTGGCACCATGTCGTAGGGATGTTTTTCAGCAGCAGGGACTGGGAGACTAGTCAGGATTGAGGCAAAGATGAACGTAACAAAGTACAGAGAGATCCGTGATGAAAACCTGCTCAGAACCTCAGACTGGGGCGAAGGTTCACCTTCCAACAGGACAACGACCCTAAGCACAGCCAAGACAACGCAACGCAGGAGTGGCTTCGGGACAAGTCTCTGAATGTCCTTGAGTGGCCCAGCCAGAGCCCGGACTTGAAGCCGATCGAACATCTCTGGAGAGACCTGAAAATTAGCTCTGCAGCGACGCTCCCCATCCAACCTGACAGAGCTTGAGAGGATCTGCAGAGAAGGGAGAAACTCCCCAAATACAGCTGTGCCAAGCCTGTAGCATCATACCCAAGACTTGAAGCTGTAATCGCTGCTTCAACAAAGTACTGAGTAAAGGGTCTGAATACAGATTTTTTTTCAATTAATAAATTTAAAAAATAAAATACAAATCTGGTGTAGAAATACGATAGCCACTGATCAAATTATGGCAGAGAAACACATATTGTGTGAAGTTTAGAAGTACATTTTAACGTAGTGAGGCTAAATTTGTCATTATTTCCTTTCTAATCATATACATCTATTTATCACAGGCCAACAATAGAAAACAACGGCCTACAAGACACCACAGAAATGATCAGATCACCGACTCCTTCAGAAAATGTCACAATGCTGAACCCTACCAATAATACCAGTCTACAACAGGCTCATAAAGAAATCGTCCAAATACAGGAGGCCCCTCCATCAAACCCCAGTCTACAGGGCCCCTCAGAGGACATCATCAGGCCACAGGTCCCTACAGAAGACATCAACTCAATGGAGCCCACTGACAATCCCAGGTTTCAGGGGATAACACATTACAGAACAACTGGCCTTGTGGTCCCAAATCAGAGAGTTCATGGATATGACATGGAACAGCAACAGGAATGCATCCCTCTCCAGATAATGCCGGCAGCTGTTCAAGGGAGGGCCCCTACATCTGTTAGGCAGCATGTGAACAGACTCCCCAAGATAAAAACCACCAAGACCTTTGTGTGGGGCCTTTCTGGACCCCAGGAGATTAAGAGTGTGTTTGTTCTGCAGAGGCATATTGGCAGATACACAAATCAGACATGAGAACATTCATACTGCCATTCACATTGAATCCCATGTCAATCCATATCTTGGGTTTGTTGGGATATCTTACCTGCCAGTGAGACCCGATTCATATCCAAACATAAGAAATAGTCAGCTGAAAGGTTAGACCTTACAGGGGGAGCTGTGATTGTAAAAACACAATCTCACATAACCTGATCCAAGGAAATACCAGAGGCAAAGATGATATTGCGATCTTACTTCCAGTTCAGAAAAGGCAAATATGTCTGTTGGTCTCTTTGGGTGAAAGAGAATGTGGTTTCCTAATGAAAAAGCATGTAAACATGCATGTATATTACACATTTAGCTCTGGGCTAAAAATACCTCATATGAGATATCAACGTACACAGATAGGCTTTGTGTTCATGTCAAGACTGTGTTCTTCAATTGTCCAGATCATTTTAGACATAATAGCAATAACATTACACTAATGGTGCAATGAATACAGAACTGAAACGAGAGACATAAGAAAATACAAATGCATGCCATGGAAAACAGCAAGTGGATGGGGAATTACATTGTATTGTGTTCAGTCCAACTGTTTATGTGTGCAATGGTCTGCTGCTGAGACATTTTCCAGTCATAAGCAGAGCAGTGGAGAATTCTAGATAGACTACTGCCTGAGTGATGCCTATCCCCAGGACCCTATACTTCAGCTTTCCTTTAGTCCCATTACTTTATCAAATCAAACCCTTTCTGACCAACTCATTTGGCTACATGACCAAAAAACAAATGTTAAACTGGCACCCAATAACATTACCTTACTTCAGTTAATACCTTACAGTAGGTTATGAGATATTTTGTAATCATTCTGCATTGTTGGGAAGGGCCTGTAAGTAAGCATTTCAGTGTTAGTCTACACCGGTTGTTTACCAAGCATATGACAAATAAACATTTGATTTTGATACATTTTGCCCCCTTGTGGTGAAAAAATGCATCCTATGGTCATAGTGCAGGCTCCATTGGAGCCATACCATTTCTGTGCTGCTGTTGATCAATGGCATTTGCCAAATACATCGTATGACGTCATTGGTTGTTGCAGCCAGATTTCAATTAAACACTTGAAAAACACCATAGGCAGTGTTTTAACCAATGACAAACAAGCCCAATGAAGGCTGCGTCACATACGGCCGGGATTGGGGGTCCCATAGGGCGGTGCACAATTGGCCCAGCATTGTCCGGGTTTGGCTGGGGTAGGCCATCTTTGTAATAAGAATTTGTTCTTAACTGAGTAGCCTAGTTAAAGGTTACTTTTTTTATTTTTTATTCAACAACTACATCCCTAGTTTCTTATGGTGTTGTGCTGCTGATGCTAATTAACTTTCCCACTATCATATTAATCAACCCTATAGTATTCTCTGAAGCCTGCACACCACGTAATTGAGCATGGGCGGATTTGAGAGGGACCTCAAGGAAATGTAGTTCTCATTACTAATTTTGACATCGTTTGAGCTTTCTGTTTTACATTAGTGAATTTCCAGGTGTTTTTCCTACCATTCCTGAGTACTATGAGGATATTCCACACATACAATACAGATAAATGATGCATATGACAGGAAGTACAATGCTTGTTTATATAGCCTTATGATTTTGTTCATTTAATCATCACTTTGTACCTAGTCAAAACATTCAGTACTCGTACACCCCACAGGTCTTTACTGGTTATTACATTCCTGCTATGAAATACTACATTCTTCAGATCAGTATTTTAGCAATGGCATTGAGGTTGCCCCAATTCCAACTAAGAGCCTTTTTTCTAAACACAGCAGAATCCTCAGCATACCATAATATCCAGTATCAGTGCATATTAAGGATGCAAAATGTCTCACCAAATAATTACCCTGAAGATGTTTGCAATCAACACTCCATCTGCTCACAGACCATTTTGAGTGACATCCCTTTACAGAAGACAACATACTTTCTCTTTTTAGTCAATTTATTTGTACAAGACCAACAACCTTAAGCCTTGACAGCAAATTTGCGAATGGAATACAGGCGATCCTTTCTCTGCATCTTCTTGGTTCGGAGAGTCTCCTCATGCTTGTTGAGTCTCCTGCGGATGGCACGAGTCTTCCTGGGTCTCAGGTCCAAGGGCTTATATTTCTTACCCTGAAACATGACATTCACAGTAAAATTACAATAAACACTACATGGTCACTACATGTGATGTGTAATAAAAATAACCAGAACAAAACTCAAGATTAGAACTGCTGCTATTGCATTGTTAATTCTGGTCTTATAAACTGGCCTTCAGCATTTAGCTGGGCTGTATAGTCAGGAGGCCTTGAATTTTGTGATTTTAGGGGCCGGGCCATTTGGCCTTCAAGAGGTGACCAATCTGCCAGGGCACCAAGACCATTAACCAAAATATGCAATTAAATTGATTTGAAAAACAATAGTTATTCTGTTAAGAAAAACACAAGTGTGTGTAAATGTACATAAATAGCCTACATGTCTGAGTGTAGGTGATAACAGGCTGTAGCCAATGTGCATAGGTTATGTCCAGACCAGCGCTGACATGGACGCCCCTGAAAATACTTGACATATGTTAGATTATTATTAATATCTAAAGGCTTGATTCTGTTCACATAATTGAGGCACTTTTCGTTCAGCTAGTAACTTCTTGCAATAGGAGGCAGTCAACATTTTGTAACTATTTTACCATAGTTTAAAACCTGGACATGTCATTTTAAGAGGCATATCTTAATGTGTTCCGACCATAGGAATGTTAAGGGGGCTCTTTTATAAACGCTTCCTCATATGCCAGTGAAACCAGTATTTCAATTTTTTTCTACTTTCTTTCTCCAGCAGCCAAAGTCACAATCCTAGTCATTAACAACCTATGCTTGTTTTTGCATCTTTAGATCTTTCATCTGTTATTTGAAACTGCTCAATCTTGTAACGAAATTGCCTACGATTTGATCAACATTTTAAGCTAAACGTTCTGACCTTTTGCATCAGCCTCATTGCTTTTAAAAGTTTGATGTACAGTGGTTGTATTCATTTGGGATCTTTTTATTTTTACTTTTATTTAACAAGGCAAGTCAGTTAATTAAGAACAAATTCATATTTACATTGACAGCCTAGGAACAGCGGGTTAACTGCCTTGTTCAGGGACAGAACGAGGATTCGAACTAGAAACTTTTCGGTTACTGGCCCAACGCTCTACCCACTAGGCTGCCTGCCGCCCCATCTATCACGTCCCTCAACTGTCCTGTCCCAGAGTATGTTTGGAATATTTATTTCTCTCACAGAAGAACAAGCTGACCAATAGAATAGGTAAACTTTTGTACTATGGGGGATAGTAGATTGACATAGGCTAGTGCCTTTGTGGTTGGTTAATCATATTGTTGGCTGACAAAGTAAATATGGACTAACATCTTCAATATGCCCGTCAGAATTTGATAAAGACGTGCTGGTTTTCACTTATAGCGTACTTTGGAGCTGCGATGCCTGTGTGAAGGACTCGATCACGTGACGGGCATTGGTTAATAAGAATTGAGATCTGAGAGCGTCATGTGAATGAGAGGTGCTTCGGAGCACGGTGATAGGCAGCCGGGGGAAGGCAATTATTATTTTCAGCTCAAGTTCCCTACGGCCACACGGCATGGATTGTTTTAGGGGGCATTACGGCCACGTGCCGCCGGGAAAGGTCTGTTAGTCAGGATTAGCACTCAACCTAGTTCTGAAATATTGAGCTTACATGGGTCACTTTACAAACTAATCTGCAGCATGTTTAAATGCGGTCAAGATTGACATTTAAGAAAAGAAGCAATAACTCACACCATGTACAGCAGATCACCTGTTGGGTGTCGACAAACGGTGACAAGTCAACACGTAAAATCAGGAAATAAACCTAAACTGTTGCCAGATACTCCGTGGTCAGAGCCGTCCGCTGCTTTTAACCAGTCATCAGGTTTGTTAAAACTAAATTATTGAATACGTGGGTATGGAAGGCGGTTGCTCTTACCTTGTAGAACTTCCTCAGGTTCTCCTTCTGAGTCTGGTTGATGACAGTCAAAACACGGGCGATGGATTTGCGGACGACACAACTGGAGAGGAAACAGATCAAAATATGGGTTTAGTAAAACGCAACATTTTAGCTGAAAGAGCCATTTTGACAACCCTACTGCATCTAAACCCTGCATAACATAGTAATTATATAACCATCACCTCACTCAGAGATTACAACTGAGAAGCCACTTATTCTTTCACCATTAACAGCCAACTCATGACAAGCTGACACTGCATAATCTCTGCAGTCCAAATAATACTCACATCTTGGAGAGCTTGGAGGCAGCTCCACCAGTAACCTTGGCTACGCGGAGCTGGGACAATTCAACCTTCAGGTCATCCAGCTGCTTGAGTAGCTCCTCCTTTTTCTTGCCCCGCAGGTCTCTAGCCTTGATCTTGCCCTGTAAGATTTACAAAGAACGGGGATACAAGCTTTGAAAATCGATTTGGCTAACAGTTAACGAACTAGCTAATTTACCCATGTAACGTCAACGTTAGTTCGCGAAATTAACGTACTGTCAACGTGGGCTGATAGCTAATGAATCTCGCGAGCTATTCTAATTGGCAACACATATCGAAATAATTAAGTTGATAAGTAGTGTAAAAATTGATAGCTTACTAACTACGGCAGTTAGCTAACAACCATTCCATTTGGAAGTAGTTAGAAGACATGAGACAGCTAGCCAACGCGTAACTAGTTAACATTAGCCATCCATGCATTCGCTAGTAGCTAACAAGCTTGCCAACGTTAGCTTAATAATAGCTTTCAGCTAGCTCGCGTTCGGTTTTTATGGTGACAAGCGACAAATAAAGGGCCTTTCTCGAAATATCACAAACATATATGGCAAGATAAGATTCTCATCCTTATGGATGTTATCAACTGTGGTCGTTTTATGTGGAATAGGCAGGACAATTTTCCTGAATTGAACGACAGCCACGAGCCTCTCACCATGTTCGTCGATGCTGCCACAGGAAAAGAAAGAACGAAAACGTGTTCGCGCAGAAGCTATCTTCCGGTCGGAGGCGTTATTTTTGTTGCGCATGGGTGAAATTCCTACAGCACCACTGAGTGGATTCCGCTGGGAATGACTTTGTTCTGCTGCATCTCTGCTTTACTTACACTCATAAAGATTTTACACTGTCCCGGAGAAAAATTATGAAAAGAAACCTTTATGTTCACAATATAAATTGAGACAAAAACATTTTAGTTAAGTGTAGTGATTTATTATTATTTTTTGTTAAAAACCAGAGTTGAACACAGCAGAATCAAACAGAAGTTTCAAAAGAGCATCATGTTTTTGATATTGACCTTGCAGTACATTGATCAGTGGAGTCATAGTCACCTGTGCTGTGATATTGTAGTTCTATGAAACTACTTCAGGCAGATTGCTTTCAAGCCCTCACTGGAGTTCATACAGAATTGTCAACTTGTGTGATATCTGGTACTATTCAATAACAGGTCACTGTTAATGAAGTGTGGTGTTTTATCATTGAATGTAGATCATGTCCATTTTAAGAACGTTTAAAGCCCTAGGGTTGACTGACTATACAAACCTGATGAATGTGACAAAAAAATGCTACAGTATTGTAACGTCACCAGACACATGGAGATTTCTCACTGCATGATATGGGAGTAGAATTAAGAGTGCAGACTGGTGTATTCCTGCCTTGCACCTGGTTCACATTCTGGTATAAGGCATGCATACTGTATTCACTGGTCTTTCCTCCAGTACAACATTAATGCCCTCACATTGTAAGCTCATAAACAGGGTCACTTGTTGCAGGATGCCAATGAACAGTGAGACAGAGAGTCAAGCCAAGACTGGCAACATGGACAGACACATGGTGTAAAATACTGCAAGAGGTCAAACAAAAATCATTTACATCCAGTGATTTATAAAGTTCTCAATGAATATGTACAGTTTTCATATATAAATAGGACATATGGAATGTCATTTACACAAACACAAGGCAGGTAAAGGTAGAGCACATCCTCCGATAATTCTTATTTAGATATCGTTCAATAATTATTTACTTAATCAACATTATATTAAGACTCACTCCTCTCCTCTTTACATAAATTTTTTTCCATTGATATCAATGCCATTGATGTATGGCTCTCACATCAAACCTTCTCATTCTAACGTGATACTTTTCTACATGCCCCCCGTAATTAATATTGTTATAGGAAAGAACCAAATGAGACTGTTGTGAAGGGTCCTTCAGAAATCTTGGCGGTTATTAAATCTTAAGGTTATTATCATCATGTACTCACAACAGACACATTTGAACAATTAGAGACATAAATAATCTTCTCAGTCAAACAGAGTTGTGGCAGTCTGGTAGTGCTGACCCATCCCACTCTTAACACCTGGACAATTACGTAAGACATACTTGTACTGTGTGCATCAAAGATCTCATATTAACTTAATTCCAAGAGGGAGAAGGGTTACTCTTAAAGGAGTACTTAGCGTTAGCACAGTTGCTAACTAGCGTTTGCGCAATGACTGGAAGTTTATGGTAACTGCTAGTAAATACCATATACTTCCAGTCATTGTGCTAACGGTAGTTAGCATTGGCTCGCAAAACTACAGTACCGCTAACTTCCTTCACACTGGATGAAGAGACATACAAATGGTACCCATGAGTTCATCTGACTCTGGGGAAGTAAATAAATGCCAAAATCCTTAAGTATCCCTTTAAGGTTAACATTTATCAATGCATCAACCCACCATGTCTGCTTTAACCATTTTACTTGTAAATAAAATCACCCCCTACATAAAAAGAAAAAATCTTTACAGATCATATAACAAGACTGACTTTCCAAGTCATTGTGGAGCCGTTCTCTGTCCTCTTGAAGAGCAAGAACAATGTCCTTCTAAGGAGAGATTGAAGAGCTACATAGGAATCTGTCACGTCAGAAACCGTTTTAAAGCTTATGTAGTGTCCTCTTCACAATGTTCAGTTGGTTACCACAGTGATGGGAGGCATCATGCAAGGACATGATAAAAGTAATGTGTGTGTCTCTGTCCTCTCCACAATTCTTCCGCTCTCTGTCCCTTCAGCTCCAGTGAGCAGGCGCCCCTGAAACTGACGGCCGAACAATACCCTTTGGAGAAGGCTTGGATCCAAACCAGGACATCTGAAAAACACAGCGATGTTTTCCGATTATATCAAATGAAATACATGTATCACTGGACTTTTACTACAGTTACAACTGGGGAAGGGCCGGGCGCTGGAAAAATAGGAGGGAATTCATCTGGCAACTGGAGGGCTTCTGGGTTCACATCCTGAAGACATTCCCCTATCGTTGGGCCCCCCACAACTAGCTCTCCATCCAGGGGTCCTGCACTGCAGCTTGACCCTGTGCTTGTCTCAACTGTATATGTAATGTGTGCTTGAAAGCTATGGTAGCCCAGACTGTTGTCTCTTTCCAATTTTATATGACACATGAATTGTCCATTTTTGATACTCTTCTATAGATTCCTTGTTAACATGCATCGATTCCCTATTCGCCAGTCTCTAATTAACTATATGCTTGCACCTGTTGTGCACAGCAGGTGCCTTAAGTCCGTGTCTTCTTCATGTGTTTGTACAGCACTGATGAAGGCATAAGGCCCAAACATATTAGCACTTCCACCTTCTGTATTCTTCGGAGCATGGATTCAATTAATTATTAAATTTTTCCATCTCGGCCTCCTTGGGTTTTTCCCTTTTCATGGTTTTGAGTGTGAGAACTTTTGGAACTCTACAGATATTTTCTCTCCCACGCACCGGCAGCCTTTTATTTTACCCTGTGCCCAAACCCTCATACTGGCTTTCTAGCCTCTAAAATAACTTTTCCTCAGGATGCAGCTTAGGTATTCAAAAATAAACAACAGATAGCAAGTGCATTTAAGAAATGAGGCCAATTGAGGACAAAAATAGTGTCATGGCCTATTTCATTTGATACACGCTGGCGGTGGTATGGCCATAAAGCCCATTCATTTGACACAGAAGTTTCAGGGAACAGATATCTGAAAGGAGGAAGTCACCTTGTACTCCAGTGTCTCTTTTAACATGTCCTCTTCCTCACCAGTGAAGTTCAGCAACACAGACACCGCTCTGATCAGCTGATAGGCCTATGACACAGAACGAGAGGGGGACAGAGAGATATTTAGACTTCAGCCAAGACCATAGACGTCCAATACTGATGGGTCTAGCTACGATAACAGGGACCAGGTAGATTGCTCTCACCTCAGCCTCTCTGGATGACATAAATTTTAGCACCACGTGTTTGAGGTACTCAAAGTTGATCTCTCTTGAGTCATTGAGGTCAGAAGTGTTGGTGACAGTGGTGTTTGGGCCAGGGGCTGGGGGTGCAGCGGGCTCTGTGAAGGTTCTGTCTAGCCTCTCCCCTCTCCCTTCCTGGGCCCTTTCCTTCTCCTCCAACTCAGTTTCAGGTTTCAGCTTCTGCAACAGAAACACACAGGCACAAACTATCATACACAAAACTCAGCACATGGACCATATTCAGTCGATGGAAAAAGATATTACATTTAGATTGGATACTCATACTAAAAAGGTATCTAAATGTCTCACCAGCTCCTTCTGCAAGGTCCTCTTCAGCTCAGCTAGCCTCTGCTGCAGCTGCTTAATGGTCTGTAAAGCAACAGGATTCCAATCAATAAAAGCACACACTGAAATGGACCTGCTCCAGATATTTCAGATAAGGAGTAATTATCCAAACATGCCTGTGTGGTGATCATGGTTTTTGTTTGGTCCAGTACTGACCTTGTTCTTGTCACTAAGCTGCTGCTCCAGGTCTCTGTTGGCCTCCTGCATGTGGTCCAGGTCGTCCACGGTCCCATTCTGGTCCGGTTCACACACCTCTGGAGTCTGCAGCTGCAACGTCAGGGTCTCCACCTCCACCTCCAGCTCAGACACCTGAGACACACAGAGGCACAGTCAGAAAACACATACAAAAAGTCCAATCTGTAATGACAGACTTGAGTTATGTACAGTATGGAAGCTAAGAAGGACATTAAGAACAGGTTTAAAGTGTCTTAATGGCTGTGCCCGCTGTGTGTTCAGACCCGTGACTGGCAGGAGTCCAGATGCTCGTTCTGGGTGAGGAGCTCCTGCCTCAGGCTGACCAGCTGGCTGTCCTTCTCCTCCTCCCTCTCCTGGGTCCATGCCCGCAGCCTCTCCCCCTCCTCCTGCAGCTGGGACAGGGAGCTCTGGGCCCTCTGCAGCTCTGCAACACAAACACAGAAGGGAGCATCAGACACCACACGGTATGAAGTCAACACTACCACTTCCAAATTCACATAGCATGTGAGACAGAGGAAAAGTGCACCTGACAGAGAAATCAAGTGTTTACCATTGCGAAGTGTTTGGAGTTCCTCCTCTCTCTGCTTCAGCTGCTCAGTGACGTGGGCCAGTTCCTGCGATGTTGTTTGATGTGACGCCGTCATCTGTCCTACCTGGAAAAGGAGACAGTGAACGTCCAATTTATTTATGAGCACAATCGACAAGCTGAATTCATGAATTTGAAAACACCTCACTCAACCTGCCCGAGTATGATTAAGCCAATAGCATTGGCAAGTTTTGGAAACCTCATTCCAACAGAGTGTAGAGAATATTGTTTGTTATTTAAAAGAGTACAGAAATTTATGATGTAAGTGTGATGTCTCTCCAGACCTGTAGTTGGAGCTCCTCCTTCTGCCTCCTGGTGTCCTCCAGAGCCATGGCTATTTCCACACTCACCGTCTGCCTGCTGCTCAGCTCTGACTGGGGTGACATACAGGGACATCATTACCCCATGTGTACAGGCAACAGGACCATGGTTTGGAGTTGTAATGCAGTAGCTATTCTCATAGAAATGAGTGTGGCACAGCACGCAAAAAAATCTGGAGTGACCCAGGAATGCAATAGAATTGTTTTTATACACTTGTTTATCAGGAAATCCATGACTTCCTGTTTTCAACTGACTGCCTAATATAAAGCAGGAAGTGTGTCTGACCCTAGCCTGCTCCAGCTCCTCTTCCCGTCTCCTCAGAGCCACGTCAGCTTCATCCCTCCCTCTCAGCAGACATCCTCTCGCCTCCTCCAACTCACGCTGGGAAACACGAAACAGAGATGGGTGGGCGAGAGAGAGATGTGGGATAGGGACAGAGAAACATAGATAAAGGGATGTTAAAGAAAGAAAAGCAAAAGAAGACGTAGGAACAGTCTAACGACAGATAAGTATTTGATGGCCTTGTAGCCGAGATCAAATTACATGGCAACCGATTACCAATCCACCGAGAACAGTGGATAAACGGATCAAAATCTGCATCGAAACGATCAAATACCAAAGTGAAAATGTACCTTAACAGTCAGGCAACAAAACTATGCAGCACATGTCACTGAGAACAGTACAGTGAACTAAAATGTCAACATCTACAGATCAAGTGAGAGCTGACAACTGTAACTCACAATCCTAGCTTGGGCAGAGGTGTGCTCTGTGTCTTTCTCTGTCTGCAGTGCAGTGAGCTGCTCCTCCAGCCAGCCTGTCCTCTCCTGGCCCTGCTGCTGCAGACTGACCCTCTCCACACTCCACTCTGCCTGCTGGGGGTGACCACAGGGGGAAAGGGCAGTCTCAGCATCACACATGCTTACATTAACTGTGTCCCTGGCTCCCATAGGATACATGAAGAAGTCTAATCAGTCTAAATAAATAAGAGGTTCAACTGCATTTGCTCCAGCCTCAGCTTCAACTTTATTTACAGTGGTGGTAGAGCATCTTTCACCGTAATCGGACAAATATTTACCAGTTTGTGCAGACGTGCTTGCTTGTCAGTGATCTGCTGCTCAGTGTTCTTGAGCCTTTCGTTGCTCTCCTGCACCTGCTGTTCCAGACCTGCTATCTGTAAGACAGAGAACAACATGGGGCTGTGTGTGAGAGCACAAGAAGAAAGACTGAAAAGAGAGCACAGGTCTGAAATGCTTACATCCTTCTTTCCCACCAGTGCCCGTTCTCTTACCTGGTCGTCCGTTCTCTCTCTGTAGTTCTTGGAAGAGTCGTCTTTGTGCCGTAGCAGGTTCTGTAGTTCAGTTACATTGTGGTTGATTCTGGATATCTGGGAGAGTAGAGATACAATATGCTTACCAGATGTGTTCACACAATTGTTAATTTGTTGCTGTTAAGCAATGGAGCATCTAAGCCAGTTGCATGTGAAGAAGTATATCATTGTGATGAAGAGGTAGAGGGCTGTTTACCTGAGTCTCCAGTGAGCTAACCGTGTCTGCATGGTTGGTGCGTGCCTGCAGCAGCTCCACTCTCGTGTTCTCCAGCGTCTGCTCCAGAGTGGACTTCTACACATTAACACACAGGGGGGGGGGGCGGGGGGAGGGGGGAATGAGGATTGCTCAACACTTTAACTGACCATCTGCACTGACTCTCTGCACCTTAGCACACACTCACACACCCATATGCACAAACACACTCACGCTGCATACACACCACGACTGCTCCTATTGGACTAAATTTATTATTGCTAAAAATATTTCCATATCCCACTTCCCCGGCACACGTGTAAATATTATACTTTACATTTGTTTGAGTGCCTTCCTTGTATTTATACTTCTGCTAAATGTTTATGCTATTGTTACTCCATTAACCCTTCACACTCGTACCCGTATACAGGTTGAAAATGGCAGATTTGGACACTGATAAGCGCCTAAATTGGAACGAAGTGGCTGAACAGGAACATGCTATAAATGACGTCAGAGCTCAGGCTCTGTGCTTCACAGCGCTGTATGGGTTGTGACTGACAGCTGTTCTGAACTTGAGCACCGAATGGGACCAGTAGTTGCCTCCCTCCCTCACGCTAATTGGGCAACTGGAAGAAATTGGCTGCAGAACACGCACCTGAATGCACTCACAATTCCTTTCTATGATCACCAAAATGATGATCTGTTTCTCTGAATTGCCTTGTGAAAGCCTAAGTGTAAGTTCATATTTTATAACTTTGCTAGTCATGTTGGCAATAGAACAACCTTTCAAATGATGCCCACCTGACAAAGAATGCGATTTATAATGGACCGTTTTGGGATTTCGTGAACAACAGTAATTGTGTGAGGCGGGGCTGCGTTCCAAACCAAACAACTACATTTAACATTTACATTCAAGTCATTTAGCAGACGCTCTTATCCAGAGCGACTTACAAATTGGTGCATTCACCTAATGACATCCTACTATCCAACTACAAGTGTGTTCGCTCTAGTTCCTCAACGCCAGTTAGGTGCTCTAAAAACACCTTTCTAGTTGAAGACTCTTCTTTGAGTCATCAAAGTACATGGAAGTGACTTAGGAACTGTGCACACTTTGGAGACAGCAGTTAGTCCTCTCAGTCAAACCCTTGTTATTATTTTGTCTTATGTTGCACCTACCCCACATTTTTTCAGGAACATTCTTATGTTACTAAATTTATCCAGAATATTTTAAGATTTGCATATCAACAAATGTGGCAGAAAGTACAGTAAATGTAAAATGCACATAAAATCAACAGTGCAATGTGTTGTCAGGTGTACTGCTGTGTCCTGAACTTTGGTCTAATAATTTCCCCATAATCTTCTAACTGCTCTCTTTCAATTGCTACCGTGCTTATGCATTTCTTCTGTAAGAAACATTTCAATTTAGCCCTATCCATATAGGCCAAGGGTTAAGCTTCTATTTGTGTTCATTATTTGTTTGATACTTATGGTTGTCGTACTGTTGAAAGGTGAACCTGCAAGTAAGCATTTCATTGTACCGTGTACACCATGTGTTTCTGTCCACATGACAAATAAACTTGACTTGAAATGCATCACCATTCAAATTTAATTCTATTTGTCACCTACTTCGTAAACGACAGATGTGGACTAACAGTGAAATGCTTACTTACAGTTCTCTTTGGTCTTTTCCTTATACCAATTCCACAGGAGTCCCTCTGTCTTTAGGATTAGCTGACTGTTGTAGTTACCTCTTTGAGCAGCTCCTGGAGGAGCTCGTCTTCACTCAGGTTGCCCTGCAGACGTCTCTCCAGAGAGGAGACCTTCTCCTGCAGGTCCAGCAGCACACGCTCCTTGTCCTCATCAGTCACTGCCGCCTGGGGACCACAACAGGGAGAGAGAGGGATGGGTCAATTACAGAGCACACTGGGTGAGGAGGAGGGGTTAGATATGGGCAATTCCATGGTAACGGAAATACGCTGACACTCCAATTTTTCACTTTAAAATGTATGCCAAACAAAAACATTTACTGGGAAAACTGTGCAGATTTGGAAAACAGAAATATGGAATTGCCCATATAAGGAGTTACATTGTGATCTGGTCTTACCTTGTGTTGCTGCAGCTTCAGGGCATTGTAATCAGTTTGTAAGGTATGGAGAGACTTCTCTACAGCTGCTTCAGCGCTCCGCGACTGAGAACACACACAGAGAGATTTCTACATTGTGAAGCATTTTATAAACTGTTATCATCACATTCATCTAACTGTATTCATATGCTGTCATTACAGATATGTACCAATAATACAGTGAACAGATTTTTCAAGGAAGAATCTATGGGTTAGAGGGCTAACCTTCTGGAAGTCCTCAGACACCTGTTGGATGACCTTCTGCAGGTTCTGGCCTCTGCCCTCCAGCTCGGCGATCTTCTTCTCTGCCTTCTCCTTGAACTCCAGCAGGTCCTTTCTTAAATGAGAACACACACACACAACCCTGTACTGTTAGACAACAACCAAATCCTCAGGCAACCCAGAAGAAAACAGGCAAACTCTCCCTTATACAATTTTTTTTTTTTAAAGAGGTTAGGGGAACAAGATCTTGCAATCACTGTGTCCTGTCCTAACCTTTCGATCCCCAGCTCGGTGTTTAGCCTGCAACTTTCCTGATGCTCCTCTCCCAGAGCCTGCAGCTTCTCCTGCGCTTCGGCCAAACCCTTCTTGGCTGTCTGCAGCTCGGTCTCCTTCTGCTGGAGCTCTCGCTCCCGCAGGCCCTGCTGCTCCTCCTTCCTCAGTAACTACCAGAACGAAACAGGAGACACCACAGAAAGGACATCGTTTTGAAGGCATATAATATGCCTGGTGAATATTTCTCTTTTACTAAAACAAATGTTTAACTACTATTATTGTCTAGGGTAATAGGAACACTTTTGCTCCCACCAAAGTGCTGTTTAACCAAGGTGGATGGCTACCGACATAGCTACAGCTTGGATCAGAATAGACAGACAGATAAAGCATAAAACTATAATATGTTTTGAATTGCCTCCTACATGCCACGTGGTGGGTTATTGTTAGACAGTAGGACCTTGTTGTCCGTAGTGCGTACCATGTGTTTGACTTTGGCGAGCTCCTGCTGCTGGAAGCCATCCAGCTCGTCCAGGTCATCCCTCTTCTGGAACAGAGTAAGGCTCTGCTCCATCATCTCATCTAGCCGCACAGACAGAGATGCCTTCTCCTGAGGGGCCCCAGACAGAAGAGATCTCTCATCTACACAGGCAATGACTGACTGGCTGAATGAGAACCTAGAATATATTAGTTAGATGTTAGCGTACCTGCTCCAGCGTAGACATCCTTTCCATCCACTCCTACAGACAAAGACAGGAATTAATCTAACTATATAAACACACAAACGTATGCCTCGTGGTGCAAAGGATATGATGCTCACCTGATCTTTCTTGTCCAGGGCCAAAGCCATGCCTTCAGCCATTTTGGCTCTATTGGCCTGGTGAGTCTCATTCTGGTCCTGCAGTTTCCTCATGGAGGCTGCATAGTAAAAGAAAGCGAGAGAGAGAGAAAGAATGAGCAATAGAACTGGCTAGCCAAAGATGGCTCAATTGAAAGAGCAGGTTGGAGATTTGTCAGTGGTTAGTAGCTGCTAGCTTTGAAAGGGTGAGTAATATTGACCATAGAATGTGTCCAGTAAGCCAAGCTAGGTGTTTCCCAGAAGCAGGCAAGCAGTGCATCTAACCATGGCCAACACAGACATCCCAAATTAACTTATTTGTATAGATGTTTTATTGTTATTGGTTACATTAGTATATTGGTGTTTGTTATAACATTGATTATCACAAAAAAGGGGAAGTAATAGACATTTACATACTGAAAACTTCCACTGTTTTATATTGTCTCACATAATTGTCATACCAGAAATACTTACCTACTTCCAAACAGTGCCAAACATTTAAAAACAATTATATATGTCAACAAGCATGTAAGTCCCTTGTTTCAACAATATATAGATTTTTTAAATATGGAAACCTATAGAAGTGACAGCATATGATTCTCAACTCCTCCTTGATCGATTGACGGTGCTTTGGGTGACCATTACCACAGCCAGCAGACAAACAAATGAGAGAAAGAAAGAACGCGAAATGGGAGGAGATTGGAGAATAAAGGTACGTACAATCCTGATGTTTTTCTAATGCAATTTCAAGCTTGTCCTTGGTCTTCTGCATAAGTCGGAGCTGCTCAGCGTAGTCTAGAGGCAGGAGGTGTGGTGATGGAATACCAACAGCACATAAAACAAACACGTACACACACACACAGGAAAGGGGGACAGGTGGATGAGGGTTAAAGCCATGAGGAGGAATAAAATAAAAACACGATTGAGAAAAAAAATGGAAGGGGGAAAAAAAACAATGATTTTCTTAGATGAGAAAACCATCCTGGTTAAGAGGCTGCGTGAAGATGTGCAACCTTTAACCTTTTCCAAGGGGTCACACACACCACCTCTAAGGGAGGAGTAGCTACCACACTAATCTGGGAGAAAAAACACACAGAACCAAAAAATGTAGACTAAATGCCATGGCATTTGCTCTTAATGTTCACCAGATGGGAATGTGGTAAAGAATAAAGAAACATTGTAAAAGATATCATATCATACCATTTGTGAGGGGCGGTGTTAAGAACAAAAGCCATGAGGTCGAGACTGAAGCCAGACACCCGTTGGTTATGTGACCTTTCACCTGAGCGTACTGCTCTTGGTAAAAGCTGTCTCTAAGTACACTAGACACAGATCTAGAATCAGCTTACCCACCACCAAACCTAACCTTAATTATTGTTGGGGTAAACGCAAAACTAACCTTAGATAAGTGTCTAGGCCTGGGTGCAACCACCTCATCCTACTCTGATTAAACTGGTTCCATACAGACATGTCTTACCTGATAGTTTGGCCTCCAGCTTGCGAATCTGATCATTCCTTCTGAGGATCTGGGAAGAGAGGTCATCCCTGGAGCTACTGCCATCAGAGGCCTGGAGGTCAACACAAACACAGAGAATAGAGGGATCCTCATCAGCACAGCAGGTCACACTGGAGCTTCCATGGTTATGTGGCAGCAGGTACTAGAAACATATGTTGTGGATGTTGTAGAGTCTATGAAATATCCCACTGACAAGATATATCAAAATGATATTTCATATCAGAGGTACCCAACTCATGTCTATGAGTGTGTTTAGGGCAATTCCATAGTAACAGAATTATGCCATGACTCAATTACAATTAAAAAAACAATTACTTCAAATTTAAACAATCCATGCAACTCTATGCACAAGGACTACGTTTAACAATTTCCAGTGAACATTTTACAAAATCACATTTTACTCGAAGAACAGTGCAGATGCAAACCGTCATTGTTACCAAACTTTGCATTTGCACTGCTCTTTGTGTAAATGTGTTTTTGTTAAATTTTCTGTGGAAATTGCCCTTTACCTAAATTTGATGTCATCCTGATTTTACTTCACTACAAATTTGATGAGGGATAGCCTACCAGTTGATTTGGTCTTACTGCCAGTCAATGACTTAAATAATTCAAAACGGTGCAAACGAGAAAGGAAAGACATCAGCCCCAAGACACTGGATCTGGCTAACACTGTAGATCAGCCACTCCATTCATAGTGTCAAACGTGGAGGGGGGAGGGGTGCAGAAAATACCAACTGAACAGATTAACACCTCTGATGCTTTTTCAATAACATCAACACAGTTCAATATCTAATGATATTCTTAAAGTTATATAATGTCTAAAACAACAGTGCAATGTGGAATAACACCATCACATTGACTACTAATTAGCCTCAAAGATTTAAGCGGAATTGTCTCAACATACAGTATGTTAAGCTACCTTCTCCAAAAGAGAAAAGGAACATTGTGTGTGTTTGTTCTAGTGCCTACTTGTCATGTGTGGTCAAGTGAACAGAGCAGGGCAGATCTGACACCTGAGCAGGGCTTCATGTTACACAGGTTTGTGCCTTAAGACTCAACAATGCATTAAAGGGATAGTTTGGGATTTTGGCAATTACTTTTCATGCATCTGCTTCCGGTAGGAAGAAAGTTGAGTTTTGCTAGCTAATGCTAACTAATGTTAGCCCAATGACAAAGTCTACAGGAACAGCTAGCATGCTTTCTGTTTCCATAGACTTCCAGTCATTGCGCTAAAACTAGTTAGCAATTGCGCTAACGCTAGTTAGCAACTTCCTTCAAACTGCATGCAGAGACATTAAAATGATGTCCAAGACTTCATCTGACTCTGGGTAAGTAAAGAATGGGCCTCATTGCCGAATCCTGAACTATCCCTTTAACCTGCTCTACAATGGGGAATATTTCTGAATTCATCTAATCAGTGACAAAAGAGTGGCGGTATCGTACTCGTACATTTACACACTTGACCATGGAATACACTGGCTTCTGGATGCCAATGGTAGTGAATTACATCATCATGACAATCCCTGGGGCTCTTATCTGGCCACAGAGGGAAACACTAATGGAGGGCCTGGGCCATTACTGTCAGGTAGGGGCCACAGAATCTCTCAAAACACTGAGAAAGCCGATCATGTTATAGATCAGTTATGTTGAATTGAAAGACTGTAAGGGATATAAATTACCTTTGTTTGCATTTCATATGTGCAAAACTTAAGCCTATTCAAATTAGAGGCCATAAGCCATCTTTTCTTCCTTGATGTCTTCCTTGTAGAATAGCCTGGGTAACCTTGTTTCGTGTCATACGACCAACTACTCTTAGTGGGTTCAAAAGATGACTGGCATGGACTGTGACAGTGAGGTAACAATACTGGTACTTACAAAATCATCCCCGGAGTCTGCCCCCACTGACGTAATGGACTCTTTGCTGTAGGAGCGAGGCATACGGACTCCGGTCCGGGGAGCTGTGGCAGCCTCCTCCGCAATCTTCTTTTTCAATTTGGCAAACATCTCCACCTTGCCTTAGTGTTTCTTTACCCAAGTGTACTGCCTGCTACTAGTTCTCTTCCCAAAAGCTCCACAATGCAAGTGCTCTGTCACTCAGGCTGTGGTCGTTCAGGGTCCCAGAACAGCTGTATTCCAGTGTAGCCTCCTCTCACGGGCAGGGGAACTGTCATTGTCATTCCTCTTTCAATCTGAAATAGACAACAGAGAGTGAGTCATGGCAATCAGCACGAAAACTATTAGAGATACAGAATGAGGATGTTACTGTCTGTAGCTACCTTATACGTCGTTTTGGCCTTATGATTTGTCATGTCACCAGATTAGTTAACAGATTGGTGACAGCTGGTTTGCTAAGAAATACATAGGAAGAGGCTAATGATATTTCAGCTGGATGACAAGACGATGTAAATTAGCTAGCTAGCTACCCACTATTGGCAATGATAGCTGCTCGCTTGTTAGCAAACTAGCTTTCGTTAGCAGTTAACGAATAAGTCGTTACCATTCTGTAAAAAGCCCAGCATTCGAGATTTAAGAAATCCGTCGGGCCCAGCTAACTGTTCACGGCTGTTTGATCATGAATTCCAGGAAAAGACAGATGATTTCAACAAATGATAGCTATCAGCTAGCTACCAAGGTAGTTATTGTTAGCCTAGCTAGCGAATTTAGCCAGCTGATCAAGGGAATCTCTTACCGTATGAACTCCGACAAAGTAACACATTCCTAGAGAAGCCCATTGTGTTTAATGTATTCTCTGCGACGAATAACAACTCTACCGTTTCCCAATATAATACATCTACAAATATACTGCTTTACGACAATTGTGTTACTATGTCTGGACTGTATTTTGGCTAGCTCTCTTACATCAACACGTAATATGCCAGTACACTGCGTCCGTGTTCATTGGACAAATCTAAAAGGGTGTGGAAAGGGATTCGCTCGACTTCATGTCAGTCAACGAAAACAGTATTCTGGAACCTGGAGGTCATAAAATGCATTGATTATACACTACGTGGCCAAATGTATGTGGACACCTCTTCAAATTAGTGGATTCAGCTATTTCAGCCACACCCGTTGCTGACAGGTGTATACAATCGAACACACAACCATGCAATCTACATAGACAAAACGTTGGAGTAGAATGGCCCATACTGAAGAGCTCAGTGACTTTCAAAGTGGTACCATCATAGGATGCCACTTTTACTCAAGTAGAAATTTATTGGGTGATTTTTACTTGAGTCATTTTCTATTAAGCTATCTTTACTTTTACTTAAGTATGACAATTGGGTACTTTTTTCATCAATGGGATGAATTGGAACGCTGACTGGGTACTTTTGGCCACGTAGTGTATGTATTTCCTTGTATTTACTGATTAACAGTAATAGCAGAATCTCTAATTTTGATAATTTCCATATTAACTAGCTCATCCTGTATCACAGTCAGTTCACACAAGTAACCACAGCTAGGCTTACTGCTCTCATAGGCCTGCCCATCTTTAGATCAGTGGTCTTCATCTTAGGATGTGCTTCCCTCAATTATCAGGCTTATAGCTTTATTATAATACTACATTACAAGAGAACTAAGTGCAAGAATAAATTCTCATTAAACATATTTCTGAACAAAAACAACATTGCCCATATGTGCTGTTTCTGAATTGAGTGCTTTATATATATCTACACGATAAACTAAATTCATAAATAGAAATTACAAAAATCAAATCAAACATTTGAGAAATAACTTCTTCTATAGGCCGAATAGGTTGCAAATAGACCCAAGTCAAACTGAAACAAGTCAAACAAAACTGACTTCTTCCTGTAAAGTGGCGAAAAGAAGTGATCCTGTTTCACTTCATGTATTCTTATTGTGAACTACCATAATGAATTGAATCTAACATGCCATGGGTTAGATAAAAACATAAAATATTGACACTGCTATCACCTAAAACATAGTGGTATTACTTGATATGGTACTTCTGTGCCAATGCATGTGTGTTGGTACACAGAGCTACAGCAGACACAGAAACATGCAGTATGTATATAACGTACACACTATAATAAAATAGGAATGACAAAATCAGTGGTGTCACTTAAACAAGAGTTGTTGTCGCTCCTCTGCATGTGATGCAATACAAATGTGGTGGTTGATAACAGTGCGGTGGAAGCTGATGATCGTTAGTGCAGTGTTTACAGGAAATATGGTGTCGTTGTTCTGGGTGGAATGACTCTCTCTGAGTCGGGCACCGCCCGGAACAGCTTGGGCTCCCTCGTATTGGCGTCTTTGAAGACCATGATGGAGGCAATGTTGCCGCAGCGATAGCAGTAGTTAGGAGCCGACCAGACTGTGACCAGCTTCTCATCAAACATGAACTTGTAACCCTCATGGACTAACTGGTGTGCCCGACAGATCAACTTCAAGTTGTTGATGTGAGCAAACTGCACATCGAGAGATATATAATGAAAAAAGAAAGACAGTGAGATAAATGTGAATGTGAGAAAAAAAAACATTACTATTACCCATTTCATCTACAGTACCAGTCAAAAGTTTGGGAACACACCTACTTATTCAAGGGTTTTTCTTAATTTTTACTATTTTATACATTGTAGAATAATAGTGAAGACATCAAAACAATTAAATAACACATATGGAATCATGTAGTAACCAGAAAAAGTGTTAAACAAATCAAAATATATTTTATATTTGAGATTCTTCAAAGTAGCCACCCTTTGCCTGGATGACAGCTTTGCACACTCTTGGCATTCTCTCAACCAGCTTCATGAGGTAGTCACCTGGAATGCATTTCAATTAACAGGTGTGCCTTGTTAAAATAATTTGTGGAATTTCTTTCCTTCTTAATGCGTTTGAGCCAATCAATTGTGTTGTGACAAGGTAGGGGTGGTATACAGAAAGAAAGCCCTATTTGGTAAAATAGCTCAAATAAGCAAAGAGTAATGACAGTCCATCGTTACTTTAAGACATGAATGTGTCAATCAGGAAAATTTCAAGAACTTTGAACGTTTCTTCAAGTGCAGTCGCAAAAACCATCAAGCACTATGATGAAACTGGCTATAATGGGGACCGTCACAGGAAAGGAAGACCCAGAGTTACGACTGCTGCAGAGGATAAGTTCATTAGAGTTAAGTGCACCTCTAACTGCAGCCCAAATAAATGCTTCACAGGGTTCAAGTAACAGACACATTTCAACATCAACTATTCAGAGAAGACTGCGTGAATCAGACCTTCATGGTCAAATTGCTGAAAAGAAACCACTACTAATGGACACCAATAAGAAGAAGAGACTTGCTTGGGCCAAAAAACACGAGCAATGGACATTAGACCGGTGGAAATCTGTCCTTTGGTCTGAAGAGTCCAATTTAAGATTTTTGGTTCCAACAGCCGTGGATTTGTGAGACGCAGAGTAGGTGAAGGGATGATCTCTGCATGTGTGGTTCCCACCGTGAAGCATGGAGGAGGAGGTGTGATGGTGTGGGGGTGCTTTTCTGGTCAGTGATTTATTGACACGGTCAGTGATTTATTTAGAATTCAAGGCACACTTAACCAGCATGACTACCACAGCATTCTGCAGCGATACGCCATCCCATCTGGTTTGCGCTTAGTGGGACTATCATTTGTTTTTTGACAGGACAATGACCCAACACACATCCAGGCTGTGTAAGGGCTATTTGACCAAGAAGGAGAGTGATGGAGTGCTGCATCAGATGACCTGGCCTCCACAATCACCCGACCTCAACCCAGTTAAGATGGTTTGGGATGAGTTGGACCACAGAGTGAAGGAAAATCAGCCAACAAGTGCTCAGCATATGTGGGAACTCCTTCATGACTGTTGGAAAAGCATTCCAGATGAAGCTGGTAGTAAAAATCAAGAAAAACCTTTGAATGAGTAGATGTATCCAAACTTTTTACTGGTACTGTATGTCTATTACCGTGTGAAATTGACAATGTACTCACCTCATTGGTGACCTTTGCACCAAACAGCCACCCAGCTCCCCTGGGGCTGATGGCCCAGGTGTCCACATCCTCGGGGTCTGACCACACAAGGTCACAGAATGCTCCCTTGTGGGGGATCTCCTGGTTACGCTCAATGGTTCTGATCTGGTCCAGGGTCTTTATGTCCGGGGAGAGGCCCCCATGAACACACAGAATCTGCTCATCCATCAGCTGGCACACAAAACAACCAAAGCACAGCATTAGAATGCTGAGTAACTGAGACAGTAGAAAATATCTTCATGTTGGCTTGATATGCTGAAATTGTGCCATGGGGGCTGTTACTGCAGGAAATCAGAAATACAAAGCAATAGAGTTATACTCACCGCTGCAACTGTTAACATATCAAACACTTTGGTACAGTAGCGCCAGGCATTTGCATTTCCATATTTGGTTTGGCATTCATCTGAAAGGCAACATAGACCAGGAACATCCCATTTATAACCAGAGCACCTGGAGTCAAGGGTTTGCATTGTACATCAATTACTAATGTGTTAATACAACATTTGGTTGGGTTGGATATGGTGAATTAATGATGAAGAAAATCTCACCATAAAATCCATACACTTGGGTTATCTGCCTGCTTTCGTGGTTTCCTCTTAAAAGTGTGATGCGGTCAGGCCATTTCGCTTTTAACACCAGCAGGTATGTGAGCGTCTCCAAGCTGTAATATCCCCGGTCAACAAAATCACCCTGCAGAGAAACAAATACACATAATCCTGATGGGTACATTATTGATGGACGTTGTAAACAACATGTAAAACAAGGCAACTGTGTGGCTCAGTTCATAGAGCATGGCACTTGCAACGCCAGGGTTGTGGGTTCGATTCCCGTGGGGGACCAGTAGGGAAAAAGTACACTCACTACTGTAAGTCACTAAATGACTAAAATGTAACAGCAAACATGTTGTCCCCCACGAATGATGCAGCTTCTGACTAACACATTTCAGTTCATTACTAGAGCTTGGGCCGATCTGTAATTTTGTAAAGGCCAGATCTTTATGGCAAGACGCATCATTCACCCACATTTCGTCAAAATTGGCCCAGCTGTCTGAGATATCGCATCTGATTTAAAGCCAATTTATGCTTGATCCCAAAAGAGCCTCCAGAGGCATGCAGAAGCAAAAATGAGTTTCGTACTGTATCGCCATGCGCCTCTAAAATGTTTTAACAACGCGGTGTGCTCTGAATAGCTCCGCATTGACATGATTGGTTGACCGTAAGTGAGGTCCTGTATAAACACAAAGTCACTTCCTTTACAACTTCCTTTGGGTCACAGCACATTCGGGTGTGGAAGGGAATTAAATTGTAGACCAGTTAGACAAAAGAGCTTTGCAACAAGATATCATTGAAATTAATGTTCCACTGGGTAAAGGTGAGGCCAAATGTAGGATCAGAGCCATTTTGATAGATGTGTGGCAGAAGAGATGGGACTCTGAGCCCAAGGGCCGGCAAGCCATTTTGATAGATGTGTGGCAGAAGAGATGGGACTCTGAGCCCAATTGCCGGCATTTATATGCCCTCCAAAGAAAGGTTGTGGACCAAGATTCAAAGGTCAGATTAGGAAGGAAGAAGTGGCATTTGCTTGATTGCGCTTAGGACATTGCACATTGAACTCGCCATTACATCTGGTTGGCAAGCATGTGAATGGTTTGTGTCTGGAGTGTATGGTGGATTAAACTGTGGAGCATGTGTTGTTATATTGTTGTAAGTGTGTTGAAGAGAGGGAAATATTGAAGTGTTGGGTTAATGAGGTTCAACAGGTTTGGGAGGGGTTGGAAGGGATTTGGGGGATGGTCTATTAGAAGTTAGTAGGGCTCTTTTTTATTTTCTCAGAAGTACTGAGTTAGGTAGGAGGATTTAGAAATTTTGTAAACCGTGATTGACCACACACTAAAGCCCAGTAGGTGGCTGGCATGCACCTTTCACATTTGTTTGTGGACTGCCATTAGATCATAGAAGAAGGCAACATCCTTCACAACAGCTCTGTACTGCTCCGCAAAGCGCAGGAAGTATGAATGCCCTGACTTCTGCAGAGGCTGTATCACCTAAATTCTGCATGGCCAATGCAGACATCAAATTGTCCATGTAGCGCCTTTAACTTATTAACAGACGGACGGAGACAGATCCAGTCGGGGACAACAAAAACATAAATGGGAGTGGACAAGGGGATAATAGTTGAGTATATACCCACCATGAAAATATAGTTTGTGTCTGGGACCTGTCCTCCGGTTCTGAAGAGTTCACACAGATCATAAAACTAATTGAATGAAGAAGAAACAACCAAGTTAACTTCAGAATTACTGGAAATTAAAGAACGGAAAGAAATAGAATATAAGAAAACAAATATTTAGCAACGATGCTGTATGGCTGTGAGGGTCAATGAAGTAGCCTACCTGCCCATGTATATCCCCACACACTGTCACTGGGGTGGACACAGGTTGGACATTGGATTCCTCTAGCAATAGGTCACATACATAGTCACATAACCTCTGAGGGAGAAAAAAAACACACACCCTTAGAATAAGGAGGAGTCTGATGTGATGTAATGCCCAAGCAATGGTTTAATGAATGAATGTCATAATAGCAACATCCATAAACTAGTGATAACTAAGCTCCTGAGTGGAGCAGTGCTCTATGACATTGCGTCTCACTGCTAGAGGAGTCACTACAGACCCTGGTTCGATTCCAGACTGTATCACAACGGCTGTGATTGGGAGTCCCATAGGGCAGCGCACAATTGGCCCAGCATCGTCAGGGTTTGGCAGGGATAGGCCATCAATTGGGGTAGGCCGTCATTGTAAATAAGAATTTGTTCTTAATGTTCTTAACTGACTTGCCTAGTTAAATAAAGGTTACATAAAATCAAATAAATAAAAGCTACTGTAAATGGCACATTTTATATCATACAAATACTTTTGTCAAGCATGATGACGGCATTCATTGAATTCAAATTCTTGGTTATAATGGCATCACAGTCTGTATGTGTGATTTTAGGTCAGCTTAGATAGTCTATGATTTATAAGTGATAGCCATTTTGCCATAGTTTACGTCTGATAAGTAGGCTACTTACTATACGTGCTGCTCATCGGGCTTATTTCAGTGATCGCCATTGCGAAGGCAGTGATTCTCACCTTGAGGTCGTTTTCAGGTAAATATTTACACTGCTTGGCAATCTCCTCGTATTTATCCAAGTCCAGTGGCGCCATTGTATCAGCTGTTCGCTAAAATGTTTCTAGCCTACATAGCCTACATGTTTGATTCCGTCTAGCGGATTTACTGAATCGTTTGCGTTGTGCTGCCATCTGCTGTGTGGGTTATGCACTACTTTTGACTTAGATTGTATAGGCCCCAGATCCCCGGACAATGTATATTGTGGGCTCTTTAAGGATGTCTAATCATATAATCAAATGCTTAATTATTGAGTGTAACAGCTATGTTTCTTTGATCTTGATCTTGTTGGGCAGCTCATGTCACTGCTGATGAATGACTGTAGACGACAGGTGTTTAGGCCTATAGCCACATAGTGGAGCTCGCACACAGTTGAAACAATGGGTGATTAGGCTACAGCGCGCACATATCCTACAGCGTAGACATAATAAACATCCCCATCTTTTTTTCTCGAGTCTAGGCCTGAAGTCCTGGATAGCTTACTTTTTCATAATGTTGCTGCTTATAGGGAGTACATCGATTAAAGAGGTGCATATATTATTTCATGAATAGCCTAATGTCCCATAATCGAATGGATGTAATGTTTAGTCTAGGCTATAATCATGAAATAACGTAATTTTAGATGATTTATATTTGTTTTAAAGTGTGTCAAATGAAGAATCAAACATATTTCTCATTGCACTCATCGCGCACTGGCTCACGATTACGCATTGAACCAATCAAATGCCTTTGCGATGGGAAAACAAACGCACCTAACCATACCACGAGACTTCCCCTCAATGCCCTCATTGGCTGAAGGGTATGACAATCCACAGCGTTTCCTTTCATTGCGCTGGGCTAGGTTGAACTGAAAGTGAAGTCAAGAAGCTGCGGGTAGTTCGGTTCGCAATCACTGGGTAGCAATTGCGAACAGCATAGGCTAGTCCATTCAGGGAAAGGTCTGAGACAGACCATTACTAAGGCTTTACATGGAGAGCTGAAATTGAATATGAGGTTAACGGCCTTAATGATGTACATATCCCCGGCGTTGCTATTTATTTTGTATATTGGATTTTCTGATGCTGCACCTCGCATCAACTCCTATAATGCGTCGCCTATCTCCAGGAAGCCTCGCTCAGCATCCGAGAGCTTGGAGCAGCTCCACACCACCTTGCCCAATCGTTTACCTGAGGACAGGTTTGTGCTCGGCCTAGTAACTGGGCTCACGCCGTCCCCCACAATTGTCTCCGCCAGAGCGACCAGCAAAACGATACAGGTCTCCACGATTCCTGTCTCGCCAACCGCAACCACAATTCAGCCACCGACAACGGATCCAATAACCCCAAAGCCAAGCATAGAAATTATTTCAACCCCTACACAACAAATAATGGCGTTGAGCTCCAGAACATCAAATTCAAGCAAAAGATCCACTGATGCGCGATCAGTTTTTCCTCCAGAAAAAACGCTGCAGACCATGGTCTCCATGGTTTCTCAGCGGACGACAAATGATGCGTGGTCTTCAGATAACATCGATGCAAAGATTACCTCCGACAATAGTCAAGGTGAGCCTATGTTGGCGCTTAGATGTGATAAGAATAAAATATATAATATTCCAAGGCGCATCAATTGTTATGTTACATTGTGTTGTGTATAGAATACCCTCTGCCACACCTCCACAATGGATACACCTCATTAGACTGATAGCCTATATGGAATTTTACTCTCTGACCTTTAATCACCTCACACATTCAGTTATGTTTGCAGAAATGTCAATTTTCATGCAAAAAAAAAAAGAATATATTAACATGTAACCAAAGGCACAACCAAAACGGCCGCAGTATGTCTTTTGACGCAGAGCGCAGGCAGGCGAAGAAACTGATATTGTAGAAACAATAGATCGTGGACCTCAAACCATGGACGGCTTTCTCCTTGCAAAATGATCAGACATAACTAAATGATCCATATGAATTAGGACATACAGGTTCCAGAGTAATAGTACTATAGGCTACGTTTGGCGCTCCCAGAGATGGTGGGGCCTTTATTAGGTAGGCTATGTATGTGACATGCATAAGTGTGTCAGATATTATGGTGGTTGCATGGGAGGGGGAAGGGGAGAGGGTGTTTACCCCTTGTTTTTATTTATACATCCACGCAGACTTCTCCATGTCTGCATATAATTGCCACCATGATATGGTTTATTTTTCCTACAAGCAGACAACACGTGTCCGTTTGGACAGTGGTTTGATCCCCGTGGCCTTTGTGTCTATTTAACATCCTTAGACCGATGGGGGACAGGGGAATGTTACCCCACATCCAATCAAAATGAGCAGACCAAGACATGAATGAGCCAGCACTGTTATAACCTCAGCGGTTTATGTTGTCTCCCACCTCCCTCGTCTCTGGCCCCGCTGTTCTGCGGTTCAAGTACTGCATGATGATAAACGTTCCGACATTCCCCTCCAATGTAGAGATTGGGGTGAACAACACTGGAAATCCTACACACCCCTTCCACATTCTTCACATTTTACTGCCCTAAAATGTAATCTAAAAAGCGATTAAATGTGACCCCCCCCCCCCCACCCCATAGATGTACACTTCCTAATCCACGTTTTCAAAAAGAAATAACAATTATATAAAAATGTCCTAATTACTAAGAAATACCAAATTAGAATATATTGATTGCAGCTGTGAACCATTTTGAATAAGATTATACCAACCTAGCACAACTCATAGGGAAACATTTTTTTTTTAAGCAGATTTAAAATCCGGATGGAGACGTGACCATTCAGGAACACTCAACACCTCTTGGAAATCCATTCTGGAATTGCCCCACTCTACCCTTGGGTTAGGTTTTCAGATTTTCAGAAGACTGGGTGGATTTTCTTATGCTCTTTTCATGTTTATTTTGATCCTAACAAACTCCCCAGTCCTTTCCGGTGACAAGCCTACCCATAACATGATGCTGGCACCACAATACTTGAAAATACAAAGACATTAACAACATGGATTACAGGCAACATCCATATCGAGCTAAAGGCTAGAGCTGACGCTTTCAAGGAGCGGGACACTAATCCGGATGCTTAGAAGAATGCCCTCAGATGAACCATTAAACAGGCACGGCATCAATACATGATTTAGATTGAATCCTACTACACTGGCTCTGACACTCGTCAGATGTGGTAGGGCTTGAAAAATACTACGGACTACAAAGGGAAACCCAGCTGCGAAATGCCCAGTGACGTGAGCCTACCAGACGAGCTAAATGCCTTTTATGCTCGCTTCGAGGCAAGAAACACTGAAGCATGCATGAGAGCACCAGCTGTTCTGGACGACTGTGTGATCACGCTCTCTGTAGCCCATATGAGCAAGACCTTTAAACAGGTCAACATTCACAAAGCTGCGGGGCCAGACGGATTACCAGGACGTGTACTCAAAGCATGCCCTGACCAACTGGCAAGTGTCTTTACTGACATTTTCAACATCTCCCTGACTGGGTCTGTAATACCTACACGTTTCAAACAAACCACCATAGTCCCTGTGCCCACTAAGCTAAAGAGCCTGGGACTAAACACCTCCCTCTGCAACTGGATCCTGGACTTCCTGACAGGCCGCCCCCAGGTGGTAACGATTGGCAACAAAACATCTGCCACGCTGATCCTCAACACTGGGACCCCTCAGGGGTGCGTGCTTAGTCCCATCCTGCACTCTCTGTTCACCCATCACTGCGTGGCCAAGCACAACTCAAACACCATCATTAAGTTTGCTGACGAAACAACAGTGGTAGGCCTGATCACCGACAACGATGAGACAGCCTATAGGGAGATGGTCAGAGACCTGGCTGTGTGGTGCCAGGACAACAACCTCTCCCTCAATGTGAGCAACACAAAATAGCTGACCGTGGACTATAGGAAAAGGATTACCGAACAGACCCCCATTAACATTGACAGGGCCGAAGTGGAGCGGGTCGTGAGTTTCAAGTTCCTTGGTGTCCATGCTCTCGCTACACCATCGAGAGCATCCTGACTGGTTGCATCACCTCCTGGTATGACAACTGCTCGGCATCTGACCGTAAGGCGCTTACGGCCCAGTACATCACTGGGGCCAAGCTTCCTAACATCCAGGACCTACAGTTGAAGTCGGAAGTTTACATACACCTTAGCCAAATACATTTAAACTCAGTTTTTTTACAATTCCTGACATTTAATCCAAGTAGAAATTCCCTTACTTAGCTCAGTTAGGATCACCACTTTATTTTAATAATGTGAAATTTCAGAATTATTGTAGAGAGAATGATTTATTTCAGCTTTTATTTCTTTCATCACATTCCCAGTGGGTCAGATGTTTACATACACTCAATTAGTATTTGGTAGCATTGCCTTTAAATTGTTTAACTTGGGTCAAACATTTCGGGGAGCCTTCCACAAGCTTCCAACAATAAGTTGGGGGAATTTTGGCCCATTCCTCCTGACAGAGCTGGTGTAACTAAGTCAGGTTTGTAGGCCTCCTTCGTTTTTGATTTGTTTTATAATTATTTTTCACTTTAGTTTTACTATTTCTTGAACTGCATTGTTGGTTAAGGGCTTGTAAGTAAGCATTTCACGTTAAGGTCTACTACATCTGTTGTATTTGATTTGAACATTGTATTCATATCACATTAGTGGCCTGTATGAAAGTGAAAGGAAGGAAGCTTGTGTAAAAAAAGCCCCTCCAAATCATCCATTCTGTTTGCAACAAGGCCGTTAAGTAAAGCTTATTACATGCTCTACGCAGACGGGAGATTCGCAGTGTTGCAATCCCTTTCTTTGTCACAAAATGGGCGGCTTCTTGTAATACGCATCACCTATTGTGAAATGGTAGAACCTGCTGTAGCCAACTAGCTAGCCATGTGTTTTTTTTCTCCATGACCAAAACATGATGACCTCAACGCTAGGGTGCGATGAGCCAAGTAAAGCCCCCCAGGCCAAACCCTCGCCGGGGAATGAACCCGGGTCTGTAATAACACCTCTAGCACTGCAATACAGTGCCTTAGACCACTGCACCACTCGGGAGGCCAGTGCATATTTTTCTATTATAAATCTGACTATTTCACATGCAGATGTGGGAAAAGGCTAGCTAGCTATGTTTTTAGCCAGGCTAAAGCCAGATAGCCAGCTAACTACAACCAAATATTTGTATAACTAACCCAAGATAGACCACAGTCTGTTGTTTCCAAATGAATCATACTGCGCAGAAGAAGGAAGGTGGGCAGAGCCAAGCATGAGCTAGCGAGATGGTATTGACGTGTTCTAGCATGTACAGTGCCTTCAGAGAATATTCATACCCATTGACTTATTCCACATTATGTTGTGTTAAAGCCTTAATTCAAAATGTATTAAATATCCATTTCTGAACACGTCGCTCGTCTACATTTACATTTAAACGTGTCCACTATGTCCACATTGTGTCCATTCCCGCGCAATACTCAAATGCCAGTATGCGTTCTACAATGGTGGAATAGGCCAAATATGATAATAACAAAACAGCTTATGGCAGTAGCTACCTACTGTAGCTAAGTAGCCAGCTAACCTCTGTAGCTAGGCAGCAAGCTAATATAGCAAGCAACGTCGCCCACTGTATGCGCTTTCGGTAGCCTGATTGCACCCAGACTGAGGAGAAATCAGCACACAATGCACCCTGTCCACAGACAGATCTGAACACAATCAGACCACAAAGCGACTTTTGTCTTTTCAATGCGAGATTCGTATTCTGATAGCATAAGTCGCATGTAAGTGTCAAGTGTAGATAGGACCATTGGAACGTTCTAGCATGTACAGTGCCTTCAGAAAGTATTCATACCCCTTGAGTTATTCCACATTTGTTGTGTTACAGCCTGAATTCAAAATGTATAAAATATTTTTTCTCATCCATCTACACACTATACCCCTTAATGACAAAGTGAAAACATGTTTTTAGACATTTTTGCAAATTTATTGAAAATGATATACAGAAATATCTAATTTGCATAAGTAACAAAGTTGCTTGTGGTCTGATTGTGTTCGGAACTGTCTGACCACTTCAGGAGGTGGTCAGGGTGAACCACAGGAGGCTGATGAGGGGAGGCTCATAATTACTTCCGGCGCCGACCAAGATGGCCGCCTCGCTTCGCGTTCCTTGGAAAATATGCAGTATTTTGTTTTTTTATGTGTTATTCCTTACATTGGTACCCCAGGTAATCTTAGGTTTCATTACATACAGTCGGGAGGAACTACTGAATATAAGAGCAACGTCAACTCACCATCGTTCCAACCAGGAATATGACTTTCCCGAAACGGATGCAGTGTTTTGCCTTCCACCCAATACAACGGATCTGATCCCAGCCGGCGACCCTATGCGACGCCGTAAAAGGGGCAAACGTAGCGGTCTCCTGGTCAGGCTTCGGAGACGGGCACATCGCGCTCCACTCCCTAGCATACTACTCGCCAATGTCCAGTCTCTTGACAATAAGGTTGATGAAATCCGAGCACGGGTAACATTCCAGAGGGACATCAGAGATTGTAACGTTCTCTGCTTCACGGAAACATGGCTAACTCAAGAGACGCTAACGGAGTCGGTGCAGCCAGCTGGTTTCTTCACGCATCGCGCCGACAGAAACATACATCTTTCTGGTAAGAAGAGGGGCGGGGGGGGGGGGGGGGGGTATGCCTTATGATTACCGATACGTGGTGTGATCATAACAACATACAGGAACTCAAGTCATTCTGTTCACCTGATCTAGAACTCCTCACAATCAAATGTCGACCGCATTACCTACCAAGGGAATTCTCTTCGATTATAATCACAGCCGTATATACCCCCCCCCCCCCCCCCCCCAAGCAGACACAACGATGGCCCTGAACGAACTTTATCTGACTCTTTGTAAACTGGAAACCACACACCCTGAGGCTGCATTCATCGTAGCTGGGGATTTTAACAAGGCCAATCTGAAAACACAACTCCCTAAATTCTATCAGCATATCGATTGTGCTACCAGGGCTGGTAAAACCTTGGATCATTGTTACACTAATTTCCGCGACGCATATAAGGCCCTCCCCCACCCTCCTTTCGGAAAAGCTGACCACGACTCCATTTTGTTGCTTCCAGCCTACAAACAGAAACTAAAACAACAAGCTCCCTCGCTCAGGTCTGTTCAACGCTGGTCCAACTAATCTGATTCCACGCTTCAAGACTGCTTCGATCACGCGGATTGGAATATGTTCCGCATTGCGTCCATCAACAACATTAACAGCGAGTTCCTTAGAAAGTGCATTGACGATGTCGTACCCACAGCAACGATTAAAACATTCCCAAACCAGAAACCGTGGATTGACGGCAGCATTCGCGTGAAACTGAAAGCGCGAACCACTGCTTTTAACCAGAGCAAGGTGACCGGAAACATGAACGAATACAAACAGTGTAGCTATTCTCTCCGCAAGGCAATCAAACTAGCTAAGTCCCAGTACAGAGACAAAATTGAGTCGCAATTCAACAGCTCAGACACAAGAGGTATGTGGCAGGGTCTACAGTCAATCACGGATTACAAAAAGAAAACCAGCTCCGTCGCGGACCAGGATGTCTTGCTCCCAGACAGGCTTAATAACTTTTTTGCTCGCTTTGAGGACAATGCAGTGCCACTGACACGGCCCGCTACCAAAACCAGCGGGCTCTCCTTCACTGCAGCCGAGGTGAGTAAAACATTTAAACGTGTTAACCCTCGCAAGGCTGCAGGCCCAGACGGCATTCCCAGCCGCGTCCTCAGAGCATGCGCAGACCAGCTGGCTGGTGTGTTTACGGACATATTCAATCAATCCTTATCCCAGTCTGCTGTTCCCACATGCTTCAAGAGGGCAACCATTGTTCCTGTTCCCAAGAAAGCTAAGGTAACTGAGCTAAACGACTAGCACTCACTTCCGTCATCATGAAGTGCTTTGAGAGACTAGTCAAGGACCATATCACTTCCACCCTACCGGACACCCTAGACCCACTCCAATTTGCTTACCGACCCAATAGGTCCACAGACGACGCAATCGCAACCACACTGCACACTGCCCTAACCCATCTGGACAAGAGGAATACCTATGTGAGAATGCTGTTCATCGACTACAGCTCAGCATTTAACACCATAGTACCCTGCAAACTCGTCATCAAGCTCGAGACCCTGGGTCTCGACCCCGCCCTGTGCAACTGGGTCCTGGACTTCCTGACGGGCCGCCCCCAGGTGGTGAGGGTAGGTAACAACATCTCCACCCCGCTGATCCTCAACACTGGGGCCCCACAAGGGTGCGTTCTGAGCCCTCTCCTGTACTCCCTGTTCACCCACGACTGCGTGGCCATGCACGCCTCCAACTCAATCATCAAGTTTGCGGATGACACTACAGTGGTAGGCTTGATTACCAACAACGACGAGACGGCCTACAGGGAGGAGGTGAGGTCCCTCGGAGTGTGGTGTCAGGAAAATAACCTCACACTCAACGTCAACAAAACAAAGGAGATGATTGTGGACTTCAGGAAACAGCAGAGGGAGCACCCCCCTATCCACATCGACGGGTCAGTAGTGGAGAAGGTGGAAAGTTTTAAGTTCCTCGGTGTACACATCACGGACAATCTGAATTGGTCCACCCACACAGACAGCGTTGTGAAGAAGGCGCAGCAGCGCCTCTTCAACCTCAGGAGGCTAAAGAAATTCGGCTTGTCACCAAAAGCACTCACAAACTTCTACAGATGCACAATCGAGAGCATCCTGTCGGGCTGTATCACCGCCTGGTACGGCAACTGCTCCGCCCACAACCGTAAGGCTCTCCAGAGGGTAGTGAGGTCTGCACAACGCATCACCGGGGGCAAACTACCTGCCCTCCAGGACACCTACACCACCCAATGTCACAGGAAGGCCATAAAGATCATCAAGGACAACAACCACCCAAGCCACTGCCTGTTCACCCCGCTTTCATCCAGAAGGCGAGGTCAGTACAGGTGCATCAAAGCAGGGACCGAGAGACTGAAAAACAGCTTCTATCTCAAGGCCATCAGACTGTTAAACAGCCACCACTAACATTTAGCGGCCGCTGCCAACATACTGACTCAACTCCAATCACTTTAATAATAGGAAATTATGGAAATTATGTAAAGATGTACCACTAGCCACTTTAAACAATGCCACTTAATATAATGTTTACATACCCTACATTACTCATCTCATATGTATATGTATATACTGTACTCTATATCATCTACTGCATCTTGCCATCTTTATGTAATACATGTATCACTAGCCACTTGAAACTATGCCACTTTATGTTTACATACCCTACATTACTCATCTCATATGTATATACTGTACTCTATACCATCTACTGCATCTTGCCTATGCCGTTCTGTACCATCACTCATTCATATATCTTTATGTACATATTCTTTATCCCTTTACACTTGTGTGTATAAGGTAGTAGTTGTGGAATTGTTAGGTTAGATTACTTGTTGGTTATTACTGCATTGTCGGAACTAGAAGCACAAGCATTTCGCTACACTCGCATTAACATCTGCTAACCATGTGTATGTGACAAATAAAATTTGATTTGATTTGATTTAATGTCCGGAACGGAGCAAATGGAATGGCATCAAACACCTGGGAACCATGTGTTTGATGTATTTGATACCATTACACTTATTCCGCTCCAGTCATTAACACAAGCACACTCTCTCCAATTAAGGTGCCACCAACCTCCTGTGACTTGCACATTCTTTAAAAAAATTAATCAAGCTCTGTCAAGTTGGTTGCTGTTCATTGCTAGACAGTCATTTTCAAGTCTTGCCATAGATTTTAGACCGATTTAAGTCAAAACTGTAACTAGGCCACTCAGGAACATTTAATGTGGTCTTGGTAAGTAACTCCAGCAGTAGAGACTGGTGGGAGGAGCTATAGGAGGACGGGCTCATAGTAATGGCTGGAATGGAATATATAGAACGGTATCAAACACATGGAAAACACGTTTGACTCCGTTCCATTTATTCCATTTCAGTCATTACAATGAGCCCGTCCTCTTATAGCTCCTCCCACCAGCCTCCACTGAACTGTAGTGTCTATTTGGCCTTGTGTTTTGGGTTATTGTCTTGCTGAAAGGTGAATTCATCTCCCAGTATCTGGTGGAAAGCAGACTGAACCAGGTTTTCTTCTAGGATTTTGCTGTACTTAGCACCATTCGGTTTCTTTTTTATCCTGAAAAACTCCTTAAAGATTACAAGCATACCCCTAACATAATGCAGTCACCACTATGCTTGAAAATGAAGAGTGGTACTCAGTAATGTCTTGTATTGGATTTGCCCCAAACATAATACTTTGTATTCGGGACAAAAAGTGAATTGCTTTGCCACATTTTTTGCAGTATTACTTTAGTGCCTTGTTGCAAACAGGATGCATGTTTTAGAATATTTTTATTCTGTACAGGCTTCCTTTTCACTCTGCCAACTAGGTTAGTATTGCGGAGAACTACAATGTTGTTGATCCATTCTCAGTTTTCTGCTTTCACAGCCATTCAATTTTAAAGTCACTATTGGCCTCATGGTGAAATCCCTGAGCGGTTTCCTTCCTCTCCCGCAACTGAGTTAGGGAGGACACCTGTATCTTTGTAGTGACTGGGTGTATTCATACATATCCCCACCGCAACCACAGGCAGGTTCAACACACCTATGTTTGTTGTTGTTGAATGCTGTCGAAGGCCGAAACTGAAACCTGAACTAAAGACCTCGATTTAAAAGCTGACAGTGTTTTTATATACTGTTATTTTATTTTGAATCCTGCGGCTGTGTTGGGATAAATTGCTGTGAGTGCTGGTATCTGTCTCGGGGTCCTGCCAGATTCTGTATAGGGGGAGAGACGCAAAAGCCCAGCTAGCCTAGCTGGCTCGGCGGTCTCAAATGGAGGCCGCTATTGAACATTTCCAGCATTGCAGGAGCTGCGTCTACTTTGCTTTGTTCCGGGAGAATGTGGACCGCGCTGACTTTCAATGTAGCAACTGCTTGCTTGCGGAGGACTACAGGAGTGAAGTAGCTACTCTTAGCAAGCAAGTAGCAAACCTACATAAGCTACTGGGGAACCCACGCCCACCTACTTTTTATTTTTCTTCCACCCCAGTAGCTGGATGCCGCTCTGGTCTGGTGGAAGTTTTGCCGCAGTGTCGGCTCTCCACAGCCGACCGGCCGTTGCTAGCCAGGGTTCCATTCCCGAAGGGGTCTCCCCCTTCCCTGGAGAATGGAGCTGTTCTTGACCCAATCAACCAGCCATGGAGGTACGTCACTCGCCGTGGAAGTCGAAGAAGGCGACCTCTGGCAACGGGGGTCTCCATGGAGATGTTGAGCCTGGAACTGACACAGACCAGAAACAGCTTTTCCGCCCTGGATCCAGAGGTTCCGGCGCCTTTGTCCTTGGTGGCTTCCCAATCAAGATCGGATCCAGAGGTACCTGCGTCTTCGTCCTCGGCTCTGTCTCCCTCTCCGGTGGCTTCCATCTTGGGTTCAGATCCTCAGAGCTCCCAGCCTCACCAGACCGTGAGGCTACCTGAGAGACCGGCCCATTCAACTGTCATCATAGGCAGCTCTATGGTGAAAAACATATCGGTCCCCAAGGCAAAAACCCTGTTCTACACAGGAGCACGAGAACAGGACATAACAAGGCTGCTTCCGACTGTTCTACCACAGATGCCGGGAGCTGACACTGTCGTAGTCCATATGGGGTCAAACAACATCAGGAGGGCTAGCTCGGAACATTTGAAATTGATTTAAAAAAACTGATTTTAGCATTTAAATACTCCAAAAAAACGGCCAATCATTTCAGGTCCATTACCATCGTTGGGCCACGGGTGTGAAAGATTCAATAGACTGCTGGATTACACATCTGGCTAAAAGACTACTGTAGCTCTGCTGGAGTCACTTTTATTGATAACTTTTACACCTTCTGGAAACAGAAGATTCTCTACAGGAATGACGGAGTCCATCCAAATCATCTTGGCTCCTGGACTCTGTCCACGCATTTCAAGGCTGCGTTGAAACAATAACTGGTAAATGATCCAAAACCAGCTCAGTTAATCCCTACAATTGTGACAATGAGTCGTCATAATGCGGCATCAAATGTACATAATCTTAGGGGCATTGGCAAACACAAATGTAGGTAATTTAATTTATGTACCCTTAATTGCACCGAATACATCTGTTTATCCTACAGCTATTGTAAGCAGTAATCATGACCCTATAAACCAGAGTTACACTGTTAGCACTGAGGCGGTGTGCAATATTAGGAAGACCACTTTATGCAGCTCACCATGCACTATCAGCTCCAATGTAAATAACATGACTAAGTCTACCTCTGATAAGCTTCCCAATAAAGCAACTCAGAAAAGTGCTAAAAATAGCCCATATTAACATATGTAGCCTAAGAAACAAGGTCCATGAAGTCAATAACTTGCTTGTAACAGATGACATTCATATTCCGACTATCTCTGAAACTCACTTAGATTATACCTTTGATACAGTGGTACATGGTTATAACATCTACCGAAAAGACAGAAATGCCAACGGAGGCGGTGTTGCGGTCTACAGTCGTGGCCAAAAGTTTTGAGAAAGACACAAATATACATTTTCAAAGTCTGCTGCCTCAGTTTGTATGATAGCAATTTGCATATACTCCAGAATGTTATGAAGAGTGATCAGATGAATTGCAATTAATTGCAAAGTCCCTCTTTGCCATGCAAATGAACTGAATCCCCCCCAAAATATTTCCACTGCATTTCAGCCCTGCCACAAAAGGACCAGCTGACATCATGGCAGTGATTCTCTCGTTAACACTGGTGTGAGTATTGACGAGGACAAGGCTGGAGATCATTCTGTCATGCTGATTGAGTTTGAATAACAGACTGGAAGCTTCAAAAGGAGGGTCGTGCTTGGAATCATTGTTCTTCCTCTGTCAACCATGGTTACCTGCAAGGAAACACGTGCCATCATCATTGTTTTGCACAAAAAGGGCTTCACAGGCAAGGATATTGCTGCCAGTAAGATTGCACCTAAATCAACCATTTATCGGATCACCAAGAACTTCAAAGAGAGCGGTAAATTGTTGTGAAGAAGGCTGCAGGGCACCCAAGAAAGTCCAGCAAGCGCCAGGACCGTCTCCTAAAGTTGATTAAGCTGCGGGATCGGGGCACCACCAGTACAGAGCTTGCTCAGGAATGGCAGCAGGCAGGTGTGAGTGCATCTGCACGCACAGTGAGGCAAAGACTTTTGGAGGATGGCCTGGTGTCAAGAAGGGAAGCAAAGAAGCCACTTCTCTCCAGGAAAAACATCAGGGACAGACTGATATTCTGCAAAAGGTACAGGGATTGGACTGCTGAGGACTGGGGTAAAGTCATTTTCTCTGATTAATCCCTTTTCCAATTGTTTGGGCCAGCCGGAAAAAAGCTTGTCCGTAGAAGACAAGGTGAGCGCTACCATCAGTCCTGTGTCATGCCAACAGTAAAGCATCCTGAGACCATTCATGTGCGGGGTTGCTTCTCAGCCAAGGGAGTGGGCTCACTCACAATTTTGCCTAAGAACACAGCCATGAATAAAGAATGGTACCAACACATTCTCCGAGAGCAACTTCTCCCAACCATCCAGGAACAGTTTGGTGACGAACAATGCCTTTTCCAGCATGATGGAGCACCTTGCCATAAGGCAAAAGTGATAACTAAGTGGCTCGGGGAACAAAACATAGATATTTTGGGTCCATGGCCAGGAAACTCCCCAGACCTTAATCCCATTGAGAATTTGTGGTCAATTCTCAAGAGGCGGTTGGACAAACAAAACCCCACAAATTCTGACAAACTCCAAGCATTGATTATGCAAGAATGGGCTGCAATCAGTCGGGATGTGGCCCAGAAGTTAATTGACAGCATGCCAGGGCGGATTGCAGAGGTCTTGAAAAAGAAGGGTCAACACTGCAAATATTGACTCTTTGCATCAACTTCATGTAATTGTCAATAAAAGCCTTTGACACTTAAGAAATGCTTGTAATTACATTTACATTTACATTTAAGTCATTTAGCAGACGCTCTTATCCAGAGCGACTTACAAATTGGTGCATTCACCTTATGGCATCCAGTGGAACAGCCACTTTACAATAGTGCATCTAAATCTTTTAAGGGGGGGGGGGCAGAAGGATTGCTTTATCCTATCCTAGGTATTCCTTGAAGAGGTGGGGTTTCAGGTGTCTCCGGAAGGTGGTGATTGACTCCGCTGTCCTGGCGTCGTGAGGGAGTTTGTTCCACCATTGGGGTGCCACTAATTATACTTCAGTATTCCATTGTAACATCTGACAAAAATATCTAAAGACACTGAAGCAGCAAACTTTGTGGAAATTAATATTTGTGTCATTCTCAAAACTTTTGGCCACAACTGTATATTCAGAACCACATTCCTGTAAAGCTTACAATCTAATGTTAAATACTGTTGAAGTAATATGGCTACAGGTTCATCTGCCTCACCTAAAGCCCATTGTTGTGGGAAGCTGCTATTAACCACCAAGTGCTAACAGTCAGTATCTGGATAATATGTGTGAAATGCTTGATAATGTATGTGATATCAACAGAGAAGTATATTTTCTGGGTGATTTAAATATCAAGCTGCCCATTCAGGAAAAAACTTCAAACTGTAACCAGTGCCTGCAACCTGGACCAGGTTGTCAGTCAACCTACCAGGGTAGTTACAAACAGCACAGGAATTAAATCATCAATCTATTGATCACATCTTTACTAACGCTGCAGATATTTGCTTTAAAGCAGTATCCAAATCCATAGGATGTAGTGATCACAATATAATAGCCATATCTAGGAAAACCAAAGTTCCAAATGCTGGGCCTAATATAGTGTATAATGTAGTGATTTTGTAGTGATGCATATGTTGATGATGTAAAGAATATTTGCTGGTCTGTGGTGTGTAATGAGGAGCAACCAGATTATGCACTTGACACATTTATGAAACTAATTCCAGTTACTAATAAGCACGCACCCATTAAGAAAATTACTGTTAACTGTTAAATCCCCTTGGATTGATGAAGAATTGAACAATTGTATGGTTGAGAGGGATGCTTGAGAGGGTGCTTCTACACCTGCATTCTAGCTGTTTGGGGTTTTAGGCTGGGTCTCTGTACAGCACTTCGAGACATTAGCTGATGTACGAAGGGCTATATAAAATAAACTTGATTGATGATTGATTGATGAGGCAAAAAGGTATGGCAATTAAGTCTGGCAGCCCAACTGATTGGCAAACGTACTGCAAATTAATTAAGAAATCATGTGACTAAACAAAATAAAAATACTACACTTTGAAACAAAGAAATTATATAAAGAATGATAGTAAAAATCTTTGGGGCACCTTAAATTAAATTTTTTGGGAAAAAGCCAACTCGGCTCCTTCATTCATTGAATCAGATGGCTCATTCAACACAAATCCCACTGATATTGCAAACTACTTTAATTACTTTTTCATTGGCAAGATAAGCAAACTTAGGGATGACATGCCAGCAACAAACGCTGTCACTACACATCCAAGTATATCGGACCAAATTATGAAAGACAAGAATTGTACTTTTGAATTCCATAAAGTCAGTGTGGAAGAGGTGAAACAATTATTGTTGTCTATCAACAATGATAAGCCACTGGGGTCTGACAATCTGGATGGAAAATTACTGAGGATTATAGCAGACGATATTGCCACTCCTATTTGCCACATCTTCAATTTAAGCCTACTAGAGAGCGTGTGCCCTCAGGCCTGGAGGGAAGCTAAAGTCATTCCACTACACAAGAATAGTAAAGCCCCCTTTACTGGCTCAAATAGCCGACCAATCAGCCTGTTACCAACCCTTAGTAAACTTCTGGAAAAAATTTGTGTTTGACCAGATACAATGCAATTGTACAGTAAACAAATTGACAACAGAATTTCAGCATGCTTATAGGGAAGGACACTCAACAAGCACAGCACGTACACAAATTACTGATGATTGGCTGAGAGAAATTGATGATAAAATGATTGTGGGTGCTGTCTTGTTAGACTTCAGTGAAACTTTTGACATTATTGATCATAGTCTGCTGCTGGAAAAACGTGTGTTATGGCTTTACATCCCCTGCTATAATGTGGATAAAGAGTTACTTGTTTAACAGAACACAGAGGGTGTTCTTTAATAAAAGCCTCTCAAATATAATCAAGTTAGAATCAGGAATTCCCCAGGGTAGTGTTTTAGGCCCCTTGCTTTTTTAATTTTTTACTAACAACATGCCATTGACTTTGAGTAAAGCCAGAGTGTCTATGTATGCGGATGACTCAACACTATACACATCAGCTACTACAGCGACTGAAATGACTGCAACACTCAACAAAAAGCTGCAGTTAGTTCCAGAGTGGGTGGCAAGGAATAAGTTAGCCCTAAATATTTCTAAAACTAAAATAATTGTATTTGGAACAAACCACTCACTAAACCTCAACTAAATCTTGTAATAAATCATGTGGAAATTGAGCAAGTTGAGATGACTAAACTGATTGGAGTAACCCTAGATTGTAAACTGTCATGGTCAAAACATATTGATGCAGTAGTAGCTAAGATGGGGAGAAGTCTGTCTATAATAAAGCGATTATCTGCCTCCTTAACAACACTATCAACAAGGCAGGTCCTACAGGCCCTAGTTTTGTCGCACCTTGACTACTGTTCAGTCGTGTGGTCAGGTGCCACAAAAAAAGGACTTAGGAAAATTGCAATTGGCTCAGAACAGGGCAGCACGGCTGGCCCTTGGATGTACACAGAGAGCTAATATTAATAATATGTATGTCAATCTCTCCTGGCTGAAAGTGGAGGAGAGATTGACTTCATCACTACTTTTAGTTATTAGAGGTATTGACATATTGAATGCACCGAGCTGTCTGTCTAAACTACTGGCACACTGCTCGGACACCCATGCATGCCCCACAAGACATGCCACAAGAGGTCTCTTAACAGTCCCCGAGTCCAGAACAGAACATGGGAAGCACAAAGTACTACATAGAGCCATGACTACATGGAACTCTATTCCACATCAAGTAACTGACACAAGCAGTAAAATTAGATTATGGAACAGCGGGGACTGTGAAGCAACACAAACATTGTCACAGACACATGCATACACACACGATATCATATGCACTATACATACACATGGATTTAGTACTGTAGATACAGTGGGGCAAAAAGGTATTTAGTCAGCCACCAATTGTGCAAGTTCTCCCACTTAAAAAGATGAGAGAGGCCTGTCATTTTCATCATAGGTACACTTCAACTATGACTGACAAAATGAGAAAAAAAATTCCAGAAAATCACATTGTAAGATTTTTTATGAATTTATTTGCAAATGATGGTGACACAAATCTAATACAACAGAGTGAAACCTTGTGCGTTCGTACGCCCAATGGAGCAAGATTGGCAGCTACACGGCCCAGGATCTCACACAGTTTGAGGGGTTGTGCAGGGAAGATGGCTTCATTGAACAAATAGAAAGCTGACAGTGCTCTCCGGGCTTGCATAACCATGCCCTTTCACTGTTACATAAAGCTGGAACAATGGCCAGAGATGGAGAGCGCTGATCTGGGGACACCACTGTTGCAGAAAATGACATTAAATCCCCTCTAATGGCCAAGCCGATGTCTGAAAAGACAGCACAACAAAGGCACAACAATGTGTTCTGAATGTTTAGAGCAGTAATGTTGGACAAAAGTTACTATGTTAAGGTCAAACCCTTCCTATCTCACTGCACTGAAACATACAGTACTGTGCTAATAGCAAACACAGCACAATACCATATTGGATCATAGGACACACTGTTTTACTTCAACACCAATTTGTTTCAATTTCAACCTCTACGTGGACTTGCAAGGACAAGCAACCTTGTCAACACACTATGGATTTTCAACTGTTCGTTTGCTCTAGTCATGTGCATAATATGACACATATTCAGCAATTAACATTATTCCTCTAACCTTTTATTTTTTGTTCTCAGCTTTCAATGTACAGTATTGTATAATGGTTTACGGTATGACAGAGTGCAGCCGCCCTGCCTCCCCCAGCCTCCTACATCATTCTTGTTAATTAGGCTGTGTGAGTAGCAGCAACCGGTCTCCTCTCCTGTAAGAACAGCCCACATGTGCTCAACAGCACACCAATAGCAGCCCGGTATTTCCTATGCATGTCATGAGGCAGTTTGTACTATTTCACATTTGTCTCCCGGGGAGAAACGCAATAGTCCCATGCATCAACAGTCGGTCTCTATCCTACCTCCTCATTTTCTGCGCCCCCCTCCATCTCTCTCTTGGAAACAGACTGGAGAGAGGTGGAAGGACCACTCAGACTCAATGCTCATCATACCTGAGCTCAAATAAATAATACATGCCCACACAGCAGTGTCTACACGGTCATCCAGATCTGACACTTCTCATAGTATATGTGTGTGTACAGAATATCCTATTGGTGCCGTATCATAACAATCTCCCCCTCCTTCTTCCTCTCTCTTCCTCTCTGTCCCTGCAGAGTCTCTGTGTAACTGCAGCAGCGAGGGTGTTCTAGACGTGGATGACTGTGACAAGAAAACAGGCCAGTGTGTCTGCATGCCAGGGTACACTGGGCTGCTGTGTGAGGACTGTGAGGAAGGACACTTCACCAATGGCACCACCGGCTGCGAACCCTGCGGCTGTGACTCCTACGGCGCTGTCAACCACCTATGTGACAGGTAAGAGCATTTGTTTCCTCTGTGCACTAATGGCACTGGGAATTAAACACTATACATTCAGTAGAGCGTACTACCTACCAAACCAGAATCTATTCAGATTTTTTTGTCCATATCTACTGCATCCTTTGGCGAAAGCTCAGGGAGATGTCGTTTTAGAAATCACAATGTATAAAAACTGTTTGAATGACTGATTTAGCAGACACTGTTGTGCATAAAAGATACTGCTCTGAAATATACGTGAACTTGTCACACAAGATGTTGTAGAGTTAGAGCAGCTTCAAATCTCTAGTGTTTATGATATACTGGAGCCATCTTGTGGAGTCATTATCCTCCTGGTCTTGTTCAGCAGTCTGGCCGACCAGGCCACCACCCCCCTGGCCTTTGTAGCGAGAGACAGTTGGTTCGCCAGACCTCTGCTGGTTCTCATATCCTGAGCTAAACAACACACTGCCCCAGATACAGCCTTACAGTGTCAGAAAGAGTGTGACTTGGAGAGAGGCAGCTTGTTTGGCTTAGGAACTCGCTAAAAATAGCTGTCGTATTTTGGTGTCTGAACCGTTGGAAGGAATGTGTCTGGTCAGAAAGCTGAGTGAACATCCTTGTGACGTTTCTAATGCCCAGTGGCAGTGAATCAACTGTCAACATACAGCAAGCAGGTAGATAACATAGAGTTTGTTTTATTGTGCCAAATTAAGTTTATGACAAACATTTTGTACATTCATGTAGGAATATACATGGGGCTCAAGCTGTAGGATTCAAATTCAGGGAGAAAACCTCATTCCCTCATTTACCACAAAAACTGAATGAGTAGAGTCCATTGAGGAGCAGGTGAAGGGGCAGCTAGACCAGGGGGTTATTCTGAGGGCAGGAGCGTATGGGGCTAGCCCTGCCCTCACGCAGTAACACTAGCCCACATAATATGATCCTGCTCAGACAGTCTGAGCCTACCCCAGTGCTAACCCAGCTAGCGTAGCGGTGGTCTAACCCAGGCGAGGCCAGCTCTCTCCCAGCGGGTAAGCACTGTGAGTTACACAGATTAGCTGGCTCCCAGACCCCCCAGCCTCCCTCCCTCATGCTTTAGAGATCTACTGTCCTGTAGGTTTTCAGTCCATCCCTAATTTAGCGTATCTGATTCAACTCGTTAAGGTCCTGTTGAGCAGATAATTTGTAGAATCAGGTGTGTTAAATTAGGGTTGGACTGAAAACCTACAGGATGGTAGATCTCCAGGAAGAGGGTCGGGCAGCCCTGCTTTAGAGGATGCCTCTCATTTACTGATGGACACTCCAGCCTTTCGTATTACAGTCGTATTCATCTTTTACTTTGCCATTTGGCATTCTATCACATTTGCTATTGGAACTCTGTAAGTGTGTCTGTGTGTTTTCGCTTAGGTCTATTTAATTGCATGGCCAGGAACAGAGAGCTTGGATTAAACTAATCACCTACTGGTTCCAGATCACAGCATAATACTGATCTGTTCCAGCCTGGAACCTGGGAGAGGACCAGGAAGTCATTGGCTTGCAGACGTCTGGATCAGAGCTGCCTGCCTGGGATTTCAACTTGAGCTCTTTGTTCTTCACATTTCCTCAAGGACATGAACTGACCGGATCTAGGTTAAGCATAAGCATATACCCGATCTGTATAGTGCCATAATCTTAAAGTATAGCCACAGTTCTCTTCAGACAAACATGGTAAATCCATTGAAAGTTGATGAGGTATTCGTTGTGGTTGAAGCACAATATGAGATGTACTGTTTCGGCTTCAGTTGTCGTCGCTTTTATCTTGCATAGGAAGGATGTGCCCCTCTTGGTAGCAGCTCTACATTGCTATACGAATATGCTTGGCTCCCAGCCTACTAGACCACGTTGATAGGAAGTTGCTACTTTTTCATTCACTCATCTGTAAGAAGCTATGTCTTACTGTGTCCCGCTGTGCTCTTTACCAAACTAGATCCACAGGGGACCAACAACAAAGAGGTAAATAGATCCTTGGCCACAGGACCCATCAGTCAAAACAAAAGCTACCAAACTGTGAGCTTGTCTCAGAGCCTTCCGTTGATAATTTGTGATCATGACTTGACCAGTGCCTATTAGGCTGATAGTTCATGACAATATCCTCATACAGTATGTGTACATATACAGACGGCAGTTAACAACCTCAACACATGAAGGTGATTTGACACTAATCCTCAGCCTAACAGGATGGGTTTTGCACCAGTTCGTACTCCTGACGCCGTCCTGTAGTCTGATTCATCTAGGGCCTCAATAATAAATAATAGGGAGTGCAGCATTGGAAACAGTGCCGACTGCATCTTCTGTCTCTCTGTGTAGGCTGGGGGGCTTGACGAACAGATACCGCTGTACAGGGACAGTCTGATCGAAATGGGACTAATCTCAAGCCTGTGGGAAAAACAAGCTGTTGCTAAGATACAGTAGCATGACATAGTAGGAGGCTTCGTGTTACTGTATCTTAGCAACTAAATTAATGATTGTATTCTGTAAACCACTACCATGATTTAGCTCCACAGTTATGTCAATATACTACCAATAACAATTATGTTCTAGCTCAAATTACTTCCTTTCGCCATAAATGTTATATCAATAGTTTATTTGGGCCAATCCTTAGGGGTACTGTTTTTAAAGTTGCACATTTATTTTTCACCCTCGTCCTCTATGGAATGGAAGCACAGTCTGTAATGAAATATTGATTTGGGGCAGTTGTTTCCGCCTATTTCCGCCTAGGCTCACTCTCTAATACAGTAGCCGAAACAAATTTCAATACTACTTTTTTTATGTTTGCATATTTCTTATCAGGAAGGAATTGAGAGATTGTGAGCCATTTTGTATGATTATGAAAACACGCCTTGGTGTAAATGTGTTTTGGGTGCTTTAATTTCTTTATTTTGGGATTAGTTGAAAAAGCACTCTCTCTTCAAGGATTCCGGTGCACACCTCTCCCTTTTCATGCGAGTTTGATTGGACATGTTAGAATTACTGGGGCAATCAATGGGAACCCGGGGAGATCCCTCTCAATATCCTCCCTTCGCTTTGAAGGGGTCATGTCATCATGAACCAGTTTAGCAGAGCACTGTGGGGGAAGCCGTAGTGCATTGATGTCCTTATCTCACACCTGAAATGAACTGTTACTGTTTTCTCCAGAGCGACATGTTAGCCTCTTGATCTAGTGGTGCATGCAGTTGGCTCCGGAGTGCAGGAAGTAGGTTGGTGCATTGGAATCCAAACGTCACAGGACTCTCCTGGTATATGCTACACCGGCACAACTGGGTGCCTTCTCTGACGGGGAGGAAGAACGGAGAGGATATTGCTGTGGAGTAAGAGGCCTAGTGACAGGCCACTGCAGGCAACCAACCCAACACTCACATTAGCAGGTGGCAGGTGGCAGCATCCCATGCTGTATTAGAGGCAAGGACTCGATGGGGAGGCTTTGTTGCTCTAATGGCTGGAGTGCAGTGCAGTGGCCATGTCTGCCAGCACATTGTGCCAGGCTTTACTCTGAGCTGAGTTACATAACTGGCCCGATGTATGATCCTGAGCCAGGGGTGCTCTGGAATGGATCACAACTCTTGGCCCTTGATGTTGTTAAACATTCTCTCTCTGAAGATCTGACACTGTGCCCTGACTCTAAAACATGCTTAGTGTAGAACAGTGTGTGTCTTTCTTGACTGTCGACCATTCTCCCCCCACATTGAGTGTATGAGAACACAGACCTCATTTCTGACTTCTGCTGTTTCCCTGTGGTTAAAGAGGATGCAGTCAGCGCTGCAGCACAGATATGTGCTCAGTCTATTGTGATTCCCCAGTCATGCGCAAGCAACGTATGGCCGGCATCGCCATGGCAGCAGCAGAACAGGGTTAAGCTGAGCCTGGTTGCCATGTAATACTGACCTAGTTAATATGCGTCTGTAACACGGAACAGAGTGGCTGGGCTACGCAGCCTGAAGCCCAATGAAAACACACCAAAACAACCCCCTCCTCCACCTAGTGACACTACGTGGGTGGTAGTTTGAACGTTTCATTGTGGCTCGATAGATACCATCACAGATGTGGGCTTCTAGGGTGTCATCACAGGTTGGTTTTGGGTGGTGATAACAGTCGGGGAATTGGGCCACCAAGGATGAGATCAGTGCTGTCGTACAATACTGTTTACGTCTCTCTGAAAACACATTAAACTATGAGATTTTCTCACCATCTGCTCCCTTTGGCCAGAAAAGAAAAGCTTCTTACATCAGAGACTGAATCACTGACAGTGACACTGGGAACCTGCCTCCATATTTCTTGTCTGTTTTTTACCAAATAAGCTACCATTCTGGCAACTTTCCCAAAATCCACAGGTTTTCCAGAAATCATGGTTGGAGAATTCCGAATTTCCTGCTTATTCCCTCCTGATTCCGGGAGTCTTTCAAATGTGATTTCTGAAAAACCTGACAAAGTGACAGGAATTTTGCAACCATAGGAACAGAAAAGAGCTTTTACTTCTCTACTATGGCTCCCTCTCCAAGTCTACTGCTACTGTAGCTTTGTCCTCTCCGCCTCCTATGGAGTCATATGATGGTGTATTTTTGTCTTTTGGGGGTTCATGGTTTTTTGAATGTGTGTCTCTGTCTGTGTTCCTTCCGAGCTGCTTAATGCCTTGTTCTTCCCATCAGGTTACACACAGTCCACTAAGCATTACCATCAACATAACATTTGCATCAATAGCAGGGTTTTAATACTGCTTCATTTGAATAAGGCCCACGCACTCATGGGAAGGCATTAAGGCAACTGCTCTGTCACTTCTTGGGCTTGGTTGTTATTTGCTTGTTGTAGTCCACAGATCTATTCGGTTGATCTTTTGGGTGAAAGGGAGTGATCAGGCGTGACTCGTCGCGTTGTGTTTTTCTTTTGACGCTCGTGTTTCAGCACACAGGACGATATGGAATCAGAGCGATCGTGTGTAGGCCCCCCCCCCGCCAGTGTCTCATGTGCTGTATAATTCAATAAGGCTTCAGCTTGAATGTTTCGCAGGCTGGCCACACAGCAGTATGTGGAATGTGCAGGTGAAATGCAGTGGAGTATGTTGGCATTAGGACAGAACGCATTAGCGAATGAAATAAGTGATGTTCAAAGCTCGACGGTGTGCTAAAGAGCTCAAGTTGAATTGGATTTAAGTGGGCTCTAGCAAGACTGGATAATCAAATAGAAAGCACCCTCTAGTTCCAGCTGTCAGCAATCATACGCATCATCATCATCATCAGCAGCAGCACACTAACTCACTGTTTAGTTTTAGCCCGCCATTTTATTACCTCAGAGATTTACATAGACAATAAACAGATGACAAACTGTATTTATTCTTCCCTTTCATTTTGTAATCATTGATTACTTTCATCTCCTTCCAAAAGGCATTGTACTGTAATCAAAACTACAGTGAATCCTCTGTAAAGATTGTACTTTAAATCAAAACCGCAGGGAATTCTCTGTAATGAATGACTTGCCTGTTTTTTTTTAGATTACAGGCCAACCCTGCAGATCCTCACAGTACCATTCAGGGTTAGTTATGAGCTGCATGTTTTTGTAGTTTTTTTCAGACCACGATGACCAGAGACAACTGGGTGTAAAGGAGTTATTGCTCGAGACGGATCTTTCTCAACCCCTTCTCTTTATGCATAGCTGCTCTTTCTACCCAGCAAGAGAGAGGGCTATGCAGGAGGCTATGCAGGAGGGGGTTTGTCCTTTTGTGTCTTGCTGAGAGCCCTTGAGAGGTGCTGAATGCTTGAAGAGGATCCCACAGGTACCCTGACCCATTCCCTCCTCAAGGTCACTGTCTAATAGAGTATATGAGGGGAAAACCTGGCAGAAAGAGGCCCTGTGAGGATGAGTATTATCATGCCTGGCCTGTAGGCTGTGGGATCCAGGCAGGCTCTCAGTCTCCAGCCTTGGACCAGATGTTCCTAGAGTGTTCCAGTCTGGTCCAGACTCCACCATGCTGCCCTGCCCCCAGAACATGCCAACCATGTTAGTGGAATTAAAGTAGACAGCTTTGAACTGTGGAGGATGGGGGGCTGGGCTAACCCATGCCATTGAACCCATCTGGAGAAGCTGTGCTCTGTTCACCACGGAGGGAAGGATCTGGTTTTCATTTTTTAAAGCAAAACTACAAGTTACACATTACAACCACAACACTCTTAATTGAATCAAACTGGCCAGGGCGTGTGATGGATAGCAGATGGATTGATGGGAGAAACCACTCAGGGGGAACCTACAGGATGTCATGTGTGAAACCATTAGAATAATCTGGACACAGAATGTCATGGCTAATGCAAATCCTATCCAAATGGTGCAGTTTCCCTGTCAGACTGTAGAGAGCTCTCAAACCCACCATTACAGCAGTACAGGTAGGCTGTTACACAACCTAAAGGCTGGACGATCAAAGAGAAGGATCAAAGTATGTGATGTGACCGTATGCTGTATGCTGACTGTGCTCTCCTGTTCTTTCAGCTCAGGAATGTGTGTGTGTAAGACGGGAGTGTACGGGCCCAAGTGTGACGAGTGCCACCCAGGCTTCTTCCGTTTCAGCAGCACTGGGTGCCAACCCTGTCAGTGCAACAGCCTTACTAACTACTGCCACCCGCAATCGGGTGAGTAATCCACTACACCACACCTTCTATCTACAAACCACAACAATCACCCTTTCAAATCAAATCAAAAAGTTTATTTGTCACGTGTGCTGAATACAACAGGTGTAGGTAGACCTTACAGTGAAATGCTTACTTACAGGCTCTAACCAATAGTGCAAAAAAGTTATTAGGTGAACAATAGGTAAGTAAAGAAATAAAAACAACAGTAAAAAGATAGTGAAACAGTAGCGAGGCTATAAAAGTAGCGAGGCTACATACAGACACCGATTAGTCAGGCTGTTTGAGGTAGTATGTACATGACTGTATAGTTAAAGTGACTATGCATATGGATGTACTTCCTCAGCCAGGGAGCGTTACATAAGAAACATGAGGGTATGCAAAACACATTAGACTGTCTCGTCCAGATTAACATGACAGTGACCTGTTCCATTTCAATCTGAATACTGGAAAATCAAGCTGATTTGTTCTTACTTCTATAGGGTCATCGTTTTTAGATAAGAGTGATAGTTAGGTGTCCTCTATCGTGAGGTGTCCTCTATCGTGAGGTGTCCTATATCGAGAAGGACAGAAAACAACAATAGTGTTTACTCTATTCCTTCATTTAGAGAACAGAGAACATTTGCAATGCCCCACTATACAGAATCATTTCATAACCCATATAGAAGTATTGGTTCCTTTTCCACAAAAACCTCTCAACTCAATTACTATGTAACAGGCAACTAAACAGTCTGGTGCTCAAATCAGCAGGATAGTAGTATTTGCTGGATTAATGGTTTCCATACTATGCAAACAAAACCACCAGTGTTCAGGTGTGGTCAATAAATACCATATGTCATAGTCCCTACATTGGAGAAACAGACCCGTTTTCAAAACTTGTTAGCATAGGAAATGGACGTTAACTTTGAACCATAACTTCCCTCCTTTTCCACAGGCATCTGTCTGAACTGCCAGGCCAACACTCAAGGACCCAACAGTGAGGAATGCAAGCCTAGATTCTACTGCAGCTCTGGTGCTGCCACCACCGATGCCTGTGTCCCCTGCCCCTGTTCCAACACCACCTCCACTGGCACCTGTCACATTGGTGAGTAGCCACTATCCCCTGCCTCAGTAGTGCCCTTCTTAGGTCACCATATTAGTACCCTTGCCAGTCAATTCGTCGGGGTATGGACTCTACAAGGTGTCGAAAGCATTTCAAAGGGATGCTGGTCCATTGACTCCGGTTGGCTGGATGTTCTTTCTTGATACAAAATGGGAAACTGTTGAGCGTGAAAACCCCAGCAGCGTTTCAGTTTTTTACACACTCAAACCGGAGCGCCTGGCACCTACTACCATACCCCGTTCAAAGGCACTTCAATCTTCTGTCTTGCCCATTCACCCTCTGAATGGCGGAACACATACACAATCCATGTCTCAATTGTCTCCCGGCTTAAAAATCCTTCTTTAACCTGTCTCCTTCCCTTCATCTACACTGATTTGAAGTGGATTTAACAGGAATCATAGCTTTCACCTGGATTCACCTGATCAGTAAAATGTCATGGAAAGAGCAGGTGTTCCTAATGTTTTGTACACCCAGTGTAGAGTCCCTATTAATCAAATACCATCTCTGTGGGCCTAATAATAAAGATTTGTCGTTCAACTTTCAAAATGTATTACCTTTTAATGTGGTATTAACATAACCAAGAGGCGAAAGAAACGCACACCAATTTAGGCGAGGTGCTGGCTAGCGGAGTAGAACACTTCAAACAATTAATGGAGCGCCGCACAGTCTAGGAGCTCAGATGCAATTTAATTCCCAACGTTTCCACAGACAAGCTGTCTTCATCAGGGTATATTAACATAACCTGTCGTGATGTTTTCATCTGATTGTCAATCACCTCAAAATGCTCCTGTAAGCCTCCTTCGTCCGCTCTAAAATAATCCCCGCATCCGTAGGCATCAGTGCACTGTGCACACGCCATTTGGGGAATGGAAAAAGACATCTGTAACAAAACACCCCAAACATTTGCTTATTTTCATTCATTAGGCCTACACTTGTAACCTGAATCTATGCGTCCACTGAATTGATGCGTCTCAGCCACTCATCTCTGCCTTCACAAAATGTCGAACCATAGCGCATTTTGGAGAGCATTCCACACATTTTCAAGTCCATTCGTTCATTTTTAATGCGGGTGACATGCGGTAACGATAACTTTTAGGCTATTACACTATTATTTATCATGGCATCTTTGTTTTAATTATTGTGACAGGTTCATGTTCAACCAGGGGGGGGGCACCACAACACAGCTTCTTGAATTAGAGGTGGCAGGTAGCCTAGTGGTTAGAGCGTTGGGCCAATAACTGAAAGGTTGCTAGATCGAATCCCCGAGCTGACAAGGTAAAAATCTGTCGTTCTGCCCCTGAACAAGGTAGTTAACCCGCTGTTCCTAGGCCGTCATTGTAAATAAGAATTTGTTCTTAACTGACTTGCCTAGTTAAATAAAAAATTAACCAGGCAGTAGTAGGGTGATAATGTTGTGTGTGAGGAATCAACAAAAGCCTCAGAGGTTGCCCTGGCAACAGTGACTAATCCACAATGCAGTACCATGAGAGAGAGATTACATGATCTGTGTGTAGCCTCTCTTTTCTCAAAGGTACATAAGGGCTTGACTCATTCATCCTAAGGCTAATATAAAACATTGATTTATTTGTGTGTGTGTGTGTGTGTGTACATGAAAAGGAAGTGGCTGAGCTGGCTGTAGCAGTAGTTAGGGAGGATGGTACTGGGTAAATATCCAGGTCAGCTTGTTGAGTCAGTATCCGTATGTGAAGGTCATTTGCCTCTCCTAATGATATAAAATGTTTCCCTCTGACAACAGCGTTTCCACTGACAACGACCCAGGGTTAAACCCGACCAATCAGACACTGCCTATAGATAAGAGGTGTTATCACTCATAGACTTTATTGGTCTAGCTCTCATCTAGGATTTGAATTGTCGCTTTGGAAAGTGTGTCTGTTGTGGACACATATTGGTCCATAAGTCAGAAAGAGTTAGATATGGATGATATTAAGCAGACTTAAGCCAGCACACATTTAGGGTACCAATAAGTATGTGGCTATTTTCTCTATTATCTTGCTTAGGAGGGGATCCACACTTACACTAATGACATGTAGAAAGCCTGATTACTGTGCTCAATAATATTTGGTGTCAGACCTCCTGGTACTTAATTGATGTGCTTACAGCAGAAGGGGATATATAACAGTTAGTGAAGCCATTAGGAGAGAAGGAAGGGCACTGTCTAGTAGCATCATATTACTAAGGACCAGAGGCTGGAGGAGAAAGCTGACCCTGGAGGAGACCGACATCTCATGATAATGAGATGTGATGATGATGCTCTAACACAAGGGATCAGTCTTTAGAAACGATTAAAGTGAATTTGATTCCGGGCTGTAAAGACGTGTGTTTGTGGAACAGTGTTTGTTCCACACTTAAGCCATATCTTTCTTTGATTACATCGGTGGTCGTGTGTGGCTCAGAGCATGCTGCTTGCTACGACAAGTGCTGTGGGTTCAATTCCCACTGGAGCCACCCACACAAAAACGATTAAGTCACTTTGGGTACATGTTTCTGCTAAATGGCTTATTATTATTATTATTATTGTTTAATATTTTCTCTGAAACTTTTGGGGTAGCTTTAAAATGTATCTGAGCAACAAAAACAATTGTATTATTAGCTAGGGTACTCTTATATAGCCCTTAAGTAGCCTAAAGTAGACTAGAGACACTGCCATAGGGCTTACGTTTTGCATTGTGCAGTATTACAAACCAATCTGTGTTTGGCATTCTGGTGCCACCTAGTGGTCGTACATCAGCCAAGTCTCTTATGATTTATGATTGACATGTACAGTTGAAGTCGGAAGTTTACTACACTTACACGGAACCCAAACCTGCTGCGCACGTGCGCCATCGTGCATAAATGTATTTTGTCCCCCCACACCAAACACGATCACGACACGCAGGTTAAGATATCAAAACAAACTCTGAACCAATTACATTAATTTGGGGACAGGTCAAAAAGCATTAAACATGTATGGTAATTTAGCTAGCTTGCACATGCCAGCTATTTTGTCCTATTTAGCTAGCTTGCTGTTGCTAGCTAAATTGTCCTGGGATATAAACATTGAGTTGTTATTTTACCTGAAATGTACAAGGTCCTCTACTCTGACAATTAATCCACACATAAAACCGTCAACCGAATAGTTCCTAGTCATCTCTCCTTCTTCCAGGCTTTTTCATCTTTGGATTTATATGGTGATTGGCATCTAAACGTTCATAGTATTACCACGACAACCGGCAAAACAGTTCGTCTTTCAATCACCCACGTGGGTATAACCAATAAGGAGATGGCACGTGGGTACCTGCTTCTATAAACCAATGAGGAGATGGGAGAGGCAGGACTTCTGCGCGACCTGCCAGAAATAGGAATGACTTCTATTTTAGCCCTTGGCAACGCAGACACTCGTTGGCACGCGCGAGCAGTGTGGGTGCAATAATTAAATAACATGGATTTCTAAATTTATTTTACAACGCTCACGCACGCGATGTGTCCGGTCTAGTCAGCATGTTAGGTTGGAGTCATTAAAACTTGTTTTTCAACCACTCGACAAATGTCTTGTTAACAAACTATAGTTTTGGTAAGTCGGTCTACTTTGTGCATGACACAAGTAATTTTTCCAACAATTGTTTACAGACAGATTATTTCACTTATAATTCACTGTATCACAACTCCAGTGGGTCAGAAGTTTACATACACTAAGTTGACCATGCCTTTAAACAGCTTGGAAAATTCCAGAAAATGATGTCATGGCTTTAGAAGCTTCTGATAGGCTAATTGACATCATTTGAGTCAATTGGAGGCGTACCTGTGGATGTATTTCAAGGCCTACCTTCAAACTCAGTGCCTCTTTGCTTGACATCATGGGGAAATCAAAAGAAATCAGTCAAGACCTGAGAAACAAAATTGTAGACCTCCACAAGTCTGGTTCATCCTTGGGAGCAATTTCCAAACGCCTGAAGGTACCACGTTCATCTGTACAAATAATAGTACGCAAGTATAAACACCATGGCACCACGCAGCCGTCATACCGCTCAGGAAGGAGACGTGTTCTGTCTCCTTGCGGTGAACGTATTTTGGTGTGAAAAGTGCAAATCAATCCCAGAACAACAGAAAAGGACCTTGTGAAGATGCTGGAGGAAACAGGTACAAAAGTATCTATATCCACAGTAAAACAAGTCCTATTTCGACAACCTGAAAGGCCGTTCAGCAAGGAAAAAGCCACTGCTCCAAAACCGCCATAAAAAAGCCAGACTACGGTTTGCAACTGCACATGGGGACAAATATTGTACTTTTTGGAGAAATGTCTTCTGGTCTGATGAAACAAAAATAGAATTGTTTGGCCATAATGACCATCATTATGTTTGGAGGAAAAAGGGGGAAGCTTGCAAGCCGAAGAGCACCATCCCAACAGTGAAGCACAGGGGGGGAAGCATCATGTTGTGTGGGTGTTTTGCTGCAGGAGGGACTGGTGCACTATACAAAATAGATGGCATCATGAGGCAGGAAAATTATGTGGATATATTGAAGCAACATATCAAGACATCAGTCAGGAAGTTAAAGCTTGGTCGCAAATGGGTCTTCCAAATGGACAATGACCCCAAGCATACTTTCAAAGTTGTGGCAAAATGGCTTAAGGACAACAAAGTCAAGGTATTGGAGTGGCCATCACAAAGCCCTGACATCAATCCTATAGAAAATGTGTAGGCAGAACTGAAAAAGCGTGTGCGAGCAAGGTGGCCTACAAACCTGACTCAGTTACACCAGCTCTGTCAGGAAGAATGGGCCAGAATTCACCCAACTTTTTGTGGGAAGCTTGTGGAAGGCTACCCGAAACGTTTGACCCAAGATAAACAATTTAAAGGCAATGCTACCAAATACTAATTGAGTGTATGTAAACTTCTGACCTACTGGGAATGTGATGAAAGAAAGAAAAGCTGAAATAAATCATTCTCTACTATTATTCTGACATTTCACATTCTTCAAATAAAGTGGTGATCCTAACTGACCTAAGACAGGGAATTTTTACTTGGATTAAATGTCAGGAATTGTGAAAAACCGAGTTTAAATGTATTTGGCTAAGATGTATGTAAACATCTGACTTCAACTGTATTTGTGTGTTTTCTTGTTTCCCTAGACTCTGATGGGTTCCCAGTGTGTGACCAGTGCCTGTCTGAATACAGCGGTCAGCAGTGTAAACGGTGCAAGGCTGGATTCTACAGTGCCAACAGTGGGTGTGTCCCCTGCGACTGCAGTGGTAACGCAGACCCAACGCGCCCGGCCCAGCTCTGCCACCCTGACACTGGCCACTGCCTGAGCTGCACCAACAACACCACAGGGCCTCAATGCCAGCTCTGTGCCGCCGGCTTCACAGGGGACGCCCGCGCCCACAACTGCACCCGCCCAGGTAAGGGTCATCCAATCATTTGGTGCAGAGGAGTATTAGTATATTGCATGTGCCATGAGTAGCTGAATACATGCCCATTCACACTGTAAATCATTTGTTTTTTAGCAGCACGGATAATTCCTACGCCAGAGCCCGTGACAACGACCGAGGCCTCTAAAACCCCCACCCCTGCTCCAACCCCCAGCAGCAAGGGCCTGACCTCCACGGTGCCCACCGGTGCTCCCCCCTCTACCACTAACTCCAGCACCCTACTGAGCATAGCCACCACCCAGGCGCTGCTCACCAGCCTGGGCAGCCCCTCAGACAACACCACAGCCGCCCTCACAGAGGTCTCCTGGACCCAGTTCAACGTCATCGTCCTGGCCGTCATCATCCTGGTGGTGGTGGTGCTGCTGGGCTTCGTGGGAGGGGTGTACACCTACCGAGAGTACCAGAATCGCAAGCTCAATGCTCCCTTCTGGACCATCGAGCTGAAGGAGGACAACATCAGCTGCAGCAGTTACCATGACAGCATTCCCAACGCTGACGTATCGGGCTTGCTGGAGGACGAGGCCAACGAGGTGGCGCCCAACGGCCAGCTGGCTCTCACCACCCAGGGCAACTGCTACAAGGCCTAGCCCACAGGGCAGACAGACAGACTGCACACTGCTAACAGACTGGACACACACACAGAGGCTTCCGGCCTGGCTACCTGCCTCACAGGACAGAGACATGAAATGGATAAAGACTTTCAAAGCTGCTGGACACCAAACCCAAAGCTCCATGTGTAACTCGACTCCCTCTACCCAGCTCCTCTCTCCCTCTGTGGAACAGAAGGAGATTCTGCATAAGGCAATTGGCACCAACAGACAGACAAATGAAAAAGGGATGGTGTGTTTCTGTTGCTTTTGTCCTGGCAAAAGATTACAAGATTTCGGGCTCCATTTCAGATTGAAGTGATTCACGTAAAATAAGAAGTCAATGAAGGGTCCAAAGAGACGACTGTTTTACTTCAGTTGTGCCTGCAGAGGGCACTGTTAAAGATGTGGATGGTTGTGGTAATGGGCCCATGCAAGAGTATAGGACCGTGTGTCTGTTGTATGGACACTGTTTCTTATGCAGTTCAATGGCCATCAGACCACTCATCAGGAGACTGAGCATTTCAGAACCTTTTAAAACGGACTAACAGTTTAAGTTACATCTTGAACGGAGATCTGGTCCAGACAGTGATTGTTATTTTAATGAATTGTATTTATTGTTTCAAGTTTTGTTCTTGGGATAAATGTTCCACGTGTAAGATGTTTTTCATGGTGTTTAGAACTGTGTGCTATATTGAATGCAAATTGAAAAGTGCAACATTTGTTCATATGTATGTGTTTTTTGTTAGATATTGGGAAAAGTGACGGCTGCTGGCTTAAATGACCTTGTCTTTTGTTTTGGGTTGTATCCTGTATGAACAATTGCCAGGTCCTTACCTTGAGTATTAACAAGGAGTGTTTTAGATGATGAAACAAACATACATTGTATCCTCTCTCCACTCAGTACTGTGCAGGGCAGTAGGTCCCATTGCTTGTTATGATCATCACATTGACTTTTTTTTACTGATGGAGTGCTAATCTGCTGGTTTGAGAAAGGCCTACCTCTACGGAAGGTGTTGAACACATTCTTGCTCAAAAAGTAGCTCTAGTCCAGTTAAGCTGGTTTCATTAAGTAATCCAAATCTAGGACAAAATGATTCTAGCCTTCATTTCTTATAGTCTTATATCAGTACAAAATAGACCGATCTTGGTAATGTGTTGCCGGCAGCAACACTATTAATCCTGCTCGTGCATTTATGTTGTTTATAAACTACAATGATATCTAGGATTTGTTTCTGTAAAAATGAATTCATGGGTTAAGTTATTAAGGGAACTGACTCCTCAGGTACTGCTTCTTTCCCCAGTGTGATCACTGTAAATAAGAGTAGGACATTGTACAGATGAATGTGAATAGGATCATTATTATTGTACAGGTAGAGTGCGGTGTACACTCAGAACAGTCGGTACGGTTACACTTAAAGGCTCCAATATGGTCTGGGCACAGTCCACACAGGAAATTAATTATAAATTGACCTACCCTCTGTATTGTCTTGCAGGATACATGTCATCATCCCTAACTACTGATTTCAATTAAATTATTCATGGTAAATTGTGTAAATACCACAAACTGAAAATTTCACATACAATGCTAAATAAAATTGGGTCTCTTGGTTAGTCTGTAACTGCTCCTTCATATTTGCATGTTTACCCTACCTGGAGGTTTAGTTTGTTATTCTTTCACAGCGGCTGTGTTTCTGTGTTAGAGTCATTTCAGTGCTAATGAAGTGTATTTTTGTAGTATTTTTATTTTATTTAACCAGGCAAGTCAGTTAAGAACAAATTCTTATTTACAATGACGGCCTACACCGGCCAAACCCAGTCGACGCTGGGCCAATCGTGCACCGCCCTATGGGACTCCCAATCACAGCCGGTTGTGATACAGCCTGGATTTGAACCAGGGTGTTTGTAGTGACGCCTCAAGCACTGAGATGCAGTGCCTTAGACCGCTGCGCCACTCACGAGCCTAGGTTCAATAGAGAAGACTGCTCTGAATGTTTTCTTTCTTATTAAAGCTAGAATCTGTAGTTGCTACATCCATTTTTGGACTTATAAATGAATGATATATATATATACCCATTGATGCTTGAAGAAGATTATAAGTCTCTCATCACCTTAGTTCAGCTGTTGTACATCATCAGAACCCAAAATAAAAGCTTGTTTTACTCCAATGTTTGGAAACAACATTGTAAACAAACACTGTGTAGCCTCAACATGGTTAAAACTATACATTTGAAACACTATATATATCTACAAAAGTATGCAGACACCTATTCAAATGACTGGATTCAGCTATTTCAGCCACACCCATTGCTGACAGGTGTATAAGCAACGTCAACACAAGAACTGTTCGTCGGAAGCTTCATGAAATGGGTTTCCACGGCTAAGCAGCTGCACACAAGCCTAAGATCACCAGACGCAATGCCAAGCGTTGGCTGGAGTGGTGTAAAGCTCACCATCATTGGACTCCGGAGCAGTGAAAATGCGTTCTCTGGAGTGATGAATCTCACTTCACCATCTGGTAGTCTTAACGGACAAATCTGGGTTTGGCAGACGCAAGAAGAATAATGATGGTCTGGGGCAGTTTTTCATGGTTCGGGCCCCTTAGTTCCAGTGAAGGGAAATCTCAATGTTACAGCACATACAATGACATTCTAGACAATTCTGTGCTTCCAACTTTGTGGTAACAGTTTGGGGAAGGCCTTTTCCTTTTTCAGCATGACAATGTCCCAATGCACAAAGTCAGGTCCATACAGAAATGGTTTGTCGAGATCGGTGTGGAAGAAATTGACTGGCCTGCACAGAGTCCTGACCTCAACCCCATTGAACACCTTTGGGATGAATTGGAACGCCGACTACAAGCTAGGCCTAATCGCCCAACACCAGTGCCCAACCTCACTAATGCTCGTGGCTGAATGGAAGCAAGTCCCCGCAGCAATGTTCCAACATCTAGTGGAAAGCCTTCCCAGAAGTGTGGAGGCTGTTATAGCAGCAAAGGGGGAACCAACTCCATATAAATTCCCACGATTTTGGAATGAGATGTTTGACGAGCAGGTGTGCACATACTTTTGGTCATTTAGTGTATCATGGATAGTCAGTCCTTGCATCCATAGCTCGGTCTATGAATTTGAGAGTGGCAAAATTTCTCCAGCTCCATCCCTTAGTTTTTTTTAGAAAACAGGTGGTGGGGAGTTCTTCGTTAGTGTTTCAATTAAGAATTCTAGCTTTAAGTTGCATAACTTAATTCATTTTGCATCCTTTTTGTGGGCATACGTGGCAACACAGCAAAATGTTTTCATGTGTACATGGCCCGGTACTGTGTAGCAGTAGCTCCACCTCAGCTGGTGCACCGTTGGTGGGAGCTGCCAGCCCGGGCAGCAGCCGGCTAGGAGAGGACCATGCAGCTAGACCCCCACGAATTGAGTGTGTCCCAGCAGATGGGCAGGGTCATCATCCATGTGGCAGACAGGGTGAATATCCCCTTGGAGGTTTTGGATGAGCAGGACTTTCAGAGAAAACAAGGAAACTCATCTAGTGTTGGCAGTTGTGTGGGGCTGACTGGAGGTTGGCCAGAATCTGCCTACTACTCACAATGGGACTGCCTGGCCCTTCACAATGGGGTTGTGTTTCAGCTATGGAAGGAGATTACGTGTGATGCATAGGTCTGGCAGTTCCTTGTACCCAGTTCCCTTCAAGCCCATGTCCTTCGAGCTGTACGTGAGGCAGTGGGGGAGGGTCACTCCCAGAAGACCGAGACCCTCCCAACGCCTGAGAGAAGTTCTATTGAGTTTGCTGTCATCCCATCTACACTCAGTGGCTGTGTGTTGAAGGTGAAAATCAAGCAGAGGAGAGTGACTGGCAATCGTGGTCAAGGCCGCTGTGGTGATACTACTGTTTTCTTGGAAACTGATGGCTTCTACGGATCTGGCATCTGGATGGACCTGTATTCCTCTAGCCACAACTGTTGAAACCATTAGTATCATTACACCGGTCGTTCCAGCCTGGCCAGGTGGTCTAGATTGACGGCTCATTTGAATATTTGGAGGCGTGGTTTGTACACAGTTCGTTTTTTGCAACCATGAGAGTGTCAGCCAGTGTATAGGGAACATTCCTCTGCCCCAGGCATTGCTGATGCATGCCAGAGCTTACAACATCTAGATAGATATTTTAAGTATCAGCTAATCACATCATATGTTATAGGAATCTGGTGCCCAACGGCACACGCAATCATTGGTTGATGCGTGCAAGGTCTGAACAGGGGAACGTGACCTATGTGTTCTGTTCAGAGGAGGCTAGTGATGGGAGGGTGACTCATAATAATGAATGGAGTCAATGGAATGGTATAAAACACATGGAAACCAGGTATTTTTTGAGTCTGAGACCCTTCCAGCCATTATTATGAGCCCGTCCTCCCCATTTTAAGGGGCACCAGCCACCACTGGTGTTGTGACAATGAAGACTGAGCATGTCTACTGCCAGTTATGGTCAATAAAGAGCTGTAACTTAAACAAAAAACAAGCCATGAAAAGAGACTTTTAATTTTGTCTATTTTTTGCTTTGATTGGATGTCTTATCCCCTTACAAAATATATTGCTGTTTTAAAACTGCAGTAAAGGTGCTGTAACTGCAGTGCACTGTGGTATTTTGGATGCAATAATTGCAGAATAACTGCAGTGTATTGCAGTTCAGTTATACTGCACTGTAACTACAGTTTTACTGCAAAATTACTCCAGTACATTTTGAGGGTATTTTGGAGGCAGTATTTCCAGCATAGTGTACTGCAGTTATACTGCACTCTGACTGCACTCTTTTTTCGTAAGGATTTATTTAATGTTCTATTATTTATTGAACATTTCGAAAGATTATATTTTAAACATGATTGAATGTAACAACTTGAGACAAAAATACAATTGTTTGTTGTTGAGTCACGATATTTACAACAGTATTTTGGTTTGTAGTATGGCTAAGTTCCTTTTCAGTCATATCCAGTTCAATGTCTAAACAGGAAGTTAAGTGTTACAAGAAAAATTAGCCACTGTAGGCCCTACACTGAAACTCACAGATTGAAACAACACGTTTACACGATACCCTGACTGTAGGTGGAACGTGGGCGACAAGATTTATAAACGTCGGGCTTGAACGGCAAAATCCATTGAGTAGTACTCACTCCCTGCTGATCATGACAGCCGCTGCCAATGAAGAGGTTTGCTGTGAGATCCGTTGTCATCGTGCGAAGAGTGACAGGATTCTTTATTCCCGGGTGAGCCGCAGAGATAAAGTGCTGTCAGTGTGCCTCACTCGGTTCGCTGCGTTTGTCTCTATACTTCTATCATGTGCTGCACTCCTGCTACACGCATATCAGCATAAAGCAGCGGACAACCAGGTAAGCTTATTTTTGTGTGTGGTATGAATCAAACTGTTAGGCCCAGTAGCCTAAAGTAAATGTATATAATTATTAGAGAGATCAGAAAACGCTTGTCATTCTAATTGTAGAGAGCTGTGGTGTATCTTGCAGACTATTATACACAGTAAATCTGAATGGATGTTGTGTTTTTATTTGTAGCTCACTTCAGCGGGGAGCTATTCTATAGGTAAATTCTGATTATTATTATTATTATGGTTGTCATAATATTATTATAATCATTGTCATCATCATCCTCCTCATCATCATCATCATCATCATCTTCACACTGTCTATTTTATCCCTCCATATAGGCTATCTTCAGCAGCAGCAAGTTAGAACCAATCCAAGTGCCCATCTGACAGGTACAATTATGATACCAACACTATTCATGATATTACTGCTTGAAAGACCAATCAATAAGACTAAGCTAAAAGGTAATGTCCTCCTTGTCACTCTTCCAGCCCCAGCCTCATTTAATAATTCGAAAAGGGAATACCTTGAATGGGAGGACAAACTTGGACTTGCTCACCTCAGCGACTTTGAGTATGATGACGGCGACCTCATCGTGCTGAAAGATGGCGTGTACGAGGTTTACCTGCAGATCACCTTCCGAAGGCCTAGTCACTTTGTGTGTAGCAAAGAGGGCCCCGTTTTCATCCTCTCCCAGAGGGTGATCCTGTTTGCAATGAACTACCAGAATGACAGAGATCTCCTAACAGCATCTGACACAGTGTACTGCAGTCAGCCCCCTGGCTCAGAGGGCTGCATGGAGGACGACTCAGTGATTCCTTACTGGGAAAAGTCTCCACACACATCTGGAGTGTTTCAACTTAAAGCTGGGGACAGGCTTAGAGTGAGTAACGAGGACTGGTACCATGAGTTGATGCTCCTTCAAGAAGACAAGACATTTTTTGGGGCATATCTCATTTGAGGTACAGGGATAATAATGGACTTTAGGGCTGTATATATGTCTGCTTTAGGTTTCTGTTTTTTATTGAATACGTCATGACTTGTGTCAAGTGCTACATAATGAGAGCATAGCTTTGTTGAAATTATTGTAACCACTATCACTTATCAGACAAATGTCATATCTCTTCACTATATACTTTATTTATTTCTGGAGAGTTTTGATTTGAGAATGTGGGTGAAAGAGCACTTGAAGTACAACATTGCACTGTTATTATGATCTCAAGTGTGGCCATAAATAACTTGTTATTCAGTAAAACAGTGATGTTGCCATAGGGTTAGCCCAATTCTGATCTTTATCCACAAATTGGTGTTTTGACCAGTCAGCTCTTTTGCTAATAATTTGGCACAAGATCAGAATTGGCCTGTCTGTGTAAATGTAGCCTATGACAAGTACAATTTGGGAAATGTATGCAGAGTCAGCGAGTTGCATTAGTGGGGAGGACACGAGGGAGGTCACATGTGTTTGCAGAACAGAGCTCCCGGTGTTCCACTCTCAGTGTGGTCTGATGGGTTAGGAAGAAGTACAGTTAAGCAAGCACGGTGACGTCCATCACACAGACAAATAGGGAACTTTAGATTAGATTGAGGATCTTACCCAAATGCGGTATGTGATATACAACTTCATTTATGTTCGAAATAAGTAGAGTCCGACCTGGACTGTTGAAAGTGTTTGTGGGGTGACAGTTCCTACGTAGTAAGAGAAGCGGACTAGTTACTAGAGGGCTGCTGGTTCAAACCCCCAGGGCTGATGAGGAATATCTGAGTTGTGCCCTTGAGCAACACATTTAATCTTAACTGCTCCATGAGTGCCTCTCCACGGCTGACCCTGTGGTGTTCCCAGCCTGTCCCGTGGGGTTGGGTACTGTGTCAGCTACAAGTGTCCCTAAAGCTCATTCAGTTTTCTACGGTATAAAAAAAAAAGTAAAAGTGCCATTTGAGGTGTGTTTCCAGCAGATAAACAACCGTATGGGCGTACACTGTGTTTACCACCTCAACCTAACCTTACTTAAGAATGCATGGCATGCACGCTATTGCACCATCGTGTGACATACAACACCCATTGTTGTAAATGTTGAAACAATGATGCAAGGCTTCCTGTTTACACAGGCTGACCAGTGCCTTCAGAAAGTATTCACACCCCTTGACTTTTCCACATTTTGTCGTGAGCCTGAATTTCAAATGGATTCAATTGAGATTTGTTTGTCACTGGCCTACACGCAATACCACATAATGTCAAAGTGGAATTATGTTTTTTGACATTTTTACAAATTAATAAAAAATGAAAAGCTCAAATGTCTTGTGTCAATAAGTACTCAACCCCTTTGTTATGACAAGCTTACTTATGTTCAGGAGTAACAATGTGCTTAACAAGTCACATTAAACATTGCATGGACTCTGTGTGCAATAATAGTGTTTAAAATGATTCTTTTTATGACTACCTTATCTCTGTGCCCCACACATACAATTATCTGTAAGGTCCCTGAGTCGAGCAGTGAATTTCAAACACAAATTCAACCACAAAGACCAGGGAGGTTTTCCAATGTCTCGAAAAGAAGGACACCTATTGGTAGATAGGTTTAAATAAAAAAGCAGACATTGCATATCCCTTTTGAGCATGGTGAAAGATGAATTACACTTTGGATGGTGTATCAGTACACCCAGTCACTACAAAGATACAGGTGTCCTCCCTAACTCCGTTGCCGGAGAGGAAGGTAACACTCAGGGATTTCACCATGAGACCAGTGGTAACTTTAAAACAGTTACAGAGTTTAATGGGTGTGATAGCAGAAAACTGAGAATGGATCAACAGCATTGTAGTTACTCCACAATACTAACCTAAATGACAGAGTGGGAAAAAAGAAGCCTGTACAGAATAAAACATATTCCAAAACATGCATCCTGTTTGCAACAAGGCAGTAAAGTAATATTTAAAAAAATGTAGCAAAGCAATTAACTTTTGTCCCTAATACAAAGTGTTATGTTTGAGGCAAATCCAACATAACACATTACTGAGTACCACTCTACATATTTTCAAGCACAGTGGTGGCTGCATCATGTTTTGGGTTTGCTTGTAAATCGTTAAAATTAATCTTTGAATAAATGACTTTGAAACGTATAGGTTTGCATGGTGACCCTAAAAGGAATAACAAAATGCGTAATGAAGCTGTAGCAAGACACCTGAAGCCTGTATGGACTACACAAACAATAAAACAATAAAACAATAAACATGTGGGTTGGATTTGAAGAAGGTGTGAATGGTATGATAAATATCACTTCTAAGGGATGAAACTGCACCTGCCATTTTCTGTGAATCCTGACAGTTATTTTAGAGCAGTGGTTCCCAAACTTGTATTGTCCCGTACCCCTTCAAACATTCAACCTCCAGCTGCATACCCCCTATATAGCACCAGGGTCAGCTCAGCGCACTCTCAAATGTTATTTTTTTTGCCTGCCACACACACACACTATACGATACATTTATTAAACATAAGAATGAGTGTGCGCTTTTGTCACAACCCGGCTCGTGGGAAGTGACAAAGAGCTCTTATAGGACCAGGGCACAAAAAGTAATATAATAATAATCAATAATTTTGCTCTTTATTTAGCCATCAAACATATAAAACGTTATTTGTTCATCGAAAATTGTGAATAATTTACCACAGGTTAATGAGAAAGGTGTGCTTGAAAGGATGCACAAAACTCTGCAATGTTGGGTTGTATTGTAGAGAGTCTCAGTCTTAAATCATTTTCCACACACAGTCTGTGCCTGTATTTAGTTTTCATGGTATAGAGGGCCGAGAATCCACTCTCAGATTGGTGCGTGGTTGCGAAGGGCATCAGTGTTTTAACAGCGCGATTTGTCAAGGAATGATACTCAGGGCGCAGCCCATTGCAGAAATCTGGCAGTGGCTTCTGATTAAATTCAATTTTCACAGAACCGCTTGCTGCAATTTTGATGGGGCTCTTTTGTTCAGATATCATTAAAAGGACTGCAGGGCATGAAAGGGATAACGAATCCAGTTGTTTGTGTCATCCGTTTCGGGAAAGTACCTGCGTAATTGAGCAACCAACTCACTCAGGTGCTTCGCTATATCACATTTGACATTGGACTGACATTACTCCAAGGAAAGCCTTTGATTCTTGTTGTTGATTCTTGGCATTTGTTACTCAGCTTTGCGTTGGTATTTTATTAGGATCCCCATTAGCTGTTACAGAAGCAGCAGATACTCTTCCTGGGCTCCACACAAAACATAAAACACAACAACATACAGAACACTTAGACAAGAACAGCCACACAAATGTAAAATAAGATCAATACAAAAAAAATTAATAAATAAGTTCTGTACTGCATACACATACAACATATTCATCTACTGCATACACATACAACATATTAATATACTGCATACACATACAACATATTAATATACTGCATACACATACAACATATTAATATACTGCATACACATACAACATATTAATATACTGCATACACATACAACATATTAATATACAGCATACACATACAACATATTCATATACTGCATACACATACAACATATTAATATACAGCATACACATACACATACAACATATTCATATACTGCATACACATACACATACAACATATTCATATACTGCATACACATACAACATATTAATATACTGCATACACATACAACATATTAATATACTGCATACACATACAACATATTAATATACAGCATACACATACAACATATTCATATACTGCATACACATACAACATATTAATATACTGCATACACATACAACATATTAATATACAGCATACACATACAACATATTCATATACTGCATACACATACAACATATTAATATACAGCATACACATACACATACAACATATTCATGTACTGCATACACATACAACATATTAATATATTGCATACACATACAACATATTAATATACTGCATACACATACAACATATTAATATACAGCATACACATACACATACAACATATTAATATATTGCATACACATACAACATATTAATATACTGCATACACATACAACATATTCATATACTGCATACACATACAACATATTCATATACTGCATACACATACAACATATTAATATACAGCATACACATACACATACAACATATTAATATACTGCATACACATACAACATATTCATATACTGCATACACATACAACATATTCATATACTGCATACACATACAACATATTCATATACTGCATACACATACAACATATTAATATACAGCATACACATACACATACAACATATTAATATACTGCATACACATACACCATATTCATATACTGCATACACATACAACATATTCATATACTGCATACACATACAACATATTAATATACTGCATACACATACAACATATTAATATACTGCATACACATACAACATATTAATATACAGCATACACATACAACATATTAATATTCTGCATACACGTACAACATATTAATATACAGCATACACATACAACATATTAATATTCTGCATACACATACAACATATTAATATACTGCATACACATACAACATATTCATATACTGCATACACATACACATACAACATATTAATATACTGCATACACATACAACATATTCATATACTGCATACACGTACAACATATTAATATACAGCATACACATACACATACAACATATTCATATACTGCATACACATACAACATATTAATATACAGCATACACATACAACATATTAATATACAGCATACACATACAACATATTCATATACTGCATACACGTACAACATATTAATATACAGCATACACATACAAGTTTTAGGGTTTATGTCAGAGGCGTTGTGCCGTATAATGTTGTAGCTATTGTCAAAGTTCAATCCAATGTGGACCTTCTTTGTATTACAGCATGTAGCTCTTAAAAGCTCCATCTCCCACTGCCCATCTTTGCAAATATCTTTAGTGACAGTTTGTGGAGAAACGTTTTAACTGGACAGTTTAGTAATATAATTGTGTGAATGAGATGTACATGGGTTAAGCACGGGATCGCTTCCTTCCCCACAGGCTGACTGTGCAAGCGAGTGCAAATGAACTAGTGTCCAATTTTGTAATTTTTTATTTAACCTTTATTTAACTAGACAAGCCAGTTAAGATTAAGAACAAATTGTTATTTACAATGACGGCCTATAATTAGGTGCCAAACACAGAGGGATTAAAGATTTTAACACCGGAAAGAATACTGACAATCTTTTGTTTGGAGCACTCTTTCCCAGCCACAAATGTTGGAGTTTTCACTATACACTATCATAGGTAGCATGTGCTTAACGCTATGATAAAATTATGCATCCCTCCAATGTATTGCAATTTACTGTGGGTCTTGAAATAACCATTTTAGATTCCTACCTAGTTACAGTACAAAGGTTTTCAAATCTGCATCTTATACATTGCTGGCTATAAACCTAATATAGACGTGACTATAATATCATACACACTTCACTACACATACATGAAATCAATAAGTAGACCTGACATGTTGAACCGATGGAAACAGAGACTCATCATACCCTGTTAAAACAATAGGATATGTAATGCCATAAAAGTGACATAGCATCTGATATCAAATAACAAACCTAGCATTCTGCCATTAAAGAAAGCAAGGTGCACTGTGAGCAGAATGATTGGCAAAAAGAAAGTGTCACCGGCTAGTTGAATCACCCTGAGGAACACAAGAAAGGAGCACACCTTTGTTGAGGATGAGAAGGGGAAGTACAGTTCTCTAGATATCTGATGTCACCCTCTGTCACAGTCACCCTCAGGTTTCCAGTGTTTTTCACGTTATTTGTTTGTTATCTGAACAATACATTATAATTATTTCTTATCAAACGTTATCACTGTTCCCATTAATGATGATGAGCTCATTCATTTCTAAAACATGCCTGTTTATTTTCACATTAGTTTTGGTTGGGATCAAAGACACTGTGATTCTCCTGTTTCCATGTTATGTTTACCAGGTTTCAGCTCCACCTTCATCAGTAAACCCCCCTTTAGAGTTCACTGTCACATCCTAAAACACACACACACACACACACACACACACACACACACACACACACACACACACACACACACACACACACACACACACACACACACACACACACACACACACACACACACACACACACACACACACAAGCCTGTCAATTATTAAACAAACACGATACTATTTCAACCCTGTGGAGGGGAGGCACAGGATCTGCAGCCATTTGTGGGAGCCCATGGGATATCTGCTGTAAACTGTCCCATGTTCTGTCTCTGTTGTCTGGATCAGACGTTTTCCCACGATGACCACCTGAATCCTCCTCTCTACCATCCTCCAACTGTATAGTTCCCTGTACTGTACGCTGCCTGACAAAATGGACCCAGGTTAGTCTCTGTTCATGCCCTAATGCATGTTTAGTACTACAAACCAAAATGATCATTTGTTATTGTCTAAAATGTGTGAAACAGTGGACTTTGGGAGAAATGGGAACTTAAATAAAATTATTAGGATTACACAAAAACAAACAACAAACATTACAATATTAGATAAGCTGTGTGCATTGAGTTGATGTAAAACCAAAGAAGATGGGGTTGTAAAACAATCAATATTCGGCAACACTTTACTTGACACCCAGCGCCATAACACATAACACGTCACTGTCATGACACATACAGTGGGGGAAAAAAGTATTTAGTCTGCCACCAATTGTGCAAGTTCTCCCACTTAAAAAGATGAGAGAGGCCTGTAATTTTCATCATAGGTACACTTCAACTATGTCAGACAAAATGAGGAAAAAAATCCAGAAAATCACATTGTAGGATTTTTTTATTTTTTTATTTTTTATTTTTATTTGATCCCCTTTTCTCCCCAATTTTCGTGGTATCCAATCGCTAGTAATTACTATCTTGTCTCATCGCTACAACTCCCATACGGGCTCGGGAGAGACGAAGGTCGAAAGCCATGCGTCCTCCGAGGCACAACCCAACCAAGCCGCACTGCTTCTTTAACACAGCGCGCCTCCAACCCGGAAGCCAGCCACACCAATGTGTCGGAGGAAACACCGTGCACCTGGCCCCCTTGGTTAGCGCGCACTGCGCCCAGCCCGCCACAGGAGTCGCTGGAGCGCGATGAGACAAGGAAATCCCTACCGGTCAAACCCTCCCTAACCCGGACGACGCTAGCCCAATTGTGCGTCGCCCCACGGACCTCCCGGTCGCGGCCGGCTGCGACAGAGCCTGGGGGCGAACCCAGAGACTCTGGTGGGAGGCCACATTGTAGGATTTTTAATGAATTTATTTGCAAATTATGGTGGAAAATAAGTATTTGGTCACCTACAAACAAGCAAGATTTCTGGCTCTCACAGACCTGTAACTTCTTCTTTAAGAGGCTCCTCTGTTCTCCACTCGTTACCTGTATTAATGGCACCTGTTTGAACTTGTTATCAGTATAAAAGACACCTGTCCACAACCTCAAACAGTCACACTCCAAACTCCACTATGGCCAAGACCAAAGAGCTGTCAAAGGACACCAGAAACAAAATTGTAGACCTGCACCAGGCTGGGAAGATTGAATCTGCAATAGGTAAGCAGCTTGGTTTGAAGAAATCAACTGTGGGAGCAATTATTAGGAAATGGAAGACATACAAGACCACTGATAATCTCCCTCGATCTGGGGCTCCACGCAAGATCTCACCCCGTGGGGTCAAATTGATCACAAGAACTGTGAGCAAAAATCCCAGAACCACACGGGGGACCTAGTGAATGACCTGCAGAAAGCTGGGACCAAAGTAACAAAGCCTACCATCAGTAACACACTATGCCGCCAGGGACTCAAATCCTGCAGTGCCAGACGTGTCCCCCTGCTTAAGCCAGTACATGTCCAGGCCCGTCTGAAGTTTGCTAGAGAGCATTTGGATGATCCAGAAGAAGATTGGGAGAATGTCATATGGTCAGATGAAACCAAAATATAACTTTTTGGTAAAAACTCAACTCGTCGTGTTTGGAGGACAAAGAATGCTGAGTTGCATCCAAAGAACACCATACCTACTGTGAAGCATGGGGGTGGAAACATCATGCTTTGGGGCTGTTTTCTGCAAAGGGTCCAGGACGACTGATCCGTGTAAAGGAAAGAATGAATGGGGCCATGTATTGTGAGATTTTGAGTGAAAACCTCCTTCCATCAGCAAGCGCATTGAAGATGAAACGTGGCTGGGTCTTTCAGCATGACAATGATCCCAAACACACTGCCCGGGCAACGAAGGAGTGGCTTCGTAAGAAGCATTTCAAGGTCCTGGAGTGGCCTAGCCAGTCTCCAGATCTCAACCCCATAGAAAATCTTTGGAGAGAGTTGAAAGTCCGTGTTGCCCAGCAACAGCCCCAAAATATCACTGCTCTAGAGGAGATCTGCATGGAGGAATGGGCCAAGATACCAGCAACAGTGTGTGAAAACCTTGTGAAGACTTACAGAAAACGTTTGACCTCTGTCATTGCCAACAAAGGGTATATAACAAAGTATTGAGATAAACTTTTGTTATTGACCGAATACTTATTTTCCACCATAATTTGCAAATAAATTCATAAAAATCCTACAATGTGATTTTCTGGATTTTTTTTCTCTCATTTTGTCTGTCATAGTTGAAGTGTACCGATGAGGAAAATTACAGGCCTCTCTCATCTTTTTAAGTTGGAGAACTTGCACAATTGGTGGCTGACTAAATACTTTTTTGCCCCACTGTATATTTACACCTGTTGTGACATATATTGCGTTATTTTATGGCTGGTTATGACACCTACATACGACTGTAAAAACCCACAAAATATACCACAGTAGTTATTTTATGACTGGTTATGACACCTACATAAGAGTGTCAAAACCCACAGAACATTTCATTACACCATAGCCTACATGTCAACAGTATGCTTATGTCATATAATTGTTTTTTTTAAATTGACCATATTATCACTGTAATTCCACACACATTGATGTCAGACATGCACCTACCCCTATGCGCTGTTGCTGATGACTGGGATGAATGCAGGAGCAGATTTCAGGAGCAGGACCAGACAACCTCTTTTTGACTGACATCTGATGTAAGGGCATGTACGTGATAGGCCTATCTGCCTAATATGATTATGATGTCATAATGCTTCTTGACAGTGCATAAAGTGTATTTTCAACAAATGATTTAAAATATGATGAAAAAAACATGACTGATTACAACAACAACCAAATATTTAATAAACAACATTTTAAGCGAAAGGAAACTTCTTGGCAGGGAAAAAAACGAATTTGAATAAATGTGGGTTTTGATACTCTTATGTAGGTATCACAACCAGTCATAAAATAACGCAATATATGTCACAACAGGTGTAAATATATGGGTCATGACAGTGTTATGAAGATACATTAGGTTGCTATTATTGCTCTATTTATCCTGCAGAATTTTCAGTGATGCACAGGTCCATTATACATTCTTGGACCAATCTACAAGTAAAAATGTATTCTACAGGATCTCAGTTGGTTTTAAATCTACATGCTTCATATCTTTGCAGGCCGAAGTCTAAACCCTCTCTTTCCCAGACATGCAACACTAGAGCAGCCTGGATGCCTTGGCTCGGGCTCTGCCCTGCTGTTTGTGCTGTGGTCTGTCAGTCAGCAAGCTCCACCCCCTCCAGAGCAGAAACTCAATAAGCCTTGACAAACCACACCGGCAGCTGGAGAATGACACCGAATAACCACGCTCATTTTGCCTGAGCCTTTCATTAATCCGATGCACTGTTTCCACTGTAGAAACCAAAGTGGGTCAGTCAACTGCCCTGGAGAAACTTGAGAGTTTCTCTGTTTACTTCATAGAGATCACAGGGGCCTTTCTCTTCCTCTAAAATATGCCATTCATTAATAATGTTAGTCATGTAGTCATGGCTACATCATTGCTGTAGATAAATAGCTTTTAGATTTTTTTTTTCATTGCCAGTTGACCAAGAATCTCAGTCTAACCATTATAATATCTATCCTTCCTCTTTCACTCATTAGTCATTCAACCACCCAGCCCCGAGAGCCAGGCCCTGTCCAGTGGGAGGACAGCAGTGCAGGAGGGAAACTCAGGAACCCAAGACCTTGTTGGACATACAAGCTTACCTGTACAAACCACTCATCTGTCATCCAACAGTGACAATGTCCACACTGTCTGCCCTCCAGTGCCTAAGGCAGACAGTACTTTTGCTGCCTGTCCGCCATACAGAGCTCACAGTGACAGTGATGGGAGGTTAACCAGGGAGGAGCTGCTAAGCCAGACTGACCTGGCAGGAGGGACACCCTCGACTGTGTGTCAACCACAGATCTCCTCGGTCCAACCAGACGTGACAGCATCCACCCAATCAGAAGAGCCCCCACCCTACAGCCCACCTGACCCCAAGATGGCCTATATTATCTATCCTCCACAACCACCTCACTACCCAGGGCCCCCTGTCATGGCCTGCCAGCCAGCACCCAGCCAGCCAGCCTTCTACCAGGCCCAGTTCATGCCTTCACCCAGCAACCCTCCCTACACCATAGTAAGAGAGTATCAGAGTATCAGTATAGAGCAAAAAAAATAATTTGTAAATGTGCTGCCAAACGCACATACTTTCTCATGTGGTGGTGGTGGACAGGTGGAGATTTATTAGACACACAGTAAGTTTAGAACGGATTTGCACATTCAATTACTCCTCATAGCTTTATTGAATCACACAACATGATTCCCGTACGTTTCAAAAATCTATTCCCTTATGGCCACGCGAGACTACTTACGGATTTAACAATATATCTAACTATTGTCCTGTGACGTAACGACAGTGGGTCATTGGTATTTGAAATCTCTATTCAAAATCAAGAATGTCCACTATTTTAATAGGTTATTGTGTCCCTGCATGTTTGCCTCTGTTGTGTTTCAGTACATGAGCGGCCCTCCCCTGGGGGACGAGCGGCCTCCCCTGCCCAAGGACTACATGGTGGAGTCCCTGCTGGTCACCATCTTCTGCTGCCTTATGAGTGGCCTCATCGCCCTTTTGTACTCATATGAGGTAAATTCCCCACTCATATGAGGCACTACATCCTTAGTGCACTAACAAAGGCCTGGCTCTGAATTGAATTAGGGCAGAGAGTGGGCATGAGTTTCAGTGTAGGTGTAGTAGAATCCTAAGAATGCAGTGACACTACCGAGGCCTTCCTTACGGTAATGATGACATAACAAGACGTCTGATACAGTAGAAGAAAAGTTACAGAAAGTTCAATTCATTTGACTTTTACTGTACTCTATCAAACATCTTCAAACAATACATATGCTTGTTGGCTACAGACCAAGTCCTGACTGAGTTGGTTGTCTCTCCACTCTGCTCTAGACCCGTGCTGCTCTGGCCAGAGGGGACATGAGGGAGGCAGAGAGGGCTTCCCAGAAGGCCCGTTTGCTGGTGCTGTTCAGCCTGATGTTTGGGGTGTTTGTTTGTCTGGGCTGGATCATATATGTAGTGATATCTCTCTGTGCATAGCGATTTGCACCTGACACACGTCTACTCATTTACATTTGAGTAATTTAGCATACGCTCTTATCCAGAGTGACTTACAGTTATTGCATTAATCTTAAGATAGCTAGTTGGGACAACCACATACACTCCCCCCTTTGTTGCTATAACAGCCTCCACTATTCTGGGAAGGCTTTCCACTAGATGTTGGAACATTGCTGCGGCGACTTGCTTCCAGTGAGCCACAAGAGCATTAGTGAGGTTGGGCACTGATGTTGGGCGATTAGGCCTGGCACGCACTTGGCGTTCCAATTCATCCCAAAGGTGTTCGATGGGGTTGAGGTCAAGGCTTTGTTCAGGCTGGTCAAGTTCTTCCACACCCATCTCAACAAACCATCTCTGTATGGACCTTGCTTTGTGCACGGCGGTGGTTAGAGCGTTGGGCCAGTAACCGAAAGGTTGCTGGATCAAATCTCCAAGCTGACAAGGTAAAAATCTGGCGTTCTGCCCCTGAACAAGGCAGTTAACCCACTATTCCCCTGTAGGCCATCGTTGTAAATAAGAATTTGTTCTTAACTGACTTGCCTAGTTAAATAAATAAACTGTTGCTACAAATTTCGAAGCACAGAATCGTCTAGAATGTCATTGTATGCTGTAGCGTTAAGACTTCCCTTCACTGGAACTAAGGGGCCTAGCCCAAAACATGAAAAACAGCCGCAGACCATTATCCCTCATCCACCAAACTTTACAGTTGGCACTATGCATTGAGGCAGGTAGCGTTCTCCTGACATCCGCCAAACCCAGATTCGTCCGTCAGACTGCCAGATGGTGAAGCGAGGTTCATCACTCCAGAGAACACCTTTTCACTGCTCCGGAGTCCAACGGTGGCAATCTTAACACCACTCCAGCCGACGCTTGTCATTAAGCAGGGCGATCTTAGGCTTGTGTGCAGCTGCTTGGCGCTCGACGAATAGTTATTGTGCTGACGTTGCTTCCAGAAGCAGTTTGGAACTCGGTAGTGAGTTTTACAACTGAGGATAGACAATTTTTGCTAGAGCAGGGCAGATATTTGACGAACTGACTTGTTGGAAAGGTGGCATCCTATGGCGGTGCCACGTTGAAAGTCTCTGAGCTCTTCAGTAAGACCATTCTACTGCCACTGGTTGTCTATGGAGATTGCATGGCTGGGAGTTCGATTTTATACACCTGTCAACAACGGGTGAGGCTGAAATAGCCATATCCACTATTTTGAAGGGGTGTCCACATACACTACACATACAAAAGTATCTCAGTCATAATAAATATATTTTTCCTCCATAAAGTTGCCATCAGCAAATGCAGTGCTAGTAAGGGGGGAAGGTAGGGGTAGGATATTCAGGGAAGGGGTAGGATATTCAGGGAAGAGGTAGGTTATTCAGGGAAGGGGAAGGTAATTCAGGGAAGGGGTAGGTTATTCAGGGAAGAGGTAGGATATTCAGGGAAGGGGTAGGATATTCAGGGAAGGGGTAGGATATTCAGGGAAGGGGTAGGTTATTCAGGAAGGGGTAGGATATTCAGACGTTTTTGGAAGATGGGCAGGGACTCTGTTGTCCTAGCTTCATGCGAAAGCTGGTTCCACCATTGGGGTGCCATGACAGAGAAGAGACTTGACTGGGCTGAGCGGGAGCTGGGATGGGTGGGCCAAGAGACCAGAGGTGGCAGAACGGAGTACTCAGGTTGCGGTGTAGAGTTTGAGCATAGCCTGAAGGTAGGGAAGGGCAGTTCCTCTTGCTACACCGTAGGCATGTACCATGGTGTTGTAGTGTATATGAGCTTCGACTGGAAGCCAGTGGAGCGTGCAGAGGACTGGGGTTACATGGGAGAACTTGGGAAGGTTGAACACCAGGAGGGCTGCAGCGTTCTGGATAAGTTGCAGAGGATTGATGGTACACGTGGGGAGCCCAGCCAACAGCGAGCTGCAGTATTCCAGATGGGAGATGACAAGTGCCTGGATTAGGACCTGCGTCGCTTCCTGTGTGAGGTAGGGTCCTACTCTATGGATGTTGTAGAGCATGAACCTGCTGGAGCGAGTCACTGCTCTGGTGTTTGCAGAGAACGACAGGGTGTTGTCCAGGGTCACGCCAAGATTCTTTGCACTCTGGGTGGGGGACACCATGGAGTTGTCAACCATGGTGGAGAGGTCTTGGAGCAGGCATGCCTTCCCCGGGAGAAAGAGCAGCTCCGTCTTGTCGAAATTGAGTTTGAGGCGTTAGGCTAGCATTAAAGCTGAGGTATCTGCCAGGCTTACAGAGATGCATGTCGCCAAATGAGTGTCAGAAGGGAGGAAGGAGAAAAGTAGTTGAAGGTCATCCGCATAGCAATGATAGGAGAGACCATGTAAGGATATGACGGAGCCAAGTGACTTGTTGTATAGAGAGAAGAGGAGAGAGCCTAGAACCGAGCCCTGGGGGACACCAGTAGGGAGAGTACATGGTGGACCCTCTAGAATGTACAGGCACTATAGATAAACATAACTATAATGACATTTAAAATATAAACACGTACATACGGTATATTCCCCCAAATTACCTACAGCACTTATTTGAAATGTGGATTGAAGCTATTTTTCTTTATTTGAAATGAAATCATAATTTTAATGCTAAGCATTAAAATTATTTTGCAATACTTTATACACATGAACATGTTGATGCCGTACTCATAAAACGATTAGAAATAGGAGAGTATGTTGTGTCAAACAGTGAATTACCAGTATGCCGGCCTAGACAGCATCCCAAGCAGCATCCTCAGGGCAGTGTTTAAAGACACATTCAACCTCGTCCCTATCCCAGTCTGTTTTCCCCACTTGCTTCAAGATGTCCACCATTGTTCCTGTACCCAAGAAAGCTAACTGAAACAAATGACTATCACCCCGTAGCACTCACCTCTGTCATCATTAAGTGCTCTGAGAGGCTAGTTAAGGATCATATCACCTCCAACTTACCTGAGTCCTGAGACCCACTACAATTTGCATACCGCCTCAAAAGATCCACGGACGACACAATCGCCGTCGCACTGCCCTATCCCACCTGGACAAGAGGAATACCTATATGAGAATGCTGTTCATTGACTACAGCTCAGATTTCCATAGTGATGAGCTTGGAGGGCACTAAGCTAAGGACCCTGGGTCTGAACTCCTCCCTCTGCAACTGGGTACTAGACTTCCTGATGGGCTGACCCTCGGTGATGAGGGTAGGCAACACCCCTGCCACACTGATCCTCAACACGGGGGCCCTCCAGGGGTGTGTGTTCAGCCCCCTCCTGTACTCCCTATACACCCATGACTGCATGGCATATATTATATTGTTTACTTACTGTGTATGTATACTGTATTCTCAACAAAGCTCATCCTAATATACCTACTACTGTACATACCATACCATTCCTAATTATACTGTCTATACACACACCACATATTTATATTCTGGATTCTGACACTGCTCACTAATATAATCTACTTTGGATTGTTAAATTTGATTTCTTGTTTAGATCTTCTGCTTATTTGTGTATTTGCTAGACATTCTACTGCACTTTAGGATCTAGTAACATATGCATTTCACTGCATCTGCAGGAACACCTGCAAATAGACCAATAAACTTTGATTTGATGTGTTACAGGATGTTGGACATAAAGTTCAAATTAAATGTATTTAGAAGAGAATGATTACTTTCCATCTGACTGCTACACCAGAATATTAGCTTAAGAACAACTTGAGCTGACAACCACATGACCGGATTGTGTCCAAATAAAGCATACTTTTTTTTATTACATCCTACATATTTTCATTCATTCAGCATGGCTTGTTAACAGGCAATAAATACATTGACAGTAAAAGGCAGAAAAGGGTCAAAACAAGACATGCCACAGCAGCAATGGTACAAACCAGGGTTGGTCTCAATTCAGAATTGCATGCATATACTTGTTTGCTTTGGTACTAAAATAAATAAATAAATACAACCATTAAAACTTTGGATTACATTTTTTTTTTTTTTTTTTTAAAGAGGCTTTTCAGTGGACAGAACACTCTGACCAACTCCTGCCAGTAGCACATGCAGCAGCCTAGGTCCTGTCTGAAGACACTTAGACTTGATCACAGAAAAGACATCAGATCAAACAAACATTTTACTAAAAAGAAACAAAGACAACTGAAGGAACAGTAACATGTTTAAGAAACAGAAGAGCAAAAGAGCAAACTAAAAAAAGGGACAAATGGGAATATAGCTAATCACAGATACTTAAATGATAACAAGTTATGGTCTTGCATGCCAAAATGTATGTTCTGTGTTAGATCTGGCCTGTCTTCTTCAAAGGAAGTGTCCAAGCAAACAGGAGTGTGTGGACATTGTGGTGTGTACAATACATTCTATTAGTTATAGCAGATGGAAACAGCTCTCTCGCATCATTGTAAGGCATCTAGTAAACAACTAGGAGTGCTTCAAATATTTGCTGTAAGAGTGATTACATTCCCAGTTCGTTAAGCAGGGCATACGACCATGAAATGTTTCAGTTCCAGGTAGTGTTAGAGGAAAATTACATTATAGGAATGTGGTCTAACTACAGGTGCACAGGGTGTATGGAATGGAAAAAATTGGTGCATTGGTGCATATAGTTTAAACAGGTGATAGTGAGTGGGCAGGCTGTATGAAGCTTCACACCTGCTGTGAAAGGTCACCTAAAATAAAACCAAAAAGCCTGAATAATACAGGGGATTTCAGTATGTACAGGTCTGCTATCTTAATTTGGCCACTCCGTTGTCGCAGAGAATTTTCCAGCAGAGCAGGAAATGCAAATTGTAGTGTATTCAAGTTTTAAAAAGGCTTCTAAAGTTTGTAATTTCCACTTAAAAAATGTCAGACTTGATTTGCCCTATTGAAAAAAATGTATCAGCCCCTACAAACATGTCCCTTAATTATAATCCACATAATCATTTACATGTCTTGTAGCTGCAGGATTATTGTCCTGCTGTGAGAAGCAGGGTGAAATTAAAATCTATAAACATCTCACAATTCAGAATTTTCAGCCAAGGTAACCATTCCTCCATATTCAATGTAGGGCATTTGCCTTCATAATTACCAATGATTTCATGCAGTCCTGGTGCGTACAGAATGTACAGTGGGTGTGTTTGCTTGTTTGAATTCGTCAACGTCTGCATGTTTGAAGGCATGTGAGTGCAATTGTGTGTGTGTGTGTGTGTGTGTGTGTGTGTGTGTGTGTGTGTGTGTGTGTGTGTGTGTGTGTGTGTGTGTGTGTGTGTGTGTGTGTGTGTGTGTGTGTCTCCATGTATTTCTTTGAGTGTAGTTTCTTTAGCTGAGCAGCTCCAGGTATGTGACAGGCACTCTCCCTTTCTGGTTCCCTCTCTCGCCAACGAGCCAGTCAGAGTCCATGCCTGGCACTGTGTAAACTGTGATTAGCTGGGAAAAGACAAAACAACATACAGTAGTGTATTAATAGTTATTCAGCAGTGTTAATACAATTAAACTGTACATGAGCCAGCAATCAGTCCACATATTCTAGCCTTGCACGGACACACCTGATTAAGCTAATCAATCACTGGCGTGCACAAAGGAAGGATTGTGTGCGTGTGCTCACCTCGTCAGCCAGTAGGGAGAGCTCACTGGTGTCGGCAGCGTCATAGTCGTACAGGACCTTGGCCTTGCGTGTGCCTGTGGCGGGGGCCTGTACCTCTTCGATTTTCAGTGTGTCTGTCTCCACAGCGCTGGCAGCGTCCTGGGGTAGGGTGGCATTCCCCTGGGGAGAGGAGCCACCGGAGGCCATGGAGAGACCCGGGTTACCAGCAAACGCGTTGGGAAACCTGCAGAGGTTTCGGGAGAGAAGACAGTCATAAGGTACACAGCACATTCCTTAAGGAAAAATAAGACTCCACCATGTTTGATTTAGAAAAGCGGTTAACATAAATATGTTACTGTAATCGCCATCAAATGTTACTTACACATCTCCATTGGAACTGAGAGCATAAGAGATAACAATGGAGATGGTCATTGATAAACAGCATACACCCATTTGAATAGAGCAAAACATTGCAGCAAATGAAAGCCAGGCATAGACACCCCAGCTAAGTATGCCCAATATACATGTGTGCATCTACTCAGAGCCAGTCCTCACCTGCCCAGCTCTTTCTGCAGGTCTTGCATGTGCAGGTAACACTGCTTGTAGTAGGCTGTTTGTGCCTCCACAAACTCATGCAGGCAGCGCAGGTGGTTCACCTACAGACAACATATCCAAAACACAGACAAGACAACCCCGTTAGAAATATTTGTTCCTCCTCAACATACCCTGTTACCACCATGTTAAAACAGCACAATACACGGTAGACAGTACATATGCTAAAGAGAACGGTTATGTGTAATGGTCATGTTTGTCCTTTCTATATATGTGTGACCTCATGACTCACGTGTGTACTGCTGATGCCCTCCAGCAGGAGTCGTGTGACCTCTGCCTGTCTGTCAAACTCTGTCTGGGCCACTCGAAGTTCATGCGCTGCCTACAGAACAACAACAACACAGAATGAGATAACATGTAATTAGGGCTGTGGCGGTCACGAAATTAGGTCAGCCGGTGACTGTCAAGCAAATGACTGTCGGTCTCACGGTAATTGACGTTAATTAACAAACATATTTAGCATCTCCTGGTTACAAGCCACAGATGCAGAACTTTTGGAACATCTACATTTTAAAGTCTAATAAATCCATGTAATATAGCCTACACCTTCACAATAAATCCATTATTTATTAAAGAAAGGTCTAAAGAAGCAAGATATGAAGAAAATGTAGTCTATTTCAAAAGATCAAAATAGCATACTGTGCGTTGTCCTTGTTAGGTCCTGATCTGACTATGCCATTTGGCTGTGAGCTACACTAATTTAGCAGACAAGATTTGATTAGAATTCCGTGGCATTACTTTATAGTTTGAAGAATACAATTGAACAAAGTTGAATAAAATAGAAAGGATATTTTCTCCAAATGATTTGAGGGAGTGCTGGTATTCTGTGTTGAGCGGTTAACAAAGAAATAGGTACAACTATATGCTTAGAACTATTAATGTAAATTTAGTTGTTCTACAAACGTTGGGCTATATGTTTTGATTTTGAATGCATTGTAAGGCTGCATGATGCGACTAATGATGATTTGAAAAAATTTTGCTTGAAGAGCCTGAGCTCTGCTGTTTTTTTTTGGACAGGATGTACACACAATCAGTCTCTCATTCATAATTTGACAGCACTTGATAATGCCTAGAATTTCATGGTGGCATCCCCTGTGTGTGGCCGTTATGCACCCCAAAAAAATCCATGCCTTTTGTGGCCAGTGACCGTTGTGCCCTTCTCTCCGAGTGCTGCGTGCACCGATGAACCTCTCACTCACATGGCTCTCCATCACTTGATCAGGTCTTTCTCACAGGCTACAAGTGAAGACAGACACATCGGGGACACAACTCGCGCGTCCTTATCCAATTCCAAGGTGCATATTGAAGATACTGGAAGAACTGTTCACATTTACTTTGTCAGCCAACAAGATGAGTAGGTCTAACGAACAGCAAAAGCACCAGCCTACGTCAATTTACTACCCTCATAGTACAAAAGGTGACCTATTCTTATCTGTGCGAGAAATAAATATTCCAAACATAGTCTGGGACAGTTGTGGGATGTGATATATCCAAAATTATAACAACCACTAGCATCAAAAAAACATTTTTACGCAATGTGGCTGAAGTAACAGATCAGAACGTTTAGCTTGAAATGTTGATAAACTATTGGGCTATTTCTTCACATTATAAGTGCAGCAATGCGCACATGTCAGTAGGCTAGAAGCACAAATGTTCCATGAGCGAGAAAACACCATTGTCTAAAGTGACCACAAATGTGATTATGCATGTAATGCTTCTATAAAAAGGTGCATTTTATGGTGAAAATGATCTTCCCCAAACTTGAAACTCACACGCTGATTATGTATGCCAGTTAGGCTCTACACCCCTTGTAAAGCGGATTAATGTGCTTAATTTTAAAGTTATTTGGCCACTTTAGTTGTGATACAAATCTTATCAAAACATATAGGCCAGGATACATGAGGCGTGTGACTATGATTAGAAAAAGTCGCCAAAATGTTTTATTATTTCTTGCCTTATGCTGGGCATAATTCATAAGTGATAATCTAATATTGTCACCCATCAGACTATTATTGAATTAATAGTCTTTACATACAGTACTGTCAAAAGTTTGGACACACCTACTCATTCAAGGGTTTTCCTATATTTTTACTATTTTCTCTCCTTCTTGGTCAAATAGCCCTTACACAGCCTGGAGGTGTGTTGGGTCATTGTCCTGTTGAAAAACAAATGATAGTGCCACTAAACGCAAACATAATGGGTTGGCGTATCGCTGCAGAATGCTCTGGTAGTCATGCTGGTTAAGTGTGCCTTGAATTCTCAATAAATAACCGACAGTGTCACCAGCCAAGCACCATCACACCTCGTCCTCCATGCTTCACGGTGGGAACCATACATGCGTAGATCATCTGTTCACCTACTCTGCGTCTCACAAAGCCACGGCAGTTGGAACCAAAACTCTCAAATTTGGACTCATCAGACCAAAGGACCGATTTCCACCGGTCTAATGTCCATTGCTTTCAGTTTCATCATAGCGCTTGGTGGTTTTTGCGACTGCACTTGAAGAAACGTTTAAAGTTCTTGAAATGTTCCTGATTGACTGATCTTCATGTCTTGAAGTAATGATGGCCTGTCGTTTCTCTTTGCTTATTTGAGCTGTTCTTGCCATAATATGGACTTGGTCTTTTACCAAATAGGTCCATTTCGGTATACCTTGTCACAACACATCTTACTGGCTCAAACGCATTAATGAAAGAAATTCTACAAATTAACTTAAGGCACACAAATTAATTTCAATGCATTCCAGGGGACTACATCATGAAGCTGGCTGAGAGAATGCCAAGTGTGCGCAAAGCTGTCATCAAGGCAAATGGTGGTTACTTTGAAGAATATATCAAATATATTTTGATTTGTTTAACCCTTTTCTGGTTACTACATGATTCCATCTGTGTTATTTCATAGTTTTGATGTCTCCACAAATATTATTATTTTTAATTACAATAATAAAAAAATAAAGAAAAACCCTTAATAGAGTAGGTGTGTCCAAACTTTTGACTGGTACTATTTATATTAAATAGTGTGTGTGTGAAATTTGATTTGAATTAGAATGGACCATTATCATGCACCTGTCCCGAAAAAGGGGCAGTGAGAAAAAATACATGTCATCTATGCACTTAAATAACGATTGGAGGACACTTTTCCTAAGGTTCATTTTCATGCAACCCAGGTAGGCTATACTCCTTTTGTAAAGATAAGTAATGTGCTTAATATTAGGAAAGTTGAGAAATAAATATAGTAGGCCTAGCCTATAGAAAGCTGATGGGAACCTCCTCTTTTTAATAGAGGCCATCACTCTGTTTTCTCACCTAATTGCATAGCCTATATAAATGTTGTGCAACACAAGCTCTCATGAAGTATTTGATTAGATTTTCGATTACATTTGCATTGATGTGAGAGTGATTAGAGGGACAATAGAGTGCGGAGTACGAGGCAGTTAGAAGGTTGGTAGGCTACTAATGAACAGCAGCAGCAGCAGAGCTTGGAGAAGCCTAGTTACCATGACTAAAACAGTCACGTGGAATTGACTGCATTCATGAATCGTGAACGCTGGTGGCGGTAATAGCTACATGTAATATTACTTCACAGCATTGTCCTTTATCAGCTGTTTTGTTTGTGTCCACCAGTGTGTACTCTGGGTGATATAACTTGCGAAAAGAGACACTATCTAGAAACAAAAGATAAAGAGTAAAGATATAATTTATTTAGACAGTATGTGAGGACGGTATCCAAACATGTCGTACTCACTTTGTCCACTTCCTCACTCCAGAGCTGAAAAGCAGCAGGACAACAAGAGAGGGGGAGAGAGACGCACATTCTGATGACATCACAGGGGAGACACACACATTCTTAGATTGAGACTGATGACATGACAGTTAATAAACATACGTTTTCAACCCAGGGGTGCATTCAAGACAGCAGATTTGCCAGATATTCTGGTACTGTGCTCAGAGTAAATTTTATCTGGATCATTTGAAGTGAAACACCTGTGAAGATCTTAACACTCCTTTTGTGGGTGTGTCTGAAAAGTGTCACATAGATAATGGACTTTATGCCGAAAGCAATCTGGTGATAAAGTGGTTAGAGCGTTGGGCCAGTGACCGAAAGGTTGCTGGATCGAAACCCCGTCAAGGTAAAAATCTGGCGTTCTGCCCCTGAACAAGGAAGTTAGACCATCATTGTAAATAAGAATTTGTTCTTAACTGACTTGTCTAGTTAAATAAATAAACTGTTGCTACAGATGTCAAAGCACAGAATTGTCTAGAATAAAAACATATGTCTCATAGTGTGTCTTGTATACAACCCTGGTTGTCATGGGTGACAACACAAAGATAGACCTGATTAACATTATAGTGACTTATACTCCAAGTCGATTTTCACGTCATGTTGTAGCTGTATAGTCCATTTGTGTTGTTGGTGGGGCCACAACGTTATATTTAATTAAAACTGGGATTATACCATGGAATTGTTGAATAGTCAATTCTGATTGGCTAGAAGCGCATTCTAGAGCAGGCATTATTTCCCTATAATGCAGAGCAATATTCAATGGCTATGAAGTTAATTCTTAATAGTCTCTCTGGGACAGTGCATATTGTTGTCTTTGCCCTAGCACTAACACAGCGGACTCAAATAATCAAAGTCTTGACGATGAGTTGATCAGCTGAATCAAGTGTGTTAGTGCTAGGGAAAAACAGTGTGCACCCCTTTGGACCCCCCAGGACAAGCCTCGCCAGCCACCCTGATCTCAGTCAGCTTACATAAATGGTTCGCAACACAAATATCTGCATCTGTGTAGAGAATATCTCACAAGCCTACGTGAATGGCTCGTGAGATCAGGGTGGCTCGCGAGGCAACCGCAGGACCAGGATTGGGAAACACTGCTCTAGGACCTCTAGGGGGCAGCGGGGCTCTCAACACATGGCTGTAGTCTCTACCTGCCTGCAACATGACGCATGTGGACACTGTGTATGGAGAGGCTGCTCGAGGTTATGAGCACACGGAGGTCAGCAAGAGTAGGCTACATGTAGTGTTAGCGTAGCGTGGACTGGCTGTTTAAGCTCCTTACCGCAGATGCACTGGCAGAGAGGACATAATTCCTGGGTCTGGTCTCCTGAAAATCAGGCACAGCCTACAGACATGGCAGAGCAGTTTACACATACAGTATGGTGTGCACCACACCAAAGAAACAAAATCAAACAAAACAAAAAAAAGTATAATAAAGTCATGTGACAGGAAAGCACACACAGCAAAAACAAAACCCTTTGTTCTTTGCTTGCTGATATACAGAGACAAGTCTGAGACCGGTCCAAATATCTTTCTACACCTGCATATCTCCTGGTGATTCCCAAGCCGCGTTAGACTAGAAAGTTAATGACTATACAGCATGTGTATATAAACACAGCAGGATGTGAGATCATTGTGTGGACACAGCCTGTCATGTGTCATAGCCCATAAAAAGGAAGCCGACCTTCAACCATTACGCCATTTTAGCCTCAAACTAGCTTACACAATGTGTAGCCTGCAAAGTATACCTAGACAATAGTTCCTGTCAGAGGCTAAGCTATAATATAATGGAGTAACTGGAATGTTATATACTGGGTGATGAGTTGTTGGTTTGATCTTTAAATGTATATTTTATGTAAATGTATGAGCACGTAGAAAATCATTTATTCTTCTGAGGACAATATAAACTTTACAGTTGGCACTAGCATTTGGGCAGGTAGAGTTCTCCTGACATCCGCCAAACACAGATTTGGCCATCGGGCTGCCAGATGGTGAAGCGTGATTTATCACTCTAGAGAACGCGTTTCCACTGCTCCAGAGTCCAATGGCGGTGAGCTTTACACCACTCCTGCCGACACTTGGCATTGTGCATGGTGATCTTAGGCTTGTGTGCAGCTGCTCGGCCACGGAAACCCATTTCATGAAGCTTCCAACAAACAGTTATTGTCCCGACGTTGCTCCAGAGGCAGTTTGGAACTTGGTAGTGATTGTTGCAACTAAGGAGAGGCGATTTTTACATGCTACGCGCCTCAGCACTCGGTGGTCCCGTTCTGTGAGCTTATGTGGCCGACCACTTTGCGGCTCAGCCGTTGCTGCTCCTAGACCTTTTCACTTCACAATAACAGCACTTCAGTGGCGTGCCGTGGGCCTGGGGCCTTCAGTGAGGTCCTACACAGTCCCACCCGAATTAATCCACCTCTTATTACCATCATTATGATGCCATGGCTCTAGACACTATACATTTAGACGTCGGCGTCGGGCGACCTCTCCTTACAATGTCTAACTTTTCTTGAAAAGTTCGTCTTGAGAATGGCGTTATAATTATATCCTCGACCAAATCGATATCTTCTCCTCCTTCCGCCATTGTGGATTGAAAAAACAGCTTAGTAGTACGCAAATTAATTTGTTTATCAAATTCAGTTTCCTAGTTCTGCATAGACCTGCCCATAGGACCTGCCTCTCAATATTGGTAATCCAATCAAAAGACGTGCACGCACTACGCCTGCTAGCTGGCTCCTGTGTAACACTGGAGCCAGCCAGCAGGTGTACAATAGCCAACTCTAAAGCTGATTGGTTGACACTAAATTTTCATTTCCATTCACTTTAAGCTACAAGCGCCCGCACTGTTGATTCTGAAGGCCCGAGGGCAGATTTTAGACCTCTGGCAACACATGATGGCTGAATATGATTGGATAAAAGATTTAACATAAAGACCAGTCCTCCAAATCTCAACCTGGGGCTGGAAGCAGTGCAACCAAGAGGAAAGCTATGAAATGAAAAGTATAACTCTTACTCTGGGGAATAATTTAATACATATTTGTGGGAAAATATATGTAAAAAAAAATATTATATTCTGATGATGTTTAGGCCAGCAGAGAAGGCCTTGCTGGCCCTGACGGCCCACCACTGCAGCACTTATAGTTGACCGGGGCAGCTCTAGCAGGGCAGAAATTTGACAAACTGACTTGTTAAGGTGGCATCCTATAACGGTGCCACGTTATATGTCACTGAGCTCTTCAGTAAGGCCATTCTACTGCCAATGTTCTATGGAGATTGCACGGCTGTGTGCTCGATTTTATACATGTGTAGGCAACGGGTGTAGCTAATATATCCAAATCTACTAATTTGAAGGAGTGTCCACATACTTTTGTATAGATAGTGTAAGTAGGCTAAACAAATACATAAATATTTCAAAATTAGCATGCGTTCATGTGGCAATCACCATGCATACAGGTTTCAAATATCTGATTTGATATTAGTCTACAACTGAAAGAACATACATCTGTTTATTTACTCATGTTATTACTGAAAAAAAATTCTAATCAAATGGTTAATACAATGGCTTATCAAATCAGATCTTTGCCCTGAAGGAAAAACTCAGCCAAAAATCTAAACATTTGAAATGCTCTGATAGAATGGGAGCAGGGAATGTGAAGTGAAGCTAGACGTTGGTCATGGTATAATCGGGCAAGCAGGTTAGCAATCAGGCCTCTCAACTCCAGTCATCTGCACTCACATGGGACAGTGCCTCTCCTCTCACTACTGCTATCAAATAGGCCTTTGTGATTTAATGAGGGGATACATTTGGTAATTGGATGCAGTTTGTCACGGACTCAAATGAGTCTAATTTAAAAGACACTTTTGTTTCACCATTTTCCAAATACTTTTGCGTACTACTCAGTATTGTTGACTCTAGGGTCATATACGGGTTTGCTCCAGTGTAAATCAAATCAAAGTGTATTTGTCACATGTGCCGAATACAGACCTTACCGTTAAATGCTTACGTACAAGCTTAAAATTCTTACAAGGCCTTACACCATGCCACAAGTTCATTTCACTCACTTTCAAGAGAACTCTAGTCTGTTTTTTTCCCTCTCTCCCTCTCGCTTGGCTTCTCATTGAGCTTGGAAGACAAACATGCACTTAACTGGATTTCATGGTGGCAATGAGCATGTCAGAAAGGAAAAGGGAAAATAAAATAACTAAAAGTGGACAATATTTTACACTAATACTCACTTCTCCCTCACACTGTGAACATAATTAGAACAGAGAAATATGTTAGTTAGCAGTAGCAGTTCACTCTGAACTGGAGCCTGGTTACATGATGCAGCTGAAGGTGCACAGCGAGAGGTGGTGGAGGGCAGAGGGGGGACTCACCGCCGCCTTGGACTCCGCTAGTTTGGCTTTCTTCAGCCGTGCTTTACTGGAGTCCAGGTCCAGTCTGCGGTTCTCCAGGAGACGCCTCTCTTTCTGAGACCAAAAGGAGAAGATCAGCACCTCTCTGCACGGCATGACCCCACACATACAGGCTACGTTTAACTTGGCTAGGCCCTAATGCCCTGCTACATCCACACAGTAATAAGAAGTAGAGTAAAACCCAAGGTGTTGATTAGCATTGTATTAAATACTGGTCTATACACTGGTCTGCATGCAATCTCATGATGTCCCTCTGAGGCCAGAAAGCCACTCACTGAGATGGTCCTCCAGTCTCCTTCCAGAAAGTTCCTGAGTGGGGCAAGGAAGCTGATAGCGGAGGTCTGTAGGAACTCTCTCTGTGCACCGCCTAGTCTCCTCTCACAGTCACCTACCTTGATCAGGGTGCTACCTACAGAACACACACGAGCATATGATGAACCCACACAATATGTGAAATATACAGTGGGCTCCAAAATTACTGGCACCCCTGACTGGCAATGCACAAACAATACTTAAAATAAACAATATAAATATAGAGATAAACTCAAAATACCAACATGTGAGAAATACTGTACTTTATTAATGTTTCAATGGAACCAACCAAAATTATGCAATTATTTAATACAAAATACATTTCACCAAAATCAAGGTTTCATAATTATTGGCACTCCTCATTTAGTACTTAGTGCAACCACCTCTGGCAAGGATAACAGCATGGAGTCTTTTCCTGTAATGTTTGACAAGGTTAAGGAACACATTTGGAGGGATTTTGGACCATTCCTCTATGCAGATCCTTTCAAGATCCTTCACATTCTTGGGTTTGCGCTTATCAACTGCCCTCTTCAACACAGCCCACAGGTTTGCGAATGGATTGAGGTTTGGCGACAGATAGCCACGGCAGAACATTGATTTTGTCACAGAACCATGTGTGGATCTTGAGGTATGTTTGGGTCATTGTCTTGTTGGAAAGTCCACCTACGGCCAAGTCCCAGCCTTCTGGCAGAGGCAGCCAGATTGTTAGCCAAAATTGCCTGATACTTGGTAGAATTCATTATGCAATCAATCTTAACCAGTGCCCCTGGACCTCAGCCCCAAAACATCACTGACCCACCACCATATTTCACTGTGGGTATGAGGTGCCTCTCCTTGTATGCATCTCTGTTTCGACACCGAATGTGCAGATGCTGTATCTGACCAAAACGTTCCATTTTGGTCTCTTCTGACCAGAACACCTTCACCCAGTCATAATGTAAATGACGTTTGGCAAACTCCAAGCGCTTGCTTGTCTTGGGGTCAGAAAGGGCTTTATTCTGGCAACCCTTCCAAAGAGCCTGTGGTTGTGGCGTCTGATGGTGCTTTTTGAAACCTGGTGACCCCAAGACATCACCAAGGCCTGCAGTTCTTTCACAGTGATTCTTGGGGATTTTGATGCGTCTCTCACCATCCCCCTCCCTATCTTGGGGGGGGGGGGGGGGGGGTGCATTTGCGTCCTCTACCCGTGAGGTTTAACTGTTCCATATATTTTGAATTTTCTAATAATTGCCCTGGCAGTGCTCAGTGGTATATTCAATTGTTTGTGGATCTTCTTGTAGCATTACCAGATTTATGAAGGTCTATGACCATCTGTCTTGTTTGAACTGCCACTACTTTTGTTTTCTTCATGGTGTTGGATGACAGCGGGATATTGCACGTGTTACCTCATTTTTATACCCTAGTGAAACAGGAAGTGATGTAATGGCTCAATATAGTTCCTTAAGACATAGATACACTTAAATAAGTGAAATTTAATTCCTGGTTTAATTTTGGTTGATGTTATTTTCAATAATCTTTAAGGGTGCCATTAATTGTGAAACGTTGATTTTTGGGGACATTGACTTTTAATTAAATCAATAAATGATTTTGTTGGGTTCCATTGAAACATGAATAAAGTACAGTATTTTTCACATGTTGCTATTTTGATTTTCTCTCTATAATGATACTGTTTATATTTTAAGTTCAAGTATTGCTTGTGCATTGCCAGTCAGGGGTGGCAGTAATTTTGGAACCCATTGTAGGTATAAGAGTCTAACTTATTACTTAGGAATGACTTAATGCTTATCATAAGATTACAGACAGACAAAGTCAAGACCAATAGGACTTGGTAGTGCAACACAACCGGTTCAGGATCTCAAACATTAAAGCTGCAATGTTACTTTTTGGGTGACCCAACCAAATTTACATAGACATGTGAGTTATTAGTCTGTCACTCTCATTGAAAGCAAGTCTAAGAAGCGGTAGATCTGCTCTATGTGCAATATTTCTATGCTTCCCGTTCTTAAGTTTCATTTTTGCATCTTTTTTTACGTGCCCAACTACTTTATACCTGCGAAGAAAGAGGAACGGAACCAGAGAGGGAACCTCTAGAGTAGCAACATTCTTGACATGGCAGAAACTCAAATTTCCCCTTCGAATGTAGGGGTTTCTCCAGATGTAAAACAGACAAAAGGAGTACAGGAATACCTGATGACTAACACCACACAGCAAGGATTATATCATCAAACAGGCCTACTACCTGCGGAATTTGAAGTATGCATATCTGTGTTGGTTACTTGTTGGAAGGCATGGACAGACCGCAATTGGTATACTGAGGAAATCATGTTTTTCGACACGTCACTGCTGTGAGGAGACACTACTACAACAGAGTTTCTACACCCACACACAGAAGGTTACATCACTAAAACCCACAACTGAGAAACAGGCCACTAATGACCTGATTAGAGTAGCTGAGTGCCCATCTAGCTTCTATTGCAGGAGAGGAAATAATGGGATTGATGACTGATGTATCGATCTGTACGCCAATAAGGGGTTTCCACAGGGGTTTCCACTGCTCCACACAGTTGTCTGCTTTGTGACATGGTGTACAAATGAATTAATTAGAAATCTAATTATTTAAATCACTAAAACATGCCTGTTCTTACTTAGTATAGGTTACTGTATGTGTGCATTTTTATTCTTGGAAAAAACAAAAAGGGGACTTATTGGCATCAGCTTGCCATTCTAATATAATGGAATTAATGTATAAAATAAATCCTTGCTAAGCAGCAGTACTGCAGAGCTCTACATTAAGCTGTACATGGCCCAGCACTCAGGTCTCTGTGAATAAGCTCCATTCCAACTGAAGGAGAAAAGCACCAGACAGGTAGCCTAATAAACTAATTTCTGCATAAACATTCTGTGTATCAGAGCCAAGCCTGCAGCTCTCAACAACATTCACATAGGAGAGAGAGAGAGCGAACGTGAACTATTGATCCTCAGGACTGCCAGTGAAAGAGAGAGAGGCTGATTTATTAGCCTGACAAACATGAGACAGCCTGGAGGGCAGGAGGAGACCAATTCACTAACGCTCACAACAGCTATCGTCACCAATCTCACTGCTCACTCACCTTAGGGTGAAATCATCAGTAGAAACAAAGGCTTTGGGAAGAGTTCTACACTATAAACTCCTGGAAAATGATCATATGTTGAAGCTCGGAAGTTAAGATGTTCACTGTACCCTGTAATTACACCTGCAACCCTGTACATTAAACGTCTAATGTAATTTAAAATCAATATCCTGTATCAACTATGGAGATTTTCTCACAGGGATATACCACAAATGGTTTGAGCCCTTCTTATAGCACAAGGGTGAGGGCACAGGGTGAAGAGGTATTGGGTAAGTGTGAAAATGCATTTTCCAGAAAATATAATTCATGGACTTGACTGGGGCTCAAGGCACGGTCTCGGTTTCCTCTCTCAAAAATGAAATGATCACTGGCCAATCCTCTCAAACAAACCAGATTTAGACCACCTGGGAAGAATAAGTATACACAAAGCCTGAGTACACACCATATGGAGTTCCAGGTCCAAAATCTTTAGCCGCATCCTGCATGTAATGACCCAGTAGTTCTCCATTATTTGGTCTGGATGGAACCGTTCTGTCAAGCTTCTCATACAGGAACTCCTCAATCCTGGCACCTGCCGATACAAAGAGGGGGATGTCCTGCTTCAAGAGAGGACTTGCCAAAAACAGTTGTCATAGATGGACACGATGAAACCTAGTCTGAGAATGGAAATTCGTGGGAGAGAAGAATGCCAAAGGAAAGTAAGAAAATGCCCAATATGACAAAGTAGAGTATTGTAATTCAACATGGTGGGAATGAGGTGTAGAATGAAGATGTCGTGGAGATAAATGTTATTTCGCTCAGATATTGCCTTTGTAGAGAGATTAACATATTTATCCCACACACGGTAAATGCATGTTTCTGAGGAATGAATTGCTGCATGTTACCCACAAGCCTGAGTCAGTGTCTGGTGTGCTTAACACACAGAGCTGTTGAGCTGCTCACTGATAAGTAGGCTACCGCTTGCAATAGAGGATAATCAACAGGTTTTCATACACACAGAACAAGCGCTAGAACAGGCTGGTGCTTGAAAACAGCCAATACTGCATAGAGCATTTGTCTGCTGCACTACAGACCAGACAGATGAAAAGATTCCACAACAGGGCACTATGGGAGGGAGGGATACTCACCAGTGTGGTCAACTGTAGCATGGAGAATCAGAGAGTCACAGGTTAGAGCACAATGCTCTCTATCACCATGCTACCGCCATGTTTCACAAAAAAAAAAATCATTGGTTTTCATCTAATGTGTTTTTGGTCCTTCTATCCTGTGTGTGTGTCTGCATTAAATGAAGTAGGGTTGGGAGTTGTGGAGGCCTCTGTCCTGATCAGTTCAGTGTGTATGCCGGGCCTTACTTGGGTTTGGCTGCAGCAGAACCTCTGTCTGCCTGAAGATTTTCTCTGTCCAGTTTTTTGTGGAATCGGCACGGCTGAGCAGATTCTCAAAATGGGCATCCAGCTCAGTCTTCTCTACCTGTCCGAACTTTTCCCCTGTGAACTTTGGCAAAATACACAATGAAATAACTTTCACTTCTCTGTGAACAAGGCCTATTGCAGTGACTCAACATCAATAGTGCATTTTCACAGTTTCTGTGTATCATGGAACTTTTCTATAGTGTCCATAGTGCTGCCCTATGCCATGTCACTTGAATCTTCAACATTATCACTGGTGTAGGGATGCTCTTCACGCCATGCGTCTCCTCATAGGCTACTGGAAACCATCTAACTAAATACCACGCCCTCATACGCCATGAAACACTAAACCTGCTAGTCTCCCAGTCCCTGTCTAATTAATGTTTCACCAGTCTTTTCCCATTGCCAGTATACTCCGCCAAGGGGTTTAGATACAAAGTCTGAGAAATCAAACTGAATGGAATTTCTATGGGCTGAACAGACATCCATTGCTTCCTTGCAACGTTACTGTAGACATTGGGAAATCAGTCCCACTGTCATTCCCTCTTGACATTTTCATCATGACCTGTTAGTTACACTGTCACAATAATGATAAATGTATCTGGTGTTGTAATTTTGGGGGGTTGGGCAAAGGGGGCCCGAAAGGTCACCTCTGACCCCACAGCTACACCGTACCTGAAAAGCAAAAAAAGACCTCTGCGAAAACACAACTAGCGAACGTCAGCTATAGCATCAAGCTAGCAGTGGCTATCACAGATGGCATAGAAACCTTCCTTCAATATAACTGTCTATGTTACAAGCCAGGAAAACTAGCTAGCAGTACTGTACGATGGCTACTATGAAGGGAGGATAACGTCAGCTGAACCAATGTTGTGTAGGATATAGAGGGTATTCTGCCAATAACGTAAGCTAAAGTATTTGGCAATGATGCCAACTCATGCCGTTTCTAGTTTTTATTTAAGCCAGACGCTACTAGCTATTTCGCGAACATTAAAGCTAGCTAGCATTTAACGTTAGTCAATTTATAGGAGACACGACATAAATTAACCTACCTGTACAGCTCGTGTGAAAAACACTCCAGCATCCGAAGCTAATTTCTTCACGTTGAAATCCATTATGTAGGAAGTATCTGGCTAAACACACATCTAGCTATGTCCAGGGAGACGTTATTCGGTCAGAGGTATCTGTCACTGTCTCTGGTATCTACACATCATCCTGGAATCATTATTCTATCAGTGATCGTCTACCCATTTTCCAATTTATGGAGTTTATGGTTTCTTATGCAGTGACAGGTTTTATTATTGATTCTCTATTCACGACTTATTCCAATACATTTGTATACACATTCATACATGATTTTTGAGAAACCTGCCACAGTATTGTTTGGGGGAAATATCACTAATGTAAAATTCCTCTATATATTTTTTTTATATAATAGGCTAGCACTGCAACAGAAGCTATTTGGTGCCACCTACTGTTCATGCTGTTCACAAAACAAGTTTGATTATTCACTTGACAGTCTCTTCTGTGTCTTTCAATGGGCTTCAGTGTCCCTGTTTTACTTGGTGTGGTCCTTTACCCACTGGCAGAACCTCTGGGAGTAGGTAGCTGGGCTGACAGTGGAGAAGGCTCTGCCAGGGAAGCGCAGACTCTTCCACAGGTTCTCCTGCCTTTTCTTCACACCGTACACAGTGAAAAAGTCTACAATACCCACAAAGTAGCGCAGCTTTGGTCCGTCTATGACATGCACTGAGTTTTTTAAATTAGGCAGCAGCCTACGGTGATGAGCTTGGAACTCCAGGAGTTCTGCATCTGTACAGTTTACGGAGTGTAGGTTTATCTCCTGGAGGGGGATTCCATGGCCAGAGTGTTCTCCTGTATTCTGGACGTGGTCTGACCCATTGTCTATTGTATCTGATGCCAGTCGAGCAGAGTACCCCTCCAACAACGGAATAGTGGGGGGATCTTCCTTTGCGGGACTGTCTTGGTCCATGGACCTGCAGAGGAAAGACCATTCAATAACTGAATAAGAAAGAGATAACAATCAGCTTAGGAGTAAAATACCTGATGTACAATTATCTTCTCACTGTGTTACTTTACATTAGCTGCATGTCTGGAAGGTCCACAAAAGAAAACTAGTGTGTTACTTTTTTCTTCATACTTTGTCATACAGTAGATTATTGTTCTCCACTGAACACTTACTTTACAGTGCGCATAGTTAGGTTACTAAAGGAGTGCTTCCTGTCCAGCTCATCTTGGTGCAAGGGTTGATGGGCCAGCAGGATACTGTAGTCAAGCACATTCAGGCTACGGAGGAAGGCTGAGTCTATTTCAACCTGATCCACAAGCCAGGAGCGCTGCTTATCTGTCAACACATGATAAATGTTGACTTCTTAGGGGAACGTATGGGCTCTTACCTTTCAATTGATAATAGACACAGGGAAAGAACACAATATGACTTTATCCATCCCCTCGGGTACTGACAGATATAGGACATACCAGACTCTTACCCAGAATGATGTGCTTTCCTTCAAAGTTGTTATCCTTCAGAATCTTAGTAACTGGGTTCCCCGTAGATGCAGGGTCAGTCCACCTACCCACCTCACAGCCCTTGATGTCATATCTAAGAGACAAAGCCAAAATTGGCAACAGACAATCCAGAAAGAGATTACATTTATTTGATCATCTTTCATAACTACAATACAAACAATGTTTACCTGGTATTAATCCTCTCGTCCGGGTAAAACACATTCTGCATCACAATGAAATACTTCTGAGGGAGAGTGAGAGAAAAGTTACTTAAAGTAAAAAGACAACTGTGTTTGTGAAATTTGGTGTTTCATTAAAATTACCTTTGTTTTATTTGGAATTTGGATGCTATAGAGACCTGAAATAAGAAAATAAGAATATGAACATCTCACAAACGTGACAGTCTATCTCTTAATTTAAAAAAAAGATTTAACCCCTTTTTCTCCCCAATTTTGATCTTGTCTCATCGTTGCAACTCCCCAAAGGGCTCGGGAGGCAAAGGTTGAGTCATGCGTCCTCCGAAACATGACCTGCCAAACCGTACTTCTTAACAACCACCAGCTTAACCCGGAAGCCAGCCGCACCAATGTGTCGGAGGAAACACTGTTCAACTGATGACTGAGGTCCGCCTGCAGGCGCCCGGCCCGCCACAAGGAGTCGCTAGTGCGCGATGAGACAAATAAAGCCCCCCCCCCGGCACAACTCTCTCCTAACCCAGACGACGCTAGGCCAATTGTGCGCCGCCCTATGGGACTTCAGATCACGGCCGGTTGTGATACAGCCCGAGATCAAACCTGAGTCTGTAGTGACGCCTCTAGCTGCACCACTCGGGAGTCCCTGTCATTTGATATTTTGATCTTAAGCTGTTGGACTTCTCTCTCACCCAGGAACCTGACCATCAGTGAGTGGGGGTATTTCTCCAAATGATCCATATATGCCTTCAGGTTGGATAGAAAAAACATAACCTCCCGCGTATTCTGTGTCTTTAGGAAGAACCTCTTGTCATTCCTAAAGAGGAAAAAAATGACATTTACTAGATGTGCTACTATGTAGAGTTGACATAGATTAGGTGTGTTGTGTGTACATTTATGAGGTTTATGATGTCCTCCAGCAGGACTCACGTGAGGAAGAAGTCAGCCTTGCTCTTGGAGTTGCTGATGAACTGTAGATAGCAGCCGTCTGAAGAGAGGGACCTGTGGTACTCCTCCTCTGTTATATCCAGGGACCGCCGCAGGCCGGCAAACACAGGCCCTGCAAACGTCTGCATCTCCAAGTCCTGCAGGGGGAGGCAACAGAGGACCATGGTTCGAAACTGAAACGTGTCCCAAAAAACATTTACTCAAATAGGCAGTATGCTGTTGGGATTGGTTTAACATATTTGTTTGAATAGTGATTAAATAGCACCTTATGGACTTGAGTCTCCGCCAATTTGTAATGTTCAGCAGAAAGTTTATCCTGATTGAAACAAGATCAACTCATTATAAACCACAATGAAAGGTTTCTTGTCATATAAGTAACTAAGGGAAAGCTATGTACAATGCAAGTACTGTATGTAGAGTCATTTTCTCAGAGGTGGGTCAATTCCATAAGTTCCAATGGTATAAAACTGTATTCTATGTGACAGTTGAAATAGTGTGTATATTGTTGTGTAGTCTATAGGTTTGCTCACAGGTACTGTTGTGGTGTTGCTGGTCTGTAGGACAGCATGCAGGCCCTCTTTCATAAGACAGGTGAGGCTGCATAAGTCATGTTCCTGGTTGGTCTTAAACACCCCTAGCATCCTCCATGTAAATGTAAATGTGATGTAAATGTAAATCCATCTTCTCCTCAGACCCCACCATCGCCTTCGCCTGGCTGTCCCAAAGTGACACAGGCGCAGACCGCTCCTCTTATCCATCTGACAATCACACACACCACAAACAACTCACAGTCACCAGAGGCTCACCAGGAGGGTACCACACACATAGACTGTACACAGAGAGACAGACAGACACAACACACACAGACAGACCTCTGGATCTACATTGTATAGCTAAAAATGTGCAGTTAAAACAATAACAAAATACACACCTGCCACGGTTTCCATAAGAAGCTGACAGATGGGGTTGGAGAAATGTAACCACTCAAATTCATAGACAGAGCTATTGATGCAATGATTGACCTTCCATGATTTCTAAATGATAGTTTTAACCATGTTTTGGGGCTATACAGTGTTTGTTTACATTTACTTTGTTTACAAACATCAGAGTAAAACAAGCTTATATTTTGGGTTCTGATAGAGTTGTGACAGTCAAGTCCAAAAATGGATGGAACAACTGCAGATTTCCCCTTAACATGTTTTTTTAAAGAAATGGGAATTACATCTCACGGCTGAGACAACATAACATTAAAAAAAGTTGACCAACATAATTACATTCATTGATCGAATGTGAGAAGCTACTCAGACATTGTTATTTGTCGTAACTGTCATGAAAGCTGACAACCACGTCGTTCTTACCTTACCAGCCTACTTTCCTCGTGTTGTCCTTTATGCTTTGATGCCTTGCTGTACAAGGGAAGTATCTGAATTCAGTGAAAATCATTGGAGATATATTTGAAGCCTATGCTTTTACCATTTTCATATGCGTGTGGCTAGCATTTTGGACCGTAAAGATAAAAACAAACACATTTTCATGACAGCGGTCGGCCTCCTTTTTCAGCCAAGAGTAGGCCAAATGCCGCATACCATGGTAAGCGGGTTGGGCAAGATCTTCAGGGTGTGTTACACCTGGGCTGTATTTACTAGCTGGAAACCAAACAGCCAACAAAAGCGAACGGAACTGACCAATGACGCACGTCATTGGTAGTGACCTACCTGAATTTGCCCAATAGAAACTCTTGTATTCTGGAAAACGTTTTGTATTGGCAACTGTTTACTCAGGTGTGCACTAATGATTACACCCCTGCAGGCGTAAAACGTGTGTCGTAATGATTTATGCTTTTTGAATCTGCCACTGCAGTTAGTAGACTGCTACGTTATCGTCTTCATGACAAAGGCCCGGATTGTGAATTTACTATGTTATTTATTTGACTTATGAATGTCTGATTTCTGTTTAAAAAAATTCTCCGTAAAGATTGGAATCTCAGGAACGTTGTCCATTCTTCGGTGCTTGTCCCAGAGATAGATAGAGGATTTGTAACTATCTGTGCAATTATAGGCTACTAGCGTTTGTGACCGCTTGGCAACGTACAGGGGGAATGAGTGCCCCCTTTCATTGAAGCAATGGAAGTTCAAGGCCTACGGCGATACTGCAAGCCATGTTAGCGTAAAACATTCACTATAGTGAATGGAAAAATCTTTGTGTAAATAAAAATGTTTTTAGAAGACAGTCATGGTACCAATAATTACTTCTAATACACCAGATGTATGTCCTTGAACAGATTATTTTAAAATCGCACACAGAAGTTAAGGATAGTTTAGTTACTAATTGCAGCCTGCAGTACCCCGGTTTCCCTTCAATTTGAGTTCCTCAATGAGATGGGCAGCACTGACCAAGACTGCAACATGACTTCTTGGAGTAGCTCAAACTGTATGTTATGTTTATTTTAATTTTACAAGGCAAGTCAGTTAAGAACCAATTCTTATTTTCAAAGAGGGCCTAGGAACAGTGGGTTAACTGCCTTGTTCAGGGGCAGAACGACAGATTTTTACCTTGTCAGCTCGGGGATTCGATCTTGCAACCTTTGTGTTACTATGTCTCTATGACATGCCATCTTAACCGACTTCATTTGGCTTCAATGTGTTATTGAGTATTCACATAGGAATTAATGGTGTCACGTGATTGATGGCTTTGTCTATTCATATATACAGTCATAGGTATTTAGGCTATCTCCATTTTAAAGTCGTCAGTTTTCTTCTTTTGTGTTTGAAAAAAGTGTAAAGCTAATATTGGTTATTTGCTGCCACCTGCAGTGCTGGAGTCCTGAACCAAATCTTGTGTCATTCATTTATTGTGGCCACTCGATGACGGTTATATAGGTTAAAGCCATTTACAAACCATAACAACCATTTTGAAGAAGAAGACAATGCTCTGATCATTAGCTGATTGCTCCCAACCAATAGGATTCCCCACACAGTTGACTACTAAATTTGCACATTTGTGGCCTGCTGGAGGTCATTTTGCAGGGCTCTGGCAGTGCACCTCCTTGCACTAAGGCGGAGGTAGCGGTCCTGCTGCTGGGTTGTTGCCCTCCTACGGCCTCCTCCACGTCTCCTGATGTACTGGCCTGTCTCCTGGTAGCGCCTGCATGCTCTGGACACTACGCTGACAGACACAGCAAACCTTTTTGCCACAGTTCGCATTGATGTGCCATCGTGGATGAACTGCACTACCTGAGCCACTTGTGTGGGTTGTAGACTCCGTCTCATGCTACCACTAGAGTGAGAGCACCGCCAGCATTCAAAAGTGACCAAAACATCAGCCAGGAAGCATAGGAACTGAGAAGTGGTCTGTGGTCACCACCTGCAGAATCACTCCTGTTTTGGGGGGTGTCTTGCTAATTGCCTATAATTTCCACCTTTTGTCTATTCCATTTGCACAACAGCATGTGAAATTTATTGTCAATCAGTGTTGCTTCCTAAGTGGACAGTTTGATTTCACAGAAGTGTGATTGACTTGGATTTACATTGTGTTGTTTAAGTGTTCCCTTTATTTTTTTAACAGTGTATATATATATATATATATTCGTTAGCGTTGCTACAAAATATGAATGAAAACTACTCCAATGGTGAGGAAGACATGAATCATGATGGCGTCCCCGCCTCAACCTGAACCTAAACCTAAACCTACATGGCCTAACCGCAAAAAAGCCAGAACTGTGCGCACTGAGCATGTGCTCAAACCACCACCAAATGAAACCGTGAGACCGGAAAGAGGAAGGCAGTGTTTGGAATAGAACAAGCCGGTGAGAATTCTACAGGCTATTATTAGTAGAAAATGTCCTCACTGAGGGAGCAGGCCCTACATCTCAAGTAAGAAACTAAATCAGCAACGCACTCAACAGCTGTCGCTGTTTAGGCTATGTGACATGGACATGCTCCAACTGATCATTGACTTTTTGACTGCTGTCATATCAACACTTATAACATGTATAATGCCATTATTGCTTTTGTGATGATGTTCACTATTATCAAGCACACTTGGCGCTTGTAATGATGATTAGGCTACTGATGTTTTTGCAATTCAACCATGCATCTTGCTGACCGTGTGTCTTGGTGGTTGGGGTATTTATTTTTATTTTGTCATGATAAAAATAAGCTTATACCTTATACACCAATCCTTTCTGTTTCATAGTGGTAGCAAAGGCACTGCACTGAACCCTTTAATATATATATATATATACATATCCACATAGGAGGTCCCGTATTTTTTATTTTTTTTTGCCGCTCTATGGAAATCAAATGGCCGTCCAACGGATTTGTTCTGGCAACGGCCCTGCATATGGCAGCGAAAACGGTAGCACTACTCCCCCTAGGCCGGGGTGGCCACTGTACAGGGGATCATAGTGTTGAGATGAGGGTATACCCAAGCATAGATCGGTAGAGGGTTGGGGTTTCTGAACAGGGCAAATAATGGATTGATATCCAGGGAGAAGGAAGTAATTAGGTGGGTTCCTTTGGCTGGGGGAGTATGCTCAGTTTACCTGGGATATGCCCTGCCCAATGTATGTGAAGGACCAGGAAATAAAAGGCCTGCAGTCATGCCTGGTGTAGAAAGGGACGTGGCCTATGGGATAGACAGGAATTTATGAGGCCCAATAAAGGTGATGGATCACATATTCTGTCATTATTGCCACCTCCAGTTTCTTCTAGGGCTTAGGTTGTGAGAATGCTGTTCATTGACTACACCTCAATGTATATTTTTTCACTTTAGTTTATTTACTAAATATTTTCATAACTCTATTTTCTTAAAACTGCATTGTTGGTTAAGGGCTTGTAAGTCAGCATTTGACGTTAAGGTTGTTGTATTCGGCGCATGTGACAAATAACATTTGATTTGATTTGATGATCTAGACGGGAATTTATGAGGTCCAGTAAAGGTGAAGGATCATATATTGTCATTATTGCCGCCTCCAGTTTCTTCTACGGCTGAGGTTGTACACCCAGTGGGTAGGACGGGGTGGCAATGAGGGCCTGGAGAAAGGACCCCAGGACTGCTCCTGTCAGTGGGATGAGGCCCAGCTGGGGAGATGTGAGGAATGCAGTGATCTAAAAAGGGCAGGCCTGCTAATGTCAGCCGAGTTGGCTGATGGTTACCAGGTTAGGAAATTTACCAGACCCCTTCCGAGCACAGGAGGAGGCTTGGGGGTGATTCAATGGGGGTGTATCTCAGTGGGCCAGGCCACGTCAGGACGGAGTGCCTGAACCCCTGTGCCCAGAGAGGGGACACCTAAATATGGGTCACACAATTAACCGACTGGATAGAAGCCATCGATGGCTGCTGGCCAGCAGTGTGTTCAACGTAAACCAGGTCCTCTTGGGTTGGGAAAGGCCCGAGACCCAGTTCAGGATGTATCGGCCGGAAGGTGCTTGGGAGGAGTTTAGCCTGCTCCCCGTGGCTAATAAGGATATGGCTAAGGGTTGGACAGTCCTATGCAAATTATACCATTGGAACCAGTTAATAAATTAAATAATTAAGGATTCTCGAATCCCGTGGGAGGAAACGGGAATTCAAATTCCTGATGAGGAAGGGAAAAATAGTAGTAGGCTGCGCTAAGTCCTTACTAAATTAGGCGGTTGAGTGAGTAGAGAAACCCGAATAAGGTGCAAGGAAGCGAGTCTGACGGCAGTCGCCGAGGAAACAAGACAGGGTGTGCTGCTGGTCCCTGGGAGTCAGGCAGACAGAGCGCCTGGTCCACTGGCAGGAAAGGAGCCTGCGCAGCTGGGGGAGAAGCTTAGGACGGTCTATGTGGCGTTAACAGGTTTCTGCTCTCTTTCAATAGAAGTGAGAGTGATAGGGCCAGGAGCTGGAACTGACCTGGTAAAAAAGGACGCCCCCGGGCAGACACTAAGAAATGGCAAGAATGGAGGTAAAGGGAAGATGTAGCTTCCCTACCATCTGGACCCGAAGGAAAGCCAAGCAGGAAGTGGTGTAAATGAGGGTACAAAATGAGCATGATCATGCTGTTCAGGGCTCTGCTCATGGTAATGCTGTACATCATAGGGACACTTGGTTGGGAACGCACACATTTTAGGGGAGGAATAAGGCCAGCTACTGTAGACAATTTAATGGAACGGAGTATAAACTTGTGTTTGAAGCATACACACTACCAATGATACAGTATGTGGGTGGGGACAAGGCCGGGGCCTCGGAGATGGTAGCTGTTTATTCAGACACTGGAATGTGAGCAAAAAGTGGAGTGGGTTCAACAAAGTAGTGGGGAAGGAGTTGAACAGAATGGTTGACAACTGTACCCATGGCTGGATAATTAGGTCACTGATGGCAACCTGAATCATAACACTGGCTTCCGAATTTTGGATGTGAACTGGGACCGTAGATATTTGTATTTGGTCACGTGTCATGGTCCGAACTGGAGGACAGATCTATGCAGGTGAACTGGATTAGAGAAATGGGAGGACTACCTCGTCAGTATGCTGACTGGTGTATTAAGAACCCCAGGGGAGATACTGACACACCGCTCTGGGAAAGAGAGTGTGTGGAAACAGTGGATCAGGGTGGAGGTCGGAATGCATTGTGAGCATACACCAAGATAGCCGGTTCTGGGGAGAACTAGAGTTGACATGCCCCGGGTCAAGAGAGACCACCTCGGCTGTAAGGTCTGAGGGAGACCCAAGGTCACAGGCCCATAGGCAGGTTAGTAAATACCTCAGGCTCTATAGATACTATGAACAGTGTGTGACGAAGATACTGGACATGGACCCAGGCTCATGCATGGATGGGAGATCATGTCTAAAGTTCTGACTCGGGTAGTGGCTCATGTGTAAAATGTCCCTGCTGCAGTATAACTGAGGTAGGGGTCGATGGAGAGATTAATGAAACCTTGCCTTGGGTATGGAAGAGGCCTGTTACACTGTACACATTAGGTGTGAACGACCCCCTGGAGAGGTGGGAATAGAAATGTGGGTACAGTCCCAACCTACCTCCGGGGATTTGAAGGGGGTGAATCGAACTCACTTTGCGGGAACTGGATAAGTGTGTGAGTAAGGCAAGTACTTCACCTTGGATGGAGACAGGAAGTCCTGGGGAACTTCTAGGTTCTCTTTACACCAGGTGGAGCCTGGGAGAAGGGATTATGGCGATATAATTGCTCAAGACTACGAGGATCGGACACGGTGCGCTGAAATCGTTTACCCAGGTGTTTGTCATTGATAAGGCTTGTGTATGGTGCGGTCTGCAAACCAGGGAGGTGCTGAACTATATGAAACCATGCCTGAATAAACTGGATTGGAGAAACAATTACTGGATAGATACCAGTATCTGGCCATGGTTTATTCAGCAGGAGACACATGGGACCAAGTGATTAAGGTACCCTATGCTCTGAGTGTAGGACCATCCCCCTGAGTGTTAACTAAGGAGAAGGATGTGACCGTTATAGCATGAGCCAGGGTCAAGCTGAATTGTTTCAGTCTAAAGGAAGCTAGAGGGAAACTTGAAAAAAAAGGGCACCCGAGGAAACCAGGTGGAAGAGGTTAGCCGGTGGAGGTTGGGTTTGAATGGTAATAAGGAAACTTTCATGCCGCGGCTATGTGAGTGGAGGTCTGACTGGTCAGGCGTTCACACAGGAATGGATGAATGGCTGAGTTGGTTCTAACAGGATTTACACTAATGCTACCTGTGAAGAAGCGAGGGCCTGCACTGTATCGTTAGAGATATGGGGGCACGTCGTACTGGAGGGTTTTACTAGGTACCTCGTTAGGTAGGGGTGCACTTAGGACTATACCTGGTGGTGTGTGTGTGTGTGTGAATATGGGCAACAAGAAAGTGCAGCAACAGGGCATAGTAGGAACGTTAAGCAAGGATGGAATGTGCTGTGGAGAGGAGCCTACCTCCCAGTGCCTGAGGGAGCTCGAGGGGTAAGGTTGGGATATATCCATGAGGGGAGGGTGAAGTCATGGGGAAGGCCAGGTGGGGGCAGAATCCGTACCATTCACTTGGCGGATGGAAAGGTTTTCTACCAGGAGAGAGAGTTAATCCATGGAGCAGGTGTCGTGACCTGGGGGTTGGATGTAGGTCTCCCTCCTGCCTTCAATACAGCTAATTCTGGGTCGGAGGGAACAGGAGGCTAAAAAGACATGACTTGTTGTGAAAAGAAGAAAAACAGGAAGGGCAAGGTCGAGTCAGCATGCTTACTGTCGTCGTCAGCAACTTTGCCAATGAGGCCAGCATCAGCCGAGCCAAAGGTAGAGCTGGGGGATTTACCAGAACAGGAGGCAGAGGGAAGTGTGATGAAACATGAACTTCCACAAACCCCTTATTTGACGTCCTTCTGGTAGATGACAAGCAACAAGGGCTGGGAGTTTGGGAAGGGGGAGTCCAGTATGGACCAGATGTAACCGGTTTTAAGGGAGTGATTGAATAAGGGGAAATTATAGTATTGTATGAATCTGATGTAGCCAGTTTTGAAGGAGGAGTTGTGTCGGGAGAATATGACAGTATGTAAATCATGATTTAAGGCAGTAGTCACCAACCGGTCGATTGCCAAGGCATTCCTAGTCGATTGCCAAACATTTCTGTAAAAAAACAACGATAAGACTTGCATTCCTATTTTTAGGTGGACCCGATTCAAATGCCTTGCGCACGGGGTAGGCGCAGTGTTCCCATTTTCAACCATTTCATATGTCTGAAGGTACAACTGCCTTCCCGGCAGGCCCCGGGGGAAGCAAATCAAGTGCAGTATAGGCCTACCACTGCCCAATCAGATGACTCATATTACCGCGCCTGCAGTAGGTAGAGCGTCAACTTTGCTGAAGCTTTCTTTTACGCCTGCTGCGTAGCAGGCGTAAAAGAAAGCTTCAGCAAAGTTGACGCTCTGAGGTTTTAAAACCATGACTAAAGAGAGAGACTGTCAAAGAAAACAGCAAAGAGCTGCTGTTTTTATGAGTGAGTTCATGTTTAAGTTTTTCCTCAGCACTGTCAACACTTTCTATTCAACACTTTTATAAGCCATAAAATGTGCGTTCTCCCTACTTCCACTCACGCTACAATCAGCACTGCAGCTGCAATGAATGAGTAGGAAAGTGTATCCATAGGCTTGCATTGGTATTATTAGTGGCTTGGGTATTTTTTTAATATCTAGGAATATTTCACTTTCTCTGGTCATAGGCGTAACAACATGAATTTGTGCACGAGGTAGAAATAATCCAGTGCAACTCGAGTTTCGCCAGCAGCTGAAAGCCGGTGTCCCTTTTTGGTCAGTGTCAGCGGAGGAAAGGGAGAGCAGAGGGACATTGAGAGGTGGAGCCAGTCTGCTGCCCTATCCCTCCGCTGAGACTGACCATCAGATGCAGGCTCCATCAGCCCAGTAAAGGAAAAAAAAGCTAATTATTCAAATATATTCTCACTCAACTGTGCCTCACAAGTAATACAACAACTGATCTATTACCAGTGTGATCATATAGCCTACCTCAAATGTTGATCATTTTTTTATGGTCTGAGAAGAACAACATTGCATGGGAGGGCAATTCAAGCAAAGCCAATATGCTGTGATATTTTGGGCCTATAGCCTACTACACAAACTTCATTACTACAGTACTGTTTTTAATAGCTTAATGTTTTAGGTCATGTAAAGAAATGAGAGACAGGATATTTTGGGGGATAATTAGAGTCATTGGAAAGGGCTTTCCTTTAATGGATTTTCCCGACTGGGGCCACTGACCCGAAATAGAGCTGAGTCTCCTCTTTCTTGCTACCGGTGGGGTCCATGCTTGGTGTGTGTATAGAAATGTCTATACCTCTTCGTAATGGTGACTATACCTCTTTGTCTTGTGGGACACTAGGTCCCATTACGGTGAGTAACTCCAGGTCCACAAGTGAAGGGTTTGTGACGCGCACCCGTGGGTGTAAAACTAATATTTAGTTGCCGAGCTGAGAAAGTATACTCACCGCTGGAATGATCCTGGCCTTATATTCCTAGGAGAGCCTGATGAACTATGGGTCACCCAACCCCTGATCTAGACGTCTCGCTGAGTGGTTTTTAATAAAGGTTACTACCACCCCAGCCGTCGGCAGCCGAGTTGGAAGCCGGTGCCGCGGTTGTTATCAGCAGGTCTCTAGGATCGGGACTGGGCTGGAACTGCAACACCCGTTGGTAATAAACCTGAAGTAGGGATAATTTAGGCTAGCTCATTACTCACAAGGAGAGGCTTGAGTAGGGCAAAACAGTGGCGAAGATATTGCCGTGTCTCTCTCCAGAATGCGCTAAGCTGTCTCACACCAATTCTTGCGCACGCATTGTTTTATTGTGTTAATTGTTTGTCCTTTGTTTATTTTGATAATTTCCCTATTGCATATGTCACTAGTAAAACATTTACCATTAATTTGGTTACATTCATTACTGTTAATGCATGGATTAATTAGGTAATTTACCGTTCTTATTCTCAGAGTGGAAACATTGTTTGCAGAGTTCACAACCTGCTACTCTTTCTTGTGGGAAAGCATTTGGGATTTATTTCATACCATCATTTACGAGCTTTTTCAATTTTGTCATTGTATTTTGTTTGGAGCGCTCCATGTGAGCAATGAGCATGTGTCTGGTTTCTCTGTCCTCTTAATGTGAAGGGAGCTCGCGCACCTGAGCAGGCATAGAAGTAGGCTAACTGGCCTGCTGTGCGCAAAAGTAGGAAAGTGCCCATTTGGGGATTTCTGATTGTCTTAACTCACCACCACTAATCAGCAGAGCATCTCATACTTTTTTTTTATACCTCACACAGTAAGTAAAGTCTCTTTTTATTACATCCTTTGTGAATGATAATAGTTCCTCACATTATTTGAAAAATACTGATTATCACCAGGCCTCGTTGTGAAAGAGCAAAATGTCATGCTCTTGGGATACTATATATCCAGTGGAAACGTCATAAAATACCTGGACACATTTCCTTTTGCACAAAAACGGCTGTGTCTGTCCCGAGCTCACAGGTGCAGGAAACTCTGGGGTCCCAGAATAGGCTAGTTGATACAATGTGATAAGTTTGCTAGCAAAAGCTTCCGGCCAGACCTTCATATATACAGTCATTGGGTGGACACAGTTGATTGATTTGATACAATGTTGCACTTCACTAGCGATAGCTCAAGTCAAGACAAATAGAAAGGGAGGCAGGCAGATGGAGTAGAGAGATGAATGCAATTGAAAGAACCAGCATTTTCATCAGGATATATATATATATTTTTGTCGGCTTGATGTATTTTTACTTAGTTGACAATGGAAGTTTAAGGCCTACTGCTACATTGGCCTATATAGGGTATCTCTTAGTTCCATGCACTCATTTATTTAGCCGCCAACGGCTTACAGTGAATCAATGTGTCCATGGAATTTTTACTTTTAGACTTTTATCATTTTAAAATCCAATTTGTGTTATTAACCACATGACAATAATTCAGAGAAATGTAAATGTTATTATTGAAATTAAACTGTTCCACGAAAACGTGCATATGAAAATCAAAACTGGCACGCAGATCGGTAGTTAAATGGTTGGATAAATTGTAAGCTTCCCCAAACTTGAAACTCACTCGCTGCCTAGGAAAAGAGCGTTGTGAACAGAGTGCACATTTATTTGTACTGCATAATTACAAAGGGTGTGTCTGTGAGAGAGAGAGAGAGAGAGAGAGAGAGAGAGAGAGAGAGAGAGAGAGAGAGAGAGAGAGAGAGAGAGAGAGATAAAGAAAGTGGTGTTATAACTAAGATTGTATCTATTAAAACTGAGCACAAATGGACAGCTATGCGATCCATCGTTCACCAGTGGGTGGAAAGCGCCACTCGCTGGGCCGCGGCCAGAACTGTGTCGCTTGGTAGACTCGTAGGTTAGTACGCCTACGTGTTTGACATGGGCAGGAGCAGGCCTTCGAACCAATGGCGAGAGAATGCCATGCTCCTTATTTGATATTGTTCCCATTCTCTTTTCGCTAAGTTTAGAATGGTAAACTAATAGAAAATAGAAGTGGAATATTATTGCTCCAGATCACTTGATCTCCACCACAAGGGGGAGAGAAGAGACGAGGGAGAGAGAGAGAGAGAGAGACCCGACTTAACTCAAACTAAACTGTCTATCATACAGCAGAGTGTACGGGAGAGCTCTCCATGCAGAATTGGAACAATACAGTGCCTTCGGAAAGTATTCAAACCCCTCGACATTTTCCACATTTTGCTACGTTAGCCTTATTCTAAAATGGATTAAATAAAACAATTTCCTCAGCAATCTACACACAATACCCCATAATGACAAAGCAAAAAAAACAGGTTTAGACATTTTTGCAAATGTATTAAAAACCAAAAAACAGAAATACCTTATTTACATAAGTATTTAGACCCTTTGCTGACACTTTGCTGTTTCCATTGATCATCCTTGACATGTTTCTACAACTTGGAGTTCACCTGTGGTCAATTCAATTAATTGGACATGATTTGGAAAGGCACACACCTGTCTATATAAGGTCCCACACGGTTGAAGGAATTGTCCGTAGAGCTCTGAGACAGGATTGTGTCGAGGCACAGATCTGGGGAAGGGTACTCAAATATTTCTGCAGCATTGAAGGTCCCCAAGAACACAGTGGCTTCCATCATTTTTAAATGGAAGATGTTTGGAACCACCATTACTCTTCCTAGAGCTGGCCATCCGGGCTAAACTGAGCAATCGGGGGAGAAGAACCTTGGTCAGGGAGGTGACCAAGAACCCGATGGTCACTCTGACAGAGCTCTAGAGTTCCTCTTTGGAGATGGGAGAACCTTCCAGAAGGACATCCATCTCTTCAGCACTCCACCAATCAGGCCTTTATGATAGAATGGCCAGACCGAAGCCACTCCTCAGTAAAAGGCACATGACAGCCCGCTTGGAGTTTGCCAAAAGGCACCTAAAGATTCTCAGACCATGAGAAACAAGATTCTCTGGTCTGATGAAACCAAGATTGAACTCTTTGGCCTGAATGCCAAGCGTCACATCTGGAGGAAACCTGGCACCATCCCTACGGTGAAGCATGGTGGTGGCAGCATCATGCTGTGGGGATGTTTTTCAGTGGCAGGGACTGGGAGACTAGTCAGGATCAAGGCAAAGATGAACAGAGCAAAGTACAGAGAGATCCTTGATGAAATTTTCTCCAGAGCACTCAGGACCTAAGACTTCTAACAGGACAATGACCCTAAGCAGACAGCCAAGACAACACAGGAGTGGCTTCAGGACAAGTTTCTGAATGTCCTTGAGTGGCCCAGCCAGGGCCCAGACTTGAACCCAATCGAACATCGAACTACGCTCCTCATCCAACCTGACAGAACTTGAGAGGATCTGCAGAGAAGAATAGGAGAAACTCCCCAAATACAGGTGTGCCAAGCTTGTAGCATCATACCCAAGAAGACTCAAGGTTGTAATCGCTGCCAAAGGTGCTTCAAAGTACTGAGTAAAGGGTCTGAATACTTATGTAAATATTATACATTTTATTTTTAATTTTTTATAAATGAGCAAAAATGCCATTATGGGGTAGTTTGTGTATATTGATGAGGGGGGGGGGGAACAATTGTATCAATTTTAGAATAATGCTGTAACCTAACAGAATGTGGAAAAAATCAAGGGGTCTGAATAATTTCCGAAGGCACTGTATATAAATACCCCATGTTTTTTTTTCTCTCACCTATCCCAACCCCATTATCATTTATATCAATAATGCAATGGGAAAAATTGTTTAATCATTTTTTTATTGCAACTACACATTATTTGCAGTTTTAACATCTCACCACCCGAGTGGCGCAGCGGTCAAAGACACAAAATCTCAGTGCTAGAGGCGTCACTACAGACCCTGGTTCGATTCCAGGCTGTATCACATTCGGCCGGGATTGGGAGTCCCATAGGGCGGCGCACAATTGGCCTAGCGTCGTCCGGGTTAGCGTTTGGCTGGGGTAGGCTGTCATTGTAAATGAGAATTTAAATAAAAACTACCAGATGGTCCTGTAGCACCCCCAGCATCCCTACTTCCCGTGGCTATCACACCTTTCATGGTTTGCTAATATAACTACGATAATACCTTTGGCTGCTAGACAATGAAATAAAGTGGATTTGAAAACCATTAGAACAGGAGGGCAATATGAGGCAGTCTTTATAAAATATTTGCCTCCAATTTCTATGGTGGGGTTTGGCTATAGGGTACTTTGAAGCAAGCTTAGACATGCTTCATAATATGGTTTCAAACAATTAAGCAACAGGAAAAATTGTTTAATTGTTTAATCGTTAGAGTGGGTACTTTGAAGCAAGCTTAGACATGCTGGCTATCCGTAAATAAAAAATAAACAAGAAAGTGGTGCCATCTGGTTTGCTTAATATACGGAATTTGAAATTATTTATACTTTTACTTTTGATACTTAAGTACATTTTATCAATTACATTTACTTTGATACTTAAGTATATTTAAAACCAAATACTTTTCGACTTTTATTCAAGTAGTATTTTACTGGGTGACATATAAAGTCCTAAGAAGAAGAAGCCTGAAGATTGAGAGATTACTAGAAACAAACTCAGTCTACCCTTTTATCTGTGGATTAATTGTTGGAGTAGAGGACCTTGTGCAATTCAGGTAAAATAACAACCCAAAGTTTATAACCCAGGACAAATTAGCTTGCAATAGCAAGCCAACTAGCTAATATATATATATTCTGGTTTTCGCCCTCAAAATCACACTTTCTTAACATAAACATGGGATGTTCTAAGTCCACAACAATACTTAAACACATCAAGAGACCACTTTTGAGGTCTGGGAAAAATCTAAGAAATTTAGATTTTGAGTGTAGTTACCATTTAATTTAACTGTGCAGGCACTACTGTTTGGTTAGCTGTATTTCTGCAGTGCACATGAGGTGGAGTTTGCAAAACAATTGGCCACTGGATTGATGCAAATAATCATGATATCCGTCTTCCAGGTAGGCATATGCTACTTTGTAGCATTACCATTTAATTGAGAAGAAACGGCTTTCTCAACAAAAAAACTACCAGAAGATGGTTAGTATCGCTAGGCAGTAGATGACCAGGATGTTCTCGACAAGTGCCTGAATTGGACCATTTTCCTGTCCTGCTAAGCATTCAAAATGTAACAAGTACTTTTAGGTGTCAAGGGTGTATGGAGTAAAAAGTACAGTATTTTCTTTAGGTATGTAGTGAAGTAAAAGTAGTCAAAAATAAAAAATAGTAAAGTACATATACCAAAAAAACGACTTAAGTAGTACTTGAAAGTATTTTTACTTAAATACTTTGACACCACTGATCAATGTGGGGCTGCACGTAGGGCTGCACGATATGGGCAAATAATCGAGTTTATTTTTAACCAATGATTTGACTTGTGAATTAGAGCAAAACTGTTGGAATGATGGAAATAGAATGACTATTCTAATTCTATAGTTTGAATATAATAGTGAGCACTTTGAAAACAGTGTTTGAGATGACAACGAATTAAAATACCAGGGAGGAGTTATTGTGACAGGGCAGAAACTAAAGTTTTGATAAGTGTTTCTCCTAGGGGACCCTATAAGCTTTGGCTACTTCATGTAGCTAACATGTTCTTGCTTTGCATTTTCCTCTTTGATTTAGAAGATACTGTTGCACAAACAACAAGCTGATTTAGGTCTACACCATCACTGGTATTATCAGGCTGTATTAGCTAGCTACGTTTGCTCTTACCCAGTACATTTTTTAGCTAGCTAGCATTAGCGGCTAACAATTAGCATCTCACAAGATTTTGGGCAACTTGCTAAGAAAAGACAAACTAGCTGTTTGCTGATGTAAGAAACACGAACTAATAGTGTCATTATAGAAGGGTAGTGGATTTATATTAAGAAGCAAAGTGAAAACAGCATTGTTATCAACATTGTTGCATGTGCTGCATTGACCATGCAGACCGAACTAAAGGGTCTCATTGTTGAGGAACATCAAATGCGCTCCTTGAGTGACAGGGGGCGTGGCTAGGTCTGTGTGGAAAGTGGCCCGGAGAGAGATGACTCAAGTAGCGAAGTAAACTCAACAAATGGACATTATACATGTCGTATCACATTTAACAAAACAAACATTCAAATACCGGTATAGATGGTAAAGTAAAAACCCAAATCGGTCCCTGCGTCAATGGAATAAGAATAAGCGTCATCCAACATGCTGTAATAGAAATAAGGCCATGCTCATGAAATGAAACAGGAGTTTCTATTCGCCAAATTCAGGTATGTTTATCCACGTTTTGTACCGTTTGCTTCCTTTTAAGAAACTTTTTCAAAAGAATCGCACCCCTGATCACGCGTAAACACAGTTCACTTTCATAGCAGCCACATTGTATTCCTTCTCGCATCCATGAACTCTCCTCCTCTCACCTCTTTCCTTCGATTGTAGACTTCAATGCGCAACACATCAGCTGTATGTGACCAGGCGAAATAACCTTTCCAAACCAAACCGCTACACACAGCCTACAGCATTGTCACCATTTTAGCTAAAGTAATGTATAGTCAGTAAGCAGTTACACCAGCGGGTCCCGGTGGCAATAAATGAGTAATACCAAAAGCTTACCTTGTCTTGGAAGAGTTCCAGTGTTGTGTGGAAAGTCATAGCCAGCTAGCTAAAATAGCATCCCTCTGTTTGAGCAGGGTGTTTCAGTAGGCTAAACTAGCTAGTTGCATTTGCTAGCTAAGTAAGTGAAACTGAAAGTGATTTTTTTTTTGTCTCTCTATTTGTCTCTTGCTTCTCCTTCATTTTGGAAGAAATTCATTTGTTCAAAACTGTTAAACTATTCTTTCTCTCTCTGAGTCAACTACTGACCACATTTTATACACTGCAGTGCTAGAAGATAGCTGTAGCTTATGCTTTCAGTATTAGATTAATCCTTTGATTGGGTTGACAACATGTCATTTCATGCTGCAAGAGCTCTGATAGGCTACACCATAATGCTACCCTACAGTGCTGTTGAGGCTACTGTAGACCTTCTTTGCATAATGGTGTGTTTTAATCAGTTATTTGGTGACATGATTATATTTAGTATAGTTTTATCTAAAAGTATAACTTTCTAAATGTTTTACAATAAAAAAAAATACTGGGTAGTCCTCCCCTTCCTCCTCAGAGGAGCCAACACCACTGTACACCAAGTCAGAATCGTAGGATAAATAAAGGGGGCATATCAAAAAAAAAAAATTATGTGTTTGTCACTTGCGCTGAATACAACAGGTGTAGACCTTACCGTGAAATGCTTACTTCCAAGCCCTTACCAACAATGCAGTTTTAAGAAAAATAAGAGTTAAGAAAATATTTACTAAATAGACTAAAGTTAGAAAAATAAAACCAAGTTCCAAACTGCCTCTAGAAACAACGTCAGCACAATAACTGTTAGTCTGGAGTTTCATGAAATGGGTTTCCATGGCTGAGCAGCCGCCCACAAGCCTAAGATCACCATGAGCAATGCCAAACGTCGGCTGGAGTGGTGTAAAGCTCGCCGCCATTGGACTCTGGAGCAGTGGAAACGTGTTCTCTAGAGTGATGAATCACGCTTCACCATCTGGGTCTGGAGTGATGAATCACGCTTCACCATCTGGCAGTCCGACGGACTAATCTGGGTTTGGCGGATGTCAGGAGAACGCTACCTGCCTGAATGCATAGTGCCAACTGTAAAGTTTGGTGGAGGAGGAATAATGATGTGGGGCTGTTTTTCATGGTTCGAGCTAGGTCCATTAGTTCCAGTGAAGGGAAATCTTAACGCTACAGCATACAATGACATTCTAGATGAGTCTGTGCTTCCAACTTTCTGGCAACAGTTTGGGGAAGGCCCTTTTTTGTTTCAGCATGACAATGCCCCTGTGCACAAAGCGAGGTCCATACAGAAATGGTTTGTCGAGATCGGTGTGGAGGAACTTGACTGGCCTGCACAAAGCCCTGATTTTAACCCCATCGATCACCTTTGGGATTAATTGGAATGCCAACTGCGAGCCAGGCCTAATCGCCTAACATCAGTGCCCGACCTCACTAATGCTTTTGTGGCTGAATTGAAGCAAGTCCCCGCAGCAATGTTCCAACATCTAGTGGAAAGCCTTCCCAGAATAGTGGAGTCTGTTATAGCCTCAAAGGGGGACCAATTTCACATGACTGGGAATACAGATATACATCTGTTGGTCACAGATACCTTAACAAAAAAATAAGGTAGGTCCTTGGATCAGAAAACCAGTCAGTATCTGGTGTGACCTCTATTTGACTCATGCAACTTAACTTCTCCTTTTCAGTTGATCAGGTTGTTGATTGTGGCCTGTGGAATGTTGTCCCACTCCTCATCAATGGCGGTGCAAAGTTGCTGGATATTGGCAGAAACTGGATCATGCAGTTGTACATGTTGATCCAGAGCATCCCAAAAATGCTCAACGGTCAAAGTACCACCACCTGTTGCTGTTTTTTCTCTTCACTTGGCCCTAATACTCTTCCATAGATTACTGAGGGAACAATCAGGGAGGCTCCAAACCCCTTCAGACTCTCAGCTAGCTAACACTCCCTATGCAGATATCAGTTAACAACCCTGTCAATCAGTGGGTGTGTGTCGTGTGGGTGTTTTTGTATGTGTGTCAGAATACACTGAAAAGTTTATCGATACACAGACATAAATTCATATTTTTAGCTGAAAGTTGAGAATGTAATCTTTCTGGCAATATAAAACATCAATAGAAGATTCCTCCTTCATGACACTGACAAATTGATTTGATCAGGGCATAACTACTTTATACAGACTCAAATTATACTGTTTGCCATTGATCTTTTACAGGATTTATGAACCTAAACTACACAACTAAAGCTGAACAAAGAAGTCTGTCTTCTGCACTATTATTTTCATAATCTATTTTAAGTGTGTTGAATAGTTTTACTCTACCCAGTCCCTGTCCCAGCTGTGTTTTCAATACCCATCACACTCACTCTGTGATTTGTTTTATTATTGATTCTCTATTAACAAGTTATTCCCCCCCAAAAAAGAATTCATGCATGATTTATTTTTATGAGAACTATGCCAGATTATTTTCAGGTGAAATGTCTCTTCAGTCAAATTCCTGAGAATATTTATTAAATCATAAAACACACAAAATACCATGTTATGAACAAATGGAATAACAGTTAAATGACAAAAAGTGTATGTACAGTAAATATCTATAGGCTACCACTGCAGCAGGAGCTATATGTGATGCCACCTACTGTTCTTAATCTTGTTTTACAGAGAATGTAGGTGTTTTATAAAGTAATTACACAGATAGAATGTTCACTGACACAACCAGAACAAAATTATGTTTGATTATTCATTTGACAGTCTCCGAGTGCTTCCTGTCCAGCATGTCTTGGTGCAAGGGTTGATGGGCAAGCAGGATACTGTAGTCAAGCACATTGAGGCTACGGAGGGAGGCGTTCAATGTAAGCTACAAGCCAGGACCGCTGCTGATCTGTTAATACGTGACAGATTTTTACCTTTGTGAATACCACTTAATCTCACTTTCTGTTCAAATTGTTGTGGTTCATTTGATCCAAAGATTAGGCAGAGACTAATTTAGTTCTATAATGGTGAATCTTTAATACAAGCAGCTGATAGGTAGAGTCCTCTCTGATCACAGTCAGGGAAGGAGCTGGAAGAGTAAATGGTTACATGCCCTTATATAGTGAGAGGTGATAAAACAATAATATTGTTACACAACAGTTATTTTATAGAAACAACAATTCCAGAACACAATGGCCTTGTGTTAGGGTGCAGACATAACAGGAGTCTATGAAATGCATAGCATCAAAGTCCAACACAGAACAGAGCTCACCCCAATTCTGCCACAACAATTCCCCCTTTGATGCTACGGGAAACATAAGCATCACCCTACATTATATACCCGAGCTGTTGTCAGACATTACTTAAAACCTTCTGGTTTCTGGGAAATTGGTATTTTACACAGAAAGGGGTGGTCTGAATGGAACTCCTGAAACGTAACTAAATAATAATAATCTGGGGCAAAGGGGGGTTCATAGGGATCGGGGTCATTTCGATGACAGTAGGCTTTATTGTCCCCAATAGGGCCATCTGGATACCCAATGAAGGGTGAAGCGGTGACGAGGTCTGTTAGGTCATTTAAGTTAACTTCTGTGGTCATGACGATCTGGTGCGGAGGAGATACTGCTGTTTCACACAATCTCCTCACCAAGGTCGTCCGTCTTGAGAAAAGATAGCAAAAGGACTCCAACTAGTACCAGGGACATTGCAACAAAAGTTCCACAGGCTAGTTTTCACTCCGTGCAAACACATCCCAACCCAACTTGTTATCTTGCTTGTTTGCAAAAGAAACCACCTGTCTGATAGTGGCAACTGACTCAGCATTCTTGACCCACCAATGCACAAACCCCTCCCTTATACAAGTTCAACAGTTCATTATTCAATAGCAGTAGCATTACCGCTTCTTTCTACATTTGCTAGTTCTCTAAAGGAATCAAGCACAGTTGTCATGCCATAATTGGGAATTAATGCAGAGAAAAAAACAGTTTTGCAGGGCCGGGAGAAAAGGGTGATTTGGGGATACTGAGATAGCACACACAGGAACAACATAGGCAGCATAGCAGGATCCTGACCAGTTTGTAGGCAGATAATAGTAGGCTTTCCCCCCCACACACATACATACAGTAGTTCCACTTACTTAAGAAGTAGGTTTAGCATTCCCTATGACATGTTAGGGTTCCGATCCATTTCTCAACAGTAAGGGCAGGATTATGTTATTGTAGTCAGAAAGGTTATACTTACAATGACTTTCCCCCAACTGGAGACCGGTTCCATTTGCTATATAACACAAATAACCTGGGGAAGAGTAGGCCAGGGTGATGGGTTGCTTGGGCAGAGGTGGGATTATTAAAACCTTCTCATATAAAACACCTTATCCTCCACTGAATCGAGCTCTCGGTATGTAAGGTAACTGCTTTGGTCCACATTAATATTTCATAAACACAGAGGGGTATAGCTAGTAATGGCATAGTCTCAGCACTGTCTGGTAACCATCCACAACAATCTGATACATTCTGTAGTACAGAGACATTACTAGCTAATTGTAAGAAAGTGTTTGACCCGGGGGAAACCCCATAATGTTCATGTCCTCTTTTTCTTCTCTTCAGGTCTGCAGGGTCATCAGAGATCAGGTCCAAGTCAGCGGGGTCATCTACTTCTGGGTTTAACCCTGTGGAAGCCGGGCCTCTTTGGAGCGGAGAGGTCAGGGAGAGGTTAAAGGAAGTTAACTCGCCTCTGGCTCGAAATCTGCTACCACCCAGAGGATGCCCACAGCCACAATGGCTGTGAGTCCCAGGGTAAGCAGAGTGCCCCTACTGAGTTGTAGGAGGTCCCAGGGTAAGCAGAGTGCCCCTACTGGGTTGTAGGAGGTCCCAGGGTACGCAGAGTGCCTCTACGGGGTTGTAGGAGGTCCCAGGGTAAGCAGAGTGCCCCTACTGGGTTGTAGGAGGTCCCAGGGTAAGCAGAGTGCCTCTACGGGGTTGTAGGAGGTCCCAGGGTACGCAGAGTGCCTCTACGGGGTTGTAGGAGGTCCCAGGGTAAGCAGAGTGCCCCTACTGGGTTGTAGGAGGTCCCAGGGTAAGCAGAGTGCCCCTACTGGGTTGTAGGAGGTCCCAGGGTAAGCAGAGTGCCCCTACTGGGTTGTAGGAGGTCCCAGGGTAAGCAGAGTGCCTCTACGGGGTTGTAGGAGGTCCCAGGGTACGCAGAGTGCCCCTACTGGGTTGTAGGAGGTCCCAGGGTAAGCAGAGTGCCCCTACTGGGTTGTAGGAGGTCCCAGGGTAAGCAGAGTGCCCCTACTGGGTTGTAGGAGGTCCCAGGGTAAGCAGAGTGCCCCTACTGGGTTGTAGGAGGTCCCAGGGTACGCAGAGTGCCCCTACTGGGTTGTAGGAGGTCCCAGGGTAAGCAGAGGGCCTCTACTGGGTTGTAGGAAGTCCCAGGGTACGCAGAGTGCCCCTACTGGGTTGTAGGAGGTCCCAGGGTACGCAGAGTGCCCCTACTGGGTTGTAGGAGGTCCCAGGGTAAGCAGAGTGCCCCTACTGGGTTGTAGGAGGTCCCAGGGTAAGCAGAGTGCCCCTACGGGGTTGTAGGAGGTCCCAGGGTACGCAGAGTGCCTCTATGGGGTTGTAGGAGGTCCCAGGGTAAGCAGAGTGCCCCTACTGGGTTGTAGGAGGTCCCAGGGTAAGCAGAGTGCCCCTACTGGGTTGTAGGAGTAACATCTTCTTCCGGCTCTGCTACAAGCTTACAGTGGGAGGCGTGGATCCAGGTGTTTCCCTAAGCTTTTTACTGCCGTTGGAGTGGTGAGGGTGATCTGATGTGCTCTTTTCCACCTGGCTTTCAAAGGTTCTTTACCTCTGTTGTTTCTCCTGACCATTATCCAATCTCCAGGTTGGAGATTGTGATGGGGACGGTCATCTGGGCGAGTTTGGGCAGCAGAGACCCGTGAGGGAACAGCACGAATACAGTTAGTCAGTACTTCATCATAGTGTCATCCAACAGATGCAGATCTGGGACTGCAGCTGGTGGTGACACAGGGGTTGTCATGGGACGGGCCATCAGAAACTTTTCCTGACTGGGGTGGAACGCATTGAAAACTGAGTAGCGCATCCACACAGATAAGTCCTGTTTGGGCACATATTTTTGCCAGTTTATTTTTCAGAACGCCATTATAGCGTTCCACAAGTCCAGAACTTTCCGGGTGAAACAGTACATAAAAATATCTTAACTTGCGTCAGGTCTCACAGTCTTTCTTTATCTTCGACTTGAAATGTTAACCCCAATCGCTATCTAAACTTTATTGTACATATTGTTACATATTGTGCAACAATATGTAACAGGCATTTAGCCACAGTCTTTGCTTCCTCATTAGATGTGGGGAAGGCTTCAATCCATTTTAAGTGGCTGTCAACCATTACCAACATCTCTTTTTTTCTTTTAAAGGCAGGCGTGTGAACAAAATCAATTTGCATATTTACCAAAGGGCCCCAGGGGACTGGTAGTCTTGACAAATAGGTTGGTACTTCCTTTCCTGCGGTGATCTTGACAAATTAAACATTGGGCACATTCTTTTCTACAGCCACCACCATTGCCCCTTTGGACACTTGACTCACACTGTGTACTTGTGTGTGAGTAGCTCACCCGCCCCCTTCCTGTGCGCTTTCTTCACAGTTCAGGGGCAGCGCTCTGTCTCTCTCCTTCTCGCCCATCCAAATCAGAACTAATCAATGAATTATAAGGGGTAAAGAAAAAAAGGTGAGATTTGTTTCAACAACAATACACTTCCTCATACTTATCAGCATTTACATATTATATTTAAATATAAACCAATGTCACTGATCTTTCTAGTGAGGGTGACCTCGTCAGAACAGAGGTCATTCAAAACCTTTCAGTGAGTCTGTTCTTTCCCTTTTCTTTCCCTGTACTTCAGACTTATTGTCTATACCAGGTTTACATTGGGTGTTTCAGTACATTTCTCAACTTAAATGTGTGCAACCAAAATTCAGACAATAGATACTTCAGAAAATGTCCTTTGTGTGCCCTTTAAGGTATTTTGGTATTTGGTATTTTATTAGGATCCCCATTAGCTGTTGCAAAAGCAGCAGCTACTCTTCCTGGGGTCCACACAAAACATGAAACATAATACAGAATGACTAAGTACATGTTTTGGTGCATCCTTTCTAACCCGTGAAGAACCCACTAAAACCAAATAGAAAACCACACACAATAAATCAGACACAGTATTAACAGCACTAACAAATATTCATAAGTATAGACGGTTGGTTTGTGTGTGTATGCAGGTGTGTGTGTGCAGTAAAACATAGGGCAAAAACAAACAAATGGCCAGGCCTTACTTCATTTGGGAGCTCCTTTAACAGCCGGATCCAGGTACCTTTATACTTTATAGTACTGCAGAATTTCACTAACTGCTTTCCCAAGGCACCTGCCTCAGGAAACACTACAAAGGTAGAAATACAGAATCATTTTAAAACTCATCAGAAAACTTGGTAGTGGACATTACATCAGTCCAGAAAGAGAAAATAAACATGTAATTAATTTTCACTATTCTACATCTTAATCAATCCTAAAAATGCCATTTTTGGTACTACTATGCCTATCTACCTCCCTCTCATTTTCAATCGAGCTCACTGCATTTTGGGGTGGAAGCCTCGATTTAAAAAATGCATACTACATATAATCATACTGGTGACCCAGATGATACAGGGTCCCATTAAGCGAAATAGGAACCTTCTAAAGTAAACAATCCCAGAGCCCCTTTCTTGTAATATTATCATCTAGACCTGTTGAATTGACATAGGGCTTGTGTTCTGTACTTTCTGTCCCTGGGACATCAACTAGTCAAAATATGAAACCTGTTGTTCAACAAATCTGCTAGGGCCTTCAAAAAGTTGTTGCTGGTTTATCAGCTCTTTCATACTAAAAAATGTATTTGTATCTACTCACTTCAATTTTGGACAGTGTTCCACGTAATACAGAGTGTTTTTAGATGACGTTACCTTCTTATTTACTTATTCAAACTCTATCGAATTGAGAAATAATTGGAAATTGTCAAATGTATCCTATTCTATTATTCATACCTCTGTTCCAAATTGTTCCACTGTGTCCCTTACAGCCTGTTTGAATTCATTCACTGTTAATGGCCGCTTATCTATCCGGCCACAGGAAGCTTATGTTTAACCCAAACACCAGACGGCAGCCTCTAATTCAATATCAGTCCCAAGGCTCAATCCCTCTGTTCGCAATGGCAACCAAATGCTGTTCACACTCGTATTTTTCATGTGACCTTGTAGTGAAACCGTAGCTCTTCAAATTACAAAAATATTGCATTAATAGAGTGCTATCTGAAAGCTACTAATAACATATTACCATTCACCATACTGTCAACACTCATTACATTTGATAGACCATGAGTACCATGAATCTTTCCATTATCGTTGTCTTTACTTTCACTAGTCTCCATGTCTGTTTCCTTCAACTAGGACCATTCTACTCTTTCCAATAGGAAAACCCTCTCAATCACTACTACTAATACACACGGATCACTCTCAAACAATGTTCTGCAAAACAGATATGATAACTTCTGTTCACCGGGATTTTTTTTTATTTTTTTTTTATTTAACCTTTATTTAACCAGGTAGGCAAATTGAGAACACGTTCTCATTTACAATTGCGACCTGGCCAAGATAAAGCAAAGCAGTTCGACACATACAACAACACATAGTTACACATGGAGTAAAAACAAACATATAGTCAATAATACAGTGAAAAAGATAAAAAAAATAAGTCTATATACAATGTGAGCAAGTGAGGTGAGATAAGGGAGGTGAAGGCAAACAGATATATGTATAAATAAATAAAAATATAAAAAGGCCATGGAGGCGAAGTGAGTACAACACAGCAAGTAAAATAAAAACTAAAAAAAACACTGGAATGGTTGGTTTGCATTGGAAGAAAGTGCAAAGTAGAGACAGAAATAATGGGGTGCAAAGGAGCAAAATAAATTAATAAATAAATACAGTAGGTAAAGAGGTAGTTGTTTGGGCTAAATTGTAGATGGGTTATGTACAGGTGCAGTAATCTATGAGCTGCTCTGACAGCTGGTGCTTAAAGCTAGTGAGGGAGATAGGTGTTTCCAGTTTCAGAGATTTTTGTAGTTCGTTCCAGTCATTGGCAGCAGAGAACTGGAAGGAGAGGCGTCCAAAGGAAGAATTGGTTTTGGGGGTGACTAGAGAGATATACCTGCTGGAGCGCGTGCTACGGGTAGGTGCTGCTATGGTGACCAGCGAGCTGAGATAAGGGGGGACTTTACCTAGCAGGGTCTTGTAGATGACCTGGAACCAATGGGTTTGGCGACGAGTATGAAGCGAGGGCCAGCCAACGAGAGTGTACAGGTCGCAGTGGTGGGTAGTATATGGGGCTTTGGTGACAAAACGGATGGCACTGTGATAGACTGCATCCAATTTATTGAGTAGGGTTATGGAGGCTATTTTGTAAATGACATCACCGAAGTCGAGGATTGGTAGGATGGTCAGTTTTACAAGGGTATGTTTGGCAGCATGAGTAAAGGATGCTTTGTTGCGGAATAGGAAGCCAATTCTAGATTTGACTTTGGATTGGAGATGTTTGATGTGGGTCTGGAAGGAGAGTTTACAGTCTAACCAGACACCTAGGTATTTGTAGTTGTCCACATATTCTAAGTCAGAGCCGTCCAAAGTAGTGATGTTGGACAGGCGGGCCGGAGCAGGCAGCGATCGGTTGAAGAGCATGCATTTGGTTTTACTTGTATTTAAGAGCAGTTGGAGGCCACGGAAGGAGAGTTGTATGGCATTGAAGCTCGCCTGGAGGGTTGTTAACACAGTGTCAAAAGAAGGGCCAGAAGTATACAGAATAGTGTCGTCTGCGTAGAGGTGGATCAGAGAATCACCAGCAGCAAGAGCGACATCATTGATGTAAACAGAGAAGAGAGTCGGTCCAAGAATTGAACCCTGTGGCACCCCCATAGAGACTGCCAGAGGCCCGGACAACAGACCCTCCGATTTGACACACTGAACTCTATCAGAGAAGTAGTTGGTGAACCAGGCGAGGCAATCATTAGAGAAACCAAGGCTGTCGAGTCTGCCAATGAGGATGTGGTGATTGACAGAGTCAAAAGCCTTGGCCAGGTCAATGAATACGGCTGCACAGTATTGTTTCCTATCGATGGCGGTTACGATATCGTTTATGACCTTGAGCGTGGCTGAGGTGCACCCATGACCAGCTCTGAAACCAGATTGCATAGCGGAGAAGGTGTGGTGTGATTCGAAATGGTCGGTAATCTGTTTGTTGACTTGGCTTTCGAAGACCTTAGAAAGGCAGGGTAGGATAGATATAGGTCTGTAGCAGTTAGGGTCAAGGGTATCCCCCCCTTTGAAGAGGGGGATAACCGCAGCTGCTTTCCAATCTTTGGGTATCTCAGACGACACGAAAGAGAGGTTGAAGAGGCTAGTAATAGGGGTGGCAACAATTTCAGCAGATAGTTTTAGAAAGAAAGGGTCCAGATTATCTAGCCCGGCTGATTTGTACGGGTCCAGATTTTGCAGCTCATTAAGAACATCAGCTGACTGTATTTGGGAGAAAGAGAAATGGGGAAGGCTTGGGCGAGTAGCAGAGGGGAGGGCAGTGCTGTTGTCCCGGGTAGGGGTAGCCAGGTGGAAAGCATGGCCAGCCGTAGAAAAATGCTTATTGAAATTCTCAATTATAGTGGATTTGTCGGTGGTGACAGTGTTTCCTATCTTCAGGGCGGTTGGAAGCTGGGAGGAGGTGTTCTTATTCTCCATGGACTTTACGGTGTCCCAGAACTTTTTTGAATTTGTGTTGCAGGAAGCAAATTTCTGCTTGAAAAAGCTAGCCTTGGCTGTTCTAACTGCCTGTGTATATTGGTTTCTGGCTTCCCTGAAAAGTTGCATATCACGGGGGCTGTTCGATGCTAATGCAGAACGCCATAGGATGTTTTTCTGTTGGTTAAGGGCAGTCAGGTCAGGAGAGAACCAAGGGCTATATCTGTTCCTGGTTCTACATTTCTTGAATGGGGCATGCTTATTCAAGATGGTGAGGAAGGCATTTTTAAAAAATGACCAGGCATCCTCTACTGACGGGATGAGATCAATATCCTTCCAGGATACCCCGGCCAGGTCAATTAGGAAGGCCTGCTCGCTGAAGTGTTTCAGGGAGCGTTTGACAGTGATGAGTGGAGGTCGTTTGACCGCTGACCCATTACGGATGCAGGCAATGAGGCAGTGATCGCTGAGATCTTGGTTAAAAACAGCAGAGGTGTATTTGGAGGGCAAGTTTGTTAGGATGATATCTATGAGGGTACCCGTGTTTACGGAATTGGGGTGGTACCTGGTAGGTTCATTAATAATTTGTGTGAGATTGAGGGCATCAAGCTTAGATTGTAGGGTGGCTGGGGTGTTGAGCATGTTCAAATTTAGGTCGCCTAGCAGCACGAGCTCTGAAGATAGATGGGGGGCAATCAGTTCACATATAGTGTCCAGAGCACAGCTGGGGGCAGAGGGTGGTCTATAGCAGGCGGCAACGGTGAGAGACTTGTTTTTAGAGAGGTGGATTTTTAAAAGTAGAAGTTCAAATTGTTTGGGAACAGACCTGGATAGTATAACAGAACTCTGCAGGCAGTCTTTGCAGTAGATTGCAACACCGCCCCCTTTGGCCGTTCTATCTTGTCTGAAAATATTGTAATTGGGGATAAAAATGTCTGAATTTTTGGTGGTCTTTCTAAGCCAGGATTCAGACACGGCTAATACATCCGGGTTGGTAGAGTGTGCTAAAGCAGTGAACAAAACAAACTTAGGGAGGAGGCTCCTAATGTTAACATGCATGAAGCCAAGGCTATTACGGTTACAGAAGTCATCAAAAGAGAGCGCCTGGGGAATAGGAGTGGAGCCAGGTACTGCAGGGCCTGGATTCACCTCTACATCACCAGAGGAACAGAGGAGAAGTAGGATAATAGTACGGCTAAAAGCTATGAGAATTGGTCGCCTAGAGCTACCAGAGCAGAGAGTAAAAGGAAGTTTCTGGGGGCGATAAAATAGTTTAAAGGAATAATGTACAGACAAAGGTATGGTAGGATGTGAATACAGTGGAGGTAAACCTAGGTATTGAGTGATGATGAGAGAGATCTTGTCTCTAGAAACATCATTGAAACCAGGTGATGTCATCGCATATGTGGGTGGTGGAACTGCAGGGTTGGATATGGTATAGAGAGCAGGGCTAGAATCTCTACAGTGAAATAAGCCAATAAACACTAACCAGAACAGCAATGGACAAGGCATATTTACATTAAGGAGAGGCAAGCTTAATCGAGTGATAAATAAGGGTCCAGTGAGTAGAGGTTGGTTGGGGTCGTGGCGATCCAGACAGCTGGCCGGGTATATGGCTATCGGTAGCAGCATAGGATGGAGGTCTGTTTGTAGATACCTCGTGCGTTTCCGTCGGTAGGTTCCGTGTAGTGGGGTTTTGTTCAGATAGCAGCCGATAAGACAGCTAACGATTAGCGGGCCTCAGATGAGCGTTCAGGTAACGCCGGGACGGAGGTGCCGGTTGGATAAATCCCTCGGGCAGATAACGTCGGCAGTCAGTCGTGAAGGCCCGGTGGGGTTCCGTATCTGCAGCAGCAACAAAGAAGCGGGTCCGGATGGTGATGGAACTCCTCAGCTGGCTAGCTCCAGCATGATTTGAGTTAGCTCCGGGGTCGACGTAAGCCAATAGTCACACGGTATGCAGCTAGCTAGCTGCGAAATCAAGGTGCAAAATAGAGGCTGAGGCTGCGGTTGGAATCCGGGGAAACTGAGAGAAAAAAAGTCCCGGAATGCTCCGGTCCGAGTCGCGTTGCACTAAAGTGCCGGTAGATTATCGAGCTAGAGGAATAGCTGATGACCGCAAAACGTGGGCAGCTGAAACACCAACGCTAGCCAGCAAACCGGCTAATTTCGGGGCAGCTACAGATTAGCTTCTGGCTAGCTATCGGAGTAGCTTCTGGATTAGCTTTCAGGCTAGCTTCTGAATTAGCCCCTGGCTATCTTCCACGATGGATTTTCAGATTGAGGTGAATAGTACTTATTGTAATTGGTGAAGCGGGTTGCAGGAAAGCTTTTGCAGGAAAGCTTTTGTAGTTGAGTTCTTGGATAATGAAATAAATAAAAGATATGTGAAGAAAAGGTGTAAATATATATATATACAGGACACGACACGACAACACGGAAAAATACGTCTGAACTGCTAAGCTACCTTGGTAAGGGGATGCCACTTTCCCCTTTTACTTTCTCCTTATTGGAAGGCATTGTTTGTATTTTAGTCTACCCTAACAATATTATATTTATTATCAATTTCCGTTGGATATTCACTTTATTTTGAGAGTAATATTCAATGTGCCCAAATTATAAAAATTCATCAGCCAATTCAGAAGGGGATAGATAAACTTTGGGGGAGCTTGTTTTTTAAGGTAGCTCGCGGGACCAGAGGCATTGATGGAGGAGTCAGGGATGCAAATCAATCCCAGAACAGCAGCAAAGGACCTTGTGAAGATGCTGGAGGAAACAGGTACACAGTATCTATATCCACAGTAAAAACGAGTCCTATATCGACATAACCTGAAAGGCCGCTCAGCAAGGAACAAGCCACTGCTCCAACACTGCCATAAAAAAGCCAGACTACGGTTTGCAATTGCACATGGGGACAAAGATCGTACCTTTAGGAGAAATGTAATCTGGTCTGATGAACCAAAAATAGAACTGTTTGGCCATAATGACCATCATATTGTTTGGAGGAAAAAGGGGGAAGTTTGCAAGCCAAAGAACACCATCCCAACCGTGAAGCACAGGGGTAGCAGCATCATGTTGTGGGGGGTGCTTTGCTGCAGGAGGGACTGGTGCACTTCACAAAAATGGATGGCATCATGAGGGAGGAAAAGTATGTGGATATATTGAAGCAACATCTCAAGACATCAGTCAGGAAGTTAAAGCTTGGTCGCAAATGTGTCTTCCAAATGGACAATGACCCCAAGCATACTTCCAAAGTTGTGGCAAAATGGCTTAAGGACAACAAATTCAAGGTATTGGAGTGGCCATCACAAAGCCCTGACCTCAATCCCATTGCAAATTTGTGGGCAGAACTGAAAAAGCTTGTGTGAGCAAGGAGGCCTACAAACCTGACTCAGTTACACCAGCTCTGTCAGGAGGAATGGGCCAGAATTCACCCAACTTATTGTGGGAAGCTTGTGGAAGGCTACCCGAAACGTTTGACCAAAATTAAACAATTTAAAGGCAATGCTACCAAATACTAATTGAGTGTATGTAAACTTCTGACCCACTGGGAATGTGATGAAATAAATTAAAGCTGAAATAAATCATTCTCTCTACTATTATTCTGACATTTCACATTCTTAAAATAAAGTGGTGATCCTAACTGACCTAAGACAGGGAATTTTTACTTGGATTAAATGTCAGGAATTGTGAAAAACTGAGTTTAAATGTATTTGGCTAAGGTGTATGTAAACTTCTGACTTCAACTGTAGACAGGTGTGTACCTTTCTAAATCATGTCCAATCAATTGAATTTACCACAGGTGGACTCCAATCAAGTTGTAGAAACATCAAGGATGATCAATGGCAACAGGATGCACCTGAGCTCAATTTTGTGTCTCATAGCAAACGATCTGAGTACTTATGTAAATTATTTTTTATAAATTAGCAAAAAATTCTAAAAACCTGTTTTCTTTTTGTCACTATGGGTATTGTGTGTAGATTGCTGAGGATTTGTTTTATTTAATCCATTTTAGAATAAGGCTGTAACGTAACAAAATGTTCAAAAGGTCAATGGGTCTGAATACTTTCTGAATGCACTGTATATATTATATATTTGTATTTAATTGTAGGGAATCCAATTCCTACTTGCAGGCCTGCTAATATGCTGTTCCAATAGTATTTTTCAAGTCATTGTAGGTAAACCCATCCCTACCCATCAGTTCTACCAAATTTCTATTAACATGTTCCATGTGCAACCAGAGGGAAAAAAATTCTAGATCACCTGTACTCCACACACAGAGACGCGTACAAAATTCTCCCTCGCCCTCCATTTGGTAAATCCGACCACAACTCTATCCTCGCGATTCCTGCGCCAAGCAAAAAATTAAAGCAGGAAGCACCCTGTTAATAAAAAAGTGGTCAGATGAAGCAGATGCTAAACTACAGGACTGTTTTGCAGTCACAGACTGGAACATGTTCCGGGATTCTTCCGATGGCATTGAGGAGTGCACCACATCAGTCACTGGCTTTATCAATAAGTGCATCGAGGACGTCGTCCCCACAGTGACTGTACATACATACCACAACCAGAAGCCATGGATTACAGGCAACATTCGCACTGAGCTAAAGGGCAGAGCTGCCTCTTTCAAGGTGCGGGACTCTATCCCGGAAGCTTACAAGAAATCCTGCTATGCCCTGCGACGAACCATCAAACAGGCAAAGCGTCAATACAGGGCTAAGATTGAATCATACTACACCGGCTCCGACGCTCGTCTTATGTGGCAGGGCTTGCAAACTATTACAGACTACAAAGGGAAGCACAGCCGCGAGCTGCCCAGTGACACGAGCCTACCAGACAAGCTAAATCACTTTTATGCTCGCTTTGAGGCAAGCAACACTGAGGCATGCATGAGAGCATCAGCTGTTCCGGACGACTGTGTGATCACGCTCTCTGTAGCCGACGTGAGTAAGACCTTTAAACAGGTCAACATACACAAGGCTGCGGGGCCAGACGGATTACCAGGACGTGTGCTCCGGGCATTTGCTAACCAACTGGCAGGTGTCTTCACTGACATTTTCAAAATGTCCCTGATTGAGTCTGTAATACTAACATGTTTCAAGCAGACCACCATAGTTCCTGTGCCCAAGAACACAAAGGCAACCTGCCTATGACTACAGACCCGTAGCACTCACGTCCGTAGCCATGAAGTGCTTTAAAAGGCTGGTAATGGCTCACATCAACACCATTATCCCAGAAACCCTAGACCCACTCCAATTTGCATACCACCCAAACAGATCCACAGATGATGCAATCTCTATTGCACTCCACACTGCCCTTTCCCACCTGGACTAAAGGAACACTTATGTGAGAATGCTATTCATTGACCACAGCTCAGCGTTAAAAACCATAGTACCCTCAAAGGTCATTACTAAGTTAAGGATCCTGGGACTAAACACCTCCCTCTGCAACTGGATCCTGGACTTCCTGACGGGTCACCCCAAGGTGGTGAGGGTAGGTAGCAACACATCTGCCATGCTGATCCTCAACACTGGAGCCCCCCAGGGGTGCGTGCTCAGTCCCCTCCTGTACTCCCTAATCACACACGACTGCATGGTCAGGCACGACTCCAACACCATCATTAAGTTTGCAGACGACACAACAGTGGTAGGCCTGATCACCGACAACGACGAGAACACCTATAGGGAGGAGGTCAGAGACCTGGCCAGGTGGTGCCAGAATAACAACCTATCCCTCAACGTAACCAAGAATAAGGAGAATATTGTGGACTACAGGAAAAGGAGGACAGAGTACGCCCCCATTCTCATCGACGGGGCTGTAGTGGAGCAGGTTGAGAGCTTCAAGTTCCTTGGTGTCCACATCACCAACAAACTAGAATGGTCCAAACACACCAAGACAGTTGTGAAGAGGGCACGACAAAGCCCATTTCCCCTCAGGAAACTAAAAAGATTTGGCAGGGGTCCTGAGATCCTCAAAAAGTTCTACAGCTGCAACATCGAGAGCATCCTGACTGGTTGCATCACTGCCTGGTACGGCAATTGCTTGGCCTCCGACCGCAAGGCACTACAGAGGGTAGTGCGTACGGCCCAGTACATCACTGGGGCTAAGCTGCCTGCCACCCAGGACCTCTACACCAGGCGGTGTCAGAGGAAGGCCCTAAAAATTGTCAAAGACCCCAGCCTTAGACTGTTTTCTCTACTACTGCATGATGGCAAGCGATACCGGAGTGCCAAGTCTAGGACAAAAAGGCTTCTCAACAGTTTTACCCCCAGGCCATAAGACTCCTGAACAGGTAATCAAATGGCTACCCGGACTATTTGCATTGTGTGTCCCCCCCCCCCCCCAGATATGCACAGTCACTTTAACTATACATTCATGTACATATGTACATACTACCTCAATTGGCCCGACCAACCAGCTCCCGCCGGCTAACCGGGCTATCTGTATTGTGTCCCGCCACCCGCCACCAACCACCCGCCAATCCCTCTTTACGCTACTGCTACTCTCTGTTCATCATATATGCATAGTCACTTTAACCATATCTACATGTACATACTACCTAAATCAGCCTGACTAACCGGTGTCTGTATATAGCCTCTTTACTGTATATAGCCTCTCTAATGTATATAGCCTCGCTACTGTATATAGCCTCTCTACTGTATATAGCCTCGCTACTGTATATAGCCTCTCTACTGTATATAGCCTCTCTACTGTATATAGCCTCTCTACTGTATATAGCCTCGCTACTGTATATAGCCTCGCTACTGTATATAGCCTCTCTACTGTATATAGCCTCTACTGTATATAGCCTCGCTACTGTATATAGCCTCGCTACTGTATATAGCCTCGCTACTGTATATAGCCTCTCTACTGTATATAGCCTCTCTACTGTATATAGCCTCGCTACTGTATATAGCCTCGCTACTGTATATAGCCTCTCTACTGTATATAGCCTCTCTACTGTATATAGCCTCTCTACTGTATATAGCCTCGCTACTGTATATAGCCTCGCTACTGTATATAGTTTCGCTACTGTATATAGCCTCGCTACTGTATATAGCCTCTCTACTGTATATAGCCTCTCTACTGTATATAGCCTCTCTACTGTATATAGCCTCGCTACTGTTATTCACTACCTTTTTATGGTTGTTTTTATTTTTTTACTTAGAAACAACAGTTCCAGAACACAAATGGCCTTGTGTTAGGGTGCAAACATAACAGGAGTCTATAAACATAACATCACAGTCCAACACAGAACAGAGCATAACCCTTGAGAAGTTACAACAGCTCACCCCAATTCTGCCACAACAAAGTCCTAATAGACAAGGAAACAACACAATACAAATAAATATGAATGTATCCATTCCCTCAGGTGCCGGCAGATATAGGGCATACCAAATAAGGAAAAACTACCGGTATGTACAGTGCAAGTACTGTAAGGTGTACTTTTCTCAGAGATGGGTCAATGCCGTAAGTTCCAATGGCAATTAAATGTATTCTGAGTGAGTTTAAATAGTGTGAATAATGTTGTGTAGTCTATAGTTTTGCTTACAGATGCTGGTGTGTCGATGCTGGTGTGTTGGGCAGCATGGAGGCCCTCTGTCATCAGACAGGTGAGGCTGTAGAAGTCATGTTCCTGGTTGATCTCAAACAGTCCTAGCATCCTCCTGTACCTCCTCAGACCCCACCAATGCCTCCACCTGGCTGTCCCAGAGTGAGGCAGACCCTTCCTCTCCATCTGACACACACACACAAACTCAACTCACAGTCACCACAAAGGAAACACATAAACCAAGCCACAGCAAACACAGGTGGATCTACACTCAGTGTAAAAAACTTTATGAACACCTGCTCTTTCCATGACAGACTGACCAGGTGAAGGCTATGATCCCTTATTGATGTCACTTGTTAAATCCACTTCAAATCAGTGTATATGAAGGGGAGGAGACGGGGTGAAGAAGGATTTTTAAGTGTTGAGACAGTTGACACATGGATTGTGTATGTGTGCCTTTCAGAGGGTGAATGGGCAAGACAACATATTTAAGTGCCTTTGAATGGTGTACGGAAGTAGGTGCCAGGCGCAGCGGGTTGAGTGTGTTCAGAACTGCAACGATGCTGGGTTTTTCCACAATCAACAGTTTCTTGTGTGTATCAAGAATGGTCCACCACCCAAAGGACATCCAGCCAACTTGACACAACTGTGGGAAGCATTGCAGTCAACATGGGCCAGCATCCATGTGGAACACTTGACACCTTCTCCAAGCCCCAATGAATTGAGGCTGTTCTGAGGCCAAAGGTGGTTGAAACTCAATATTAGGAAGGTGTTCCTAATGTTTTCTACACTCAGTGTATATTGAATAGCTCAAATTCAAGTTAGAGGGGTTATTTTATTTGAATAAATTGGAAATATATCTTGTCTTTTAGGTATAACATGGACACAGTTATATTCATTACGCTCAGACATTGCTAACTGTTGTAACTGACATTAACGCTGATAACCACCCACTAGGCAGAAACTGGTTGAATCAACGTTATTTACAGATAATTTCAACCAAAAATATTTTATGACATTGAGTCAACATGGAAAACTTATAGGATTTGCAAAAAAATCATCAACGCAATGGAATTATGTCTTCTTTCACCTATCTTTCAACCTAAATCAAAATATTTAGTTGATTTCACTTTGAATTCCCGTTAATTGACAACTCAAGCAAATGTAAATCAAAAATAGATGTTGAACTGATGTCTGTGCTCAGTGTTCTGATGTTGTCTTATCTTTTGATGCCTTCCTGTACAAGGGATATAACTGAATTCAGTGAAAATCATTGGAGATGTATTTAAAGTCTATTCATAATTTTCATATAAACCAAAATAAGCACATTTTCGTGACAATGGTCGATCTTCTTTTACCTATTTTTCCAGTCCAGAGAAGTGATGCAAGATTCTACACCTGCAGTGCAGAGGCTCAAAAGGTGTGTGCAGTGATGTGCTCTGGTTAAATAAAAAGTAAATCAAAAAATTAAGTGAGGGCATCAACTTACCTCCCATTGTAGTGACTTATATAGGGGACTGACAACTTGGTTTGAACCTGTTGTTTCAGGGCATGAGGGCAAGCACACTACCTTATGAACCTCTACAAAAACAAAGCTGAATAAACAAAGAACCCACTCATCGTTTCAACGTCATTTGTCAACCTATTATGACGTGGAATCTACATGGAAAACACATTTGAATTTGCAAAAAGTCATCAATCAGTACTGTTTCATCTAAATTCAACCAGTGTTGTAAATATTCCAATTAGGGTAAAACTTCAATGAGTTAGCTAGCTAGGACGCTTTAGGATTGGCACAAGACGAGCAGTGCACCAGGCCCATGTCGTTAAACCATCAAGCAATCCGTCTGTTAACTGATAATCACTGAGCTCATGCCCTCTATATGAAATACCCATGACCAACAGTAGCCAATAGGATTACACACAAATGTGCGCACACACACACACAGGGTGAGCACAGAGGTGCAATGATTGTACAATCAATACACTCACTACCTCCCTTTGCTGTGCTGAGTCCCTTCGGCACCATAAGAGTAGAAAGTAGTCCTATGCTAAACATAACACCATAGTTACAAAAGCCATGTCATGACCTATACTGTGCTAGAGCAATAAACTCAACAAAACAATTCAGTTTTAACTGTCACTATCCATACGTGTAACTTGGCAGGTATTTAGTTCTCTGAACACATCGAGGATGAGGACTTTTTTGTTGTTGAGTTTACACACCTCAGACCCTCCTGGATTGGAATTTCTACCATCCCCAGTCCCTGCAGAGCAGTGGCAATCTTACTGTGCAGGTCCTCTAGGCAGCGCATCGCTAGCTTGCCTTGTTCTGGACCTGATCACAACAGGCTCTGTGTAGCTTGCCTGGTTCTGGATCTGATCACACAGGCTCTTGTGTAGTTTGCCTGGTTCTGGACCTGATCACACAGGCTCTGTGTAGCTTGCCTGGTTCTGGACCTGATCACACAGGCTCTGTGTAGCTTGCCTGGTTCTGGACCTGATCACACAGGCTCTGTGTAGCTTGCCTGGTTCTGGACCTGATCACACAGGCTCTGTGTAGCTTGCCTGGTTCTGGACCTAATCACACAGGCTCTCCAGCCACAGACCCATTATGGCCATCTGAGGAATGCCAGATGTTGTCGTTGCTGTAGTGGTCAGCAATGTGGTCGATGTTCTGGGCGGTCTGGTCGATGGCGGTCTGTTTGAGGGCGTTGTGGTTGACCGTGTCGTCTGCGTTCTGGTTGACAGCGGTGTGGTCGTTGGCACTATAGGCGGTGGCGGTCTGGACAGCCTGATCAAAGGTGGTCTGGGCATTCTGGTCAGTGGCGGTCTAGGCATTCTGGTCAGTCTGGGCAGTCTGGTGGTGGTCAGTCTGGTCAGTCTGGTGGTGGGCAGTCTGGGCAGTCTGGGCAGTCTGGTGGTGGTGAGTCTGGGCAGTCTGGTGGTGGGCAGTCTGGGCAGTCTGGGCAGTCTGGTGGTGGTGAGTCTGGGCAGTCTGGTGGTGGGCAGTCTGGTCATTCTCGTCAGTCTGGTCAGTCTGGTCGTTCTGGTCGGTCTGGTCAGTCTGGTCAGTCTGGTCAGTCTGGGCGGTCTGGTCAGTCTGGGCGGTCTAGTCAGTCTGGGCGGTCTGGTCATTCTGGGCGGTCTGGTCAGTCTGGTCAGTCTGGTCATTCTGGGCGGTCTGGTCATTCTGGTCATTCTGGGCGGTCTGGTCAGTCTGGTCATTCTGGGCGGTCTGGTCAGTCTGCATGCAGCCTCAGTGTGCTCATTGTCTATGTAACTAGATGGACTGGCTAGTAAGCGGACTGGAAAAAATTTTAGTTTTTAGCTTGCTATGCTAGCATCACAGAGCACTTGCTAAATTAGCTTGCTAGCTAACAACGATTCATCCCTGAACAATGACTCCTACTGGTATGAGGGGTAATGCACTTCAGTGAGAACAAGTTTACCATCCAGATGCATGTCTGGGTAACGTTACCCTGCTTAACTTTGAAAATAAGCTGTGTTGGTTTCAGCTGAGCATTAATGTAAACACCTTTAGACATTGATCAGCTTCCAAACTCATTTGCGTAGACTACCTAAATAACATTGAATAGTTGATGGCATGATGTTGAAACAATGACGTTGATTCAAAAATACCATTTTACTATCAACATTGAAACAACAATGAAATTCAACATAATTTCAACCATCCAATATACAGTATATTGAATATAGGATGAAAAATATGCTTTTTAATGCAATTTCAACATATACATAGTTCTAATGATTATTTTGAAATTAGATTTATGTAACAACCTTTTAGTCAGATTTATTGAATTTAAATTGACATTTGACCCTAATTTCAATGTTTACAACGCTGGTTGAAATGAGATTTAAAAAAACAAAAACACATGTGCTCAATGGAAAGTCTGTCTTCTGCACTATTATTTTCACAATCCATTTGAAATTTGTTGAATAGTTTTAATCTATCCAGTCCCTGTCCCAGCTGTGTTTTCAATACCCCCCCATACACTAGCCTACTCTGTCTGGCTTTGCCTCTCTCCATCCAGCTGAAAAGTGTAATGCTGCAACAACTGCTCATTATATGGGGGAATCATTCAATGTATGATTCTATGTATGAGGGTCGATGTAATACATCATACAGAAGTAGTCTAAAACAAATTGTGTGCATGGGTTTGTGTGTGTGGTGTCATTGGTCATTTATGTGGTCTGGGAGCAGAGTGAGCTTTGTGAACCGCCTGGAATGCGTCAGCAGTTGGGCTCTAATGAGTTTATCAGTGGCATTGTGCTGCTACATTACAAATGGCTGCCTTAATGAACCTTCCTAAACAGACAACTTGCTCGAGGTCTACACTTCAACATTGTCAAGATGAGGTTTCAAATGGTTCTCTTGACTTTATCCATCTGCTTTGGTGCCGTTTCATCGTCTCCCTCCATGTCCAACCCTCCGCCCTCGGACTTGAAGAGAAAGACAGGCTGTTTAAAAATGAGTAACTGTAGATGTATCATGAAGGATGGCTCAGGGGTGATAAACCTGGTAGCCATGGCGGATTCAGACGGATTCTTGGGACACCTAAAGCCTGTGCCCTCGGGGAACGCACCACCAAATGCAGAAATCCTCCTCTCCTTCAGCCCCTGTCAACCGTTCTCTGAGCCAGAGGACCTCGCAGGGACAGACTGCACAGATGTGGCTGCCTGTTTGACAGTCAGGTATGTACTTTTTTGTTAAAATCTTAATAGCTAAAAAAAAAAAAACACTAGTAGTGGCAGTCTTTTGTTTTGGACAATATTACATTCTGCGAAGCATCGATATAGCCCTAAGTATTTACAAAGGATCCCAAAGATTAATCAAATGATTCATTTACTGAGCAGGTTTTACAGAAATAACAGATACATCAGTCATTACATAAACTATGGGAGACATGAGGGCAACGAATTCCATTACAACAACAGCTTGCAGACACTGTCTGTTTCATATTCTGGTAAGCAGAAGTGTAAATCAGAAGCGTCATTATTATTGTGGTCCGTGCGCTCAACATTGATATCACCTTTCCCTTTCTCTAGTCCTAGAGTACACCCAACCCCTGACAGTAGTACACTACCGTTGTAGTCCCAACAGATCCACTTCTTTCGCCCTACACTTTAATGGAGACATTCCCCTGCAAATCTGGGTGGAGAGTCCCTGTGCATGTCCAAACGCCTGTGCCCTGGGGGACGTGGGTCCTGGCACCATCTTCCTCATCATCCTCTCCCTCAGCGCCACTGCCTACTTTATCCTGGGTAAATACAGTGTATCCACATGTAGATACAGACTGGTGACAGCAGGTGCCTTACTATATTACCGTGTGCCCTCTTGAGCCCCTTCTAACCTCTCCTCTGTGCTCCTTCCCTCTCTGTGCTCCTTTCTACAGGGTCCTGTGCTTTGCGGCCATTCAGGGCAGGCAGTGGAGTGCAGATCGCTCCAGAGGAAAGTCTGTGGTGCATGCTCTGTTACATGTTCACTGAACGCAGAGGGGGTAGGAGGAGAAGATACATCTCCCTGCAAGAGGAAACCCTGTGAAGCATGGGATATCGGATAAATGGGGAATGAGAAAGTGGAAGATGACACAAAGCTACTGCATATGAAATGACGCTGAGGGAAACTTGGGCTTGAGATCGATTATATTTCCAATGATTTGACTGATATAGAAAATCATGTCTCCTGCATGTATATGTTAATGAGTGGGGTTAATAGCAGTGGGATAGCATTGAACCACATAACTAACGACCAGACTAACATTTTAAACAAAGTTATTGCTCCATTTAGTTTAATAAAGATTGAAAACAGAAGAAAAAAAATCAAATACATTTTTATTGTTCATGAAACATTTAGGGAGGATCACAAAAATAGACTAGAATTACTGTTAATTTTAAAATCTAGTATACATGTGCATTTGTTAAAATAACAATTTAAGATTAATAAATGTTTTAACAAGATTAGACAAAATGCTAATTTATGTGTAGGACACTGGGGTTGTGTGTATAGCTTAAACCCCTCTTCAAATAGGAAATAAGAACAGGAAAAAAAGAATTAAATCTAAAGTGCTGTCGCAATGAACGTCACACATCACCTGAGACCATTCAATGTAAACCCAGCTGTGGTCAATATTAGCCCATGTGATAACTGATATTTTGTACATAATGCACAGCAATAAATACAGAATCTCATTTAAGACATTCATAGGCAGACAACTGACAGATAATATGTATCAGCACATTGCAAAATGTTAACTCTGAACAAGTGTATCAAAGTGTATTTTTCAACATGACTGAGAATGTAATTCTATAAAAACAATAAACAGGGAACCTTCCAAACCTGTAGTGCTTGAAAAATTCCACTTAAAAAATCTAACAAACCAGCAAGCTGGTTGGAAAAACAAACAAATGATGAAGGATCCTTCATAAGATAATAATGTTTGAAGACATCTGCCAGTGTAAAAGACTGCTGAATATGTATAGTCAAGTCGGACCCCTAGCTTCTTACCCCTTTGGTGTTTGCAGATCTGAGAGAATCAGACAGTACCAAATAGCCATCTAATGGGTTTAGAACTTATAGCATATAAAACTTCCCCCATATTACTACACCTACCCAGTTCCTTGAGATCTGTACACACTAAAAATGACAGGCTAGGACCTACCAGTTTTTTGGGGACATGATTGAAGATCAGAGACTGATCCCTCAGCAGGCCATTTCTTCACAAGGAGGCGCCAGAGTACTACAATCTAAATGGGATTGAAACCAGTCAGACCTTTCTGAGAACTTTCCCTCTTCTCCATCACCAGCTCTCCAATAGTGACTAGCACTGTCATCACAGAGATGATCTGGTGCTTTGGGTCATGTATGAGAAAGATACATTCTAAAGTAGCGCATATAATGTGTATTGTGTATTTTCTTTACAGTATTACATTTGTCCAATCGTTATTTCTCAATATTTGTGGAAAGGCTGAGGATAGAGAAATGCATGATGTCACTTCCTGATCAACAGGACAAGAAATATACCATGGAAACAAAGATACTGAAACAACATACAGCTGAAATGAGTTCAGACTTAAGCCACATCTTCTGGGGGTACAACACATTAGAAATAAAGTGCAAAATGACCAGACAAAAACTGAACAGTTTACAATCAATCAGACCCCATAGGGTAAACAGATCCACAACTAAACATGAAAACTGTGCGGTACAGTCCTCCTCTCATGGCAACCAGCTCAGCTGGTGCTCCAGGATGACTACCATATGTTTCTAGAGTTAGTCCACAAGCTTGACCACAGAGGCCTCAACTTAAACTCACATCTTCACCAGTCCTAATGGCTCTCAATCACAACGGGCTCATAGACACCGGCGGACACCCTGAAAGAACGAAAAGTAGGAGAGTAAGAGGTGTGTGTGTGTGTGTGTGTGTGTGTGTGTATGTGTGTGTGTGTGTTCTCACCTGTTTCCAAGCTGTAGCTCATTCAGGGAAGTGGTCCCGTCTCTACTGACAAACAGTCGCAGGTTACTGTCTGAAGAGGAAACAATCACACCAAGAGAGAGCCAAATGAAACACAGTACAGTTATGTACAAAAGAAATTGCAAAAATGTGCTGGACAAGTGAAAGGACAGGCTTCATACCTTCAGGGTTACTTATGTCACCAAAGTTCTGGCTCTGGACGATCTTTTCAACTATATCGTCAGCATCGATGCGGGTGTCATTCACCCAGGAGGGATGGCTCTCCACAGAATCCTGCTTCCTCCTGTTACAGGGTGGAGGGGAAAGGCCCAGTCATTCAACAGCAAGGTGACAAACAGCAGTCATACAAAGAACAATATCAGTAGTGTTTCACTGATGGATTGGAGTGTTTCATAGATTGTCAAAACAGACACATTGGGCTAAACACATCTGGTGGGTGGGAGATAGGTCTTGCCTGGGGGGTCTGTTGGATGGCAGGATGGGCCGTGGGGGGCGAGGGGGTCTCTCTGGCCGGCAGATGTCGCTCTCCCTCTCTGGGGGGGTGTCTACGGTCACACTCAGGCCCCCAGAGGTGCTGCTTCCTGTGGAGGTGTTCCTCCGGTGTGTGAGATCAGACAGACTGGAGGAGCAGGAGTGCTCTGTGCTGTAGCCTGGGGAACAAGAGTTTACATTACTGCCATTGGTGCAATTACAGTAACAAAGAAATATGACCTCTGGAGAGGGAAGATGGGGAACAGGAATACACACCTGAGATCCTGCTCAGCTGGCTGGCGTAGCTGGAGTTGCGAGAGTGACCCACCTGGAACACTTCTCCTGGGCTGGCCACCTGGGTCTGGTCTGGCTCCTCTGGAAGTCCTGACATCAACCAGAACCACACCTCAATTAGTCAGTCCCTCACCATGTCTCCCAGACCTGGGCTAACTGTTTAGTGTTGATGAGATAATCATAAAACACCCACAGTTACCAGGTTTAATCGGATCCTTCTTGCACGTCATACCTGAGCTGATGACAGAGGGTCTGGGCTTCATGGACCGGCCCAAAGAAGGGGGCCGGTTAGGGGTTCCAGTGCCCTCACCCTTGCAGTCTAGCTGCAGGGTATGATCCTGGCCTGAGATCGAGATGGACTTGGCTGTGCTGGGGGCGCTGCAAAAAACATGACTGGTCAGTCCACATGTTATACTGTGGGAAAAGTGGCGACAGCCTCAGGTTTCCTAAATGTATGATGATGAATGACAGATCAGAGATTTGAACATCTATCAGGTCACTCACGTTTTAAAGCACGGATCTCCAGAGAGGAGGGTCATCCCAATAGTCACCTTCAGAGAAGATCCAGACAAAGACAACTTTTATTACAATATAAAAAGTAAAAGACAGTGAGTCATGTTTGCAGTAGCTATATCAAAAGTTCCGCTGAGGTGCTGGGCATCAACAGCTCTGGGTGATCAGTTGTCATGTGTCCCAAGTGGTCCAGAGCCCCACCAATATCCAGGATATTTGCATGCAATTCTGGTATTTCATGTCACAACAAAACATATCAGTTAGCAAACATTGGTTATATATTTTTTTAAATAGGTTGATCTAATAAAGCATACGTGGTTGCTTTCCGATTGCATTGTTGTTTTGGTCAATTTTTATTGAATAAGACCGCTCAAAAATGCAGCAGTTTCAGGCAGACAGAGAAAGTACAGAGCATAGGTATCATTGGCACAGGGTGCTGTCACTCATGGGGTCACTACATCACCGCAGCACCTACTGGGAGAGCTAGCCAGCAAAAGCCCCTGTTCGGTGACCAGGGTTCTGGTCTAGAAGCACAGTTTCAACTACTCCTACAGTTTTGCGTCGGTACTGCAGTTTAACTGACGCCCGGCAAAAGACAATTTCCATAGATGGAAGTCAGATTTGAACATTCTTAATAAGACACTATAGTCATCACCTCTTTGCACAAAACATCCATTGAATTATTCAAATAATTGTCACTGATGACGTTTATTCAAATTTTTTAAATCTCTCACAATTACAATTTTATATTCATCCAATGTCTGCCATGTTTTTGGATTCCGTGATTCCGTTGTCGCTGCTTGTGCTCGCCCAAAAAGGCTCTTTGACATTAGCAACCAGTGTTGCCAACTAATTTTCAGGGTAAGTTGCTAGAGGCAGGTTGATTTGTTGCTAAAAGTTGCTAAATGACGTTGTGATGTCATTGCGTGATAACGTAAAACTGCGTCATTACGTAGAATACACAATAACATTACTCAAAATGACTTGCCATCACAACGAAAAATATGATTTGACATTTGTTCGGGTACAGACTCCCACTATTTTCTGTTCTTCTGGCTGTACAATTTTGATTGAGACATGTTGTAAGTTCTGTTCAAGATCAAACATTCGTGACCAACTATATTCATTGGGTTTGGCTCATCGATTTGCAATTTGCTGAAATTGCTGCTGCCTGTGCACGAGCTGAGTGCCTGCTGCTGACGTCACTCACAATGCACTTTTGCAGCCAGGCACGTGCGTTGTGACAGTGTTTTTGTGTCATTTAGAGGGAAAATGCATGCATTTTAGCATTTGAGTCATTTTTCAAAAGTTGCTAAAAGTTCTAAATAAATGTTTTAAATTAGCTAAATTTGTTGCTAGGTGCTGTTTGAAAAAAAGAGTTGCCAGGGTCTGAAAAGTTGCTAAATCTAGCAACAAAATTGCTAAGGTGGCATCACTGTTAGCGACAGATAAATGAACTTCTTATGCCCGCCAACTTTGATTGGACTGATGTGTCAACTTCATAGCTAGAATGTTCACCAGAGCTGTTGCCAGAGAATTTAATGTTCATTTCTCTACCATAAGCCGCATCCAACGTCATTTTAGAGAATTTTGCAACCGCAGACCACATGTAACCACGCCAGCCCAGGACCTCTGAGACCAACCACCCGGACAGCTGATGAAACTGAGGAGTATTTTTGTCTGGAATAAAGCACTTTTGTGGGGGAAACTAATTCTGATTGGCTGGGCCTGGCTCCCCAGTGGGTGGGCCTATGCCTTTGTTGCATGTTGACTTTATATTTTTGTTCAGTATATATTAGTTGTTCTGTTCAACCAAACCTAACCCTGAAAAAGTACCAAGGTCAACAGTCGACTCCTGTCCACCCAAGCTCAGTCACTTACCTTCAGTATGGAGTTGTCCTGTCTGGTATTCTTGGTGTCGTATCCCTCCAGTAGACAACAGCGGACCGCAGAGCCTGAGCCAGCGAACTCTGCCATGTTTAGGTCAGTAAAACCCAGCTGAGGGAGAGCAACAGTTACATTAAAGGTAGACTCAGCGATATGACGTAGATAAAGAAAGTAAAACAGCATTGTGGGTCAAACTAAGAGTGCTGAAGAGTGAGGCTCAATTTCTCCGCTGTGTTGTTGCCCTGGCTACCACGCTGTGTACGTGAAGCAAACCCGTGCACATATAGCCGAAACTGTGTGAGAGCAAGGTCTTGCATCTCTCTCATCTCAATATCTGCGGTGCTGCTTGTGGCAACGTCATTTCACTGAGTCTACCTTTAAGTACAGTAGTTTTAAACCTTCATGTACTGTTACATACATGTAGCCATCTGGATGTAGAGACAGACTGTATATGCTCCAGACACTTAGCCCTACTGTTTCTCATTTTAATCTCAGGTTATCCAAGAGGAGATGACTCTCATTTCCCTTTCTCCAGGTTTCATTTCCTCGAAGCTACTGTTTACAGATGTGTGTATTTAAGGAAGCCTACTTCCATGGAGGAAAGGGGTTATATTTAGCTTAAGGAAATCCAGAAGCAGAACGTGAGAAAACACAGGAAGGGTCCCTGGCAACCTGAGTGTGCATTCTCTGTAAACTTTCCCCATCTAACATGGTATAGTTTACATATGCTTATACAGGAGTGCCAAAGTTGTTGCTTGTGTTTGTAGAAGTGGGGTGACTAATGTTCCTGTTTAAATGGAGTAACAGGAGTGTTTGTGTGTGTTGACACCAGGCTACAGTAAATTGTTTAAATGTGTTTATGGATATAGGATGGAGTGCTCAGGAGGAGTGGGCTCTTACCTTTGAATATGTTTTTCCTCCTTTGAGTTCCTGTATAGAAAACAGGAAGAGGGAGATGACTCCTGAGGATTTTGACAGTCAGGCATGCAGTGGAGTGTGTGTGTTTAGCACTGCTCTACCATCAGATTATAGAGGCTACAGAGAGTTAGGGGGTGTTAATTGTACATGGAAAGATGCATAATCCATTATTACATGCAGGAAACTGTAGCCCTGGATGTTCACAGAGATAACAGCATAGAGCTGTGTGTTGGTAAGAGGAAAGTCTCCAATCAGTCAACACAGACCTTCTGCACAGAAACCCGACAGATCGAGGGATCCAGCACTCCAGTTGTGGGGTTGGCACTCATTTTACACAAAAAGGTGAACCTCTTCTTCCAACGAACACAGTTCTCCTGAACCTCCACTCTGTGTGACAAGAGGACAGGGATCAACAAGGGGATGGCACTACAGCACATATGCATCAATCTCAATAAAAAAGGAATTGGTTAACACATCTGTTATTAGTGTCAAGAGAAATCGAAAGAGGAGAGTGAATGACAGTCATTAATGTTTGAGTGATCTCAAAAAAAGAAGTCACTAATTCAACGTAGCATATGACATCACTTGTGCATTTGGCCTCTCTTCAATGTCTTGCTCCAGTTTTAGAGAAAGTAAACTTGTTGTCGAGGAAACGGTGAACAATAATTTGCAGGCTTCTGTAAAAAAAAAGTTAATGTAATTAGGCCAGTGCCTGACGTCACCCAGTCCATTCATACGTTGAGGAAAATGGCTGAGAATACAGAGTGGTTGGCATAAAACATTCCTGGTGATAATCTACTTCACATTTTAACATGCTTCAAACCCTCCTTCTCCCAACTGGACAGATGGACTGAGTGCAAGCTTTGACAGTACCACAGTCATGCCACGGCATGGACCCAGTATCCAGCCACTCAGAATGCACAGTAGAAACTCTAGTGAATTCAGTGCTTAATGTGGACTATGGAAAGAATAAATAACTTGCAGAGCAAGAGGAGCTAAATGTATAGGGCTAGATATGCATGACCCATCATCTTCAATGCAAACACACAGCCATGGTGGACAGATCAGCCTGGTTACTGTAGTGTGTACCACCTTCTGGGAGTGCTCAAACAATCAGGTATTACCAGACTGCAGTCAACTACACCAGAGGATACCCAGTGAAACATAACTATCCTTTAAATTAGGCAAAACCCAAGCACCCTGTACAAGTGAGAAGGCAGTAAATGCAGCAGGCTTCCTGAGCGGTTGATCCAAAAGAGAAGTAAAGTGCCTTCAGAAAGTATTCCCTTTACTTTTCCACGTTTTGTTGTGTTACAGACTGAATTTAAAATAGTTCAATTGAGATTTTGTGTCACTGATTTACACACAATACCCCACAACGTCAAAGAGGAATTTGTAAGGATTGACGCTGGAGACGAGAAGCAGGTACAGGGAGTGAACATTTAATAAACAATGGACATGAAACAGTACAGGAACAGCGTCTGGACGGGGGGGGACGGGGGGACGGGGGGGCAGCTGAAGCATGACGTGGGATGGGCGCCTGCAGAGCCCACCGAGGCAAGAAGACCTCTCGAGCCAGGTAAGGTGTGGAAGCCCGACATGCTAGCTGAGGCACCCCCGGTTCCATCGGCGACTGCACCCGGACCCGACATCACCAACCAAACCAAAAACCAAAAACTCCCAGATGCTTCCATTAGTGGCGTCAGCATTCTGTAACGGTCAACGCTGGAGACGAGAAGCAGGTACAGGCTGTGAGCATTTAATAAACAACGGACATGAAACAGAACAGGAACAGCGCCTGGACAGGGGAAAAATAACGACATCAACGACAATAATGCTGACACGGGGAACCAACTGAGGAACAGACAGATATAGACGAGGCAATGAACCAAGTAAAAGGAGTCCAGGTGAGACCAATATTGCGCAGCTGTGCGTAATGATGGTGACAGGTATGCGTAATGAAGGGCAACCTGGCACCATCAAGTTCTGGAGTAAAAATGTGCTTAAAATCACATAAGTTGCATGGACTCATTCTGTGTTCAATAATAGTGGTTAACATGATTTTTAAATGACTACACCATCTCTGTACCCCACACATACAGATAATTGTAAAGGTCCCTCAATCAAGGAGTGAATTTCAAATCACAGGTTCAACCACAAAGACCAGGGAGGTTTTTCCAATGCCTTGCAAAGAACAGGTGTAGACCTTTCCGTGAAACGCTTACAAGCCCTAAACCAACAATGCAGTTAAGAAAAATTGAGTGGTTGTGTTATGCAAAGAAATAAATGTTTTGTCCTGAATACAAAGTGTTGTGTTTGGGACAAATCCAACAAAACATATCACGGATTACCACTGTTTATATTTTCAAGCATGGTGGTGGCTGCATCATGTTATGGGTATGCTTGTCATCGGCTAGGACTAGGGAGGTTTTTGAGGATAAAAAGAAACGGAATACAGCTATAAGCGCAGTCAAAATCCTAGAAAACCTGGTTCAGTTGGTTTTCAGACACTGGGAGATGAATTCACCTTTCAGCAGGACAATAACCTGAAATACACGGGCCAAATCTACACTGGAATTGCTTACCAAGACGACATTGAATGTTCCTAGTTACATTTATTTTTATTTTTTTATTTTTTTCACCCCTTTTCGCCCCAATTTTCATGGTATCCAATCACTAGTAATTACTATCTTGTCTCATCGCTACAACTCCCGTACGGGCTCGGGAGAGACGAAGGTCGAAAGCTATGCGTCCTCCGAAGCACAACCCAACCAAGCCGCACTGCTTCTTTAACACAGCGCGCCTCCAACCCGGAAGCCAGCCGCACCAATGTGTCGGAGGAAACACCGTGCACCTGGCCCCCCTTGGTTAGCGCGCACTGCGCCCAGCCCGCCACAGGAGTCGCTGGAGCGCGATGAGACAAGGAAATCCCTACCGGCCAAACCCTCCCTAACCCGGACGACGCTGGCCCAATTGTGCATCGCCCCACGGACCTCCCGGTCGCGGCCGGCTGCGACAGAGCCTGGGGGCGAACCCAGAGACTCTGGTGGCGCAGTTAGTACTGCGATGCAGTGCCCTAGACCACTGCGCCACCCGGGAGGCTAGTTACAGTTTTGACCTAAAATCGTCTTGCAAAATCTATAGCAAGGCTGTCTAGCAATGAGCAACAATCAACGACAGAGCTTGAAGATTTATTTACAGAATAATGGGCAAATATTGTACAATCCAGATGTGCAAAGCGCTTAAAGACTTGCTGTAAATCACCACCAAAGGTGCTTCTACAAAGTATTGACTCAGGGGTATTTCTTCATTTCATTTTCAATAAAATTTGCTCAAATTTCTAAAAACGTTTTCACTTATGGGGTGTTGCGTGTAGATTGGTGAGAAGAAAAAATATATTTAATACATTTTGAATTGAGACTAACAACAAAATGTGGAATAGGTCAGGGGGTATGAATACTTTCTGAAGGCACAGTACCTAAGACTAACCATCACTGTTCTGAAATAAGCACAGGGAAGTACTACAGTCCCTTTTGTCAAGCAACAGAAAATAAACTCACTGCCATTCAGGTTTGGTGTTGTGCAAAGAGGAAGAATTTGCCCTGTGAACAGCGGTCAGTTAGCACATGGTCCCTAACCAGCTGACACATTTGATTAACTATAGAGCTGCAGAGGGGCTTCAGTATAGTGGTGGGTAGTCGTTGGCTCCTTGCAGGGCACAAAGCCAAGGCACGTGTTCCTACTCCATGCCATGCAAGGGAGTGGCGTCATAGGATCATCTGCCCAAAGAAAAGTTCCAGGTGAGCCACATGTGATCCCTACAGTACCTCTACATTAGGGACAGCATGTCCCCAACTGCACACATGGCTTTTACGATGCAGACCCCGAGTATCAATTCCACACTTTAGGCATACTATATGAAGTCACATGACTGACAGTGACACTTTATACCCTGCTTGACTAGTACATGGTTGTCCCCTCTGCATTGGCAAATGGCTAAAATGCAAGAGATGTGATCCAGCCTTCCACATAATGAATATATAGCACTGTTTAAGTTTATACAAATTCTTCCCTTCTTTAGTATGAGTGTCGGTTCGACAAAAACTGAACCCCACCACAGTAAGCATTTTAGATTTACACTAGGATCCATCATCGTGCGGTGAAACATCAGAAGTCATACATTTTCAATGGAAGGAAAGCGAGAGAAGAGGAGGGGACCGGTAAAAGCGATGCGAGCATGGGTAAGGGAACTGAGTAGGCCGGGACTAAAGTTCGAGAAAGCTGAACTTTATTTACAGTTGAAGTCGGAAGTTTACATACACTTAGGTTGGAGTCATTAAAACTCATTTTTCAAACACTCCACAAATATCTTGTCAATAAACTATAGTTTTGGCAAGTCGGTTAGGACATCTACTTTGTGCATGACACAAGTAATTTTTCCAACAATTGTTTACAGACAGATTATTTCAAATATAACTCACTATCACAATTCCAGTGAGTCAGAAGTTAACATACACTAAGTTGACTGTGCCTTTAAACAGCTTGGAGTATTCCAGAAAATGATGTCATGGCTTTAGAAGCTTCTGATAGGCTAATTGACAATTTACATAATTTGAGTCAAATGGAAGTGTACCTGTGTATGTATTTCAAGGCCGACCTTCAAACTCAGTGCCTCTTTGCTTGACATCATGGGAAAAATCAAAAGAAAATCAGCCAAGACAGCAGAAAAAAATTTTTGTAGACCTCCACAAGTCTGGTTCATCCTTCGGAGCAATTTCCAAACGCCTGAAGGTACCACGTTCATCTGTACAAACAATAGTACGCAAGTATAAACACCATGGGACCACGCAGCCGTCATACCGCTCAGGAAGGAGACGCGTTCTGTCTCCTAGAGATGAACGTAGTATAAACAAAAATAGAACTGTTTGGCCATAATGACCTTCGTTATGTTCAGAGGAAAAAGGGGGAGGCTTGCAAGCCGAAGAACACCATCCCAACTGTGAAGGACGGCGGTGGCAGCATCATGTTGTGGTGATGCTTTGTTGCAGGAGGGACTGGTGCACTTCACAAAATAGATGGCATCATAAGGAAGGAAAAGTATGTGGATATATTGAAGCAACATCAAGACATCAGTCAGGAAGTTAAAGCTTGGTTGCAAATGGGTCGTCCAAATGGACAATGACCCCAAGCATACTTCCAAAGTTGTGGCAAAATGGCTTAAGGACAACAAAGTCAAGGTATTGGAGTGGCCATCACAAAGCCGACCTCAAACCTATTGAAAAATTGTGGGCAGAAATGAAGAAGCGTGTGTGAGCAAGGAGGCCTACAAACTTGACTCAGTTACACAAGCTCTGTCAGGAGGAATGGGCCAAAATTCACCCAACTTATTGTGGGAAGCTTGTGGAAGGCTACCCGAAACGTTTGACCCAAATTAAACTATTTAAAGGCAATGCTACCAAATACTAATTGAATGTATGTAAACTTCTGACCCACTGGGAATGTCATAAAAGAAACAAATGCTGAAATAAATCATTCTCTCTACTATTATTCTGACATTTCACATTCTTAAAATAAAGTGGTGATCCTAACTGACCTAAGACAGTGAATTTCTACTAGGATTACATGTCAGGAATTGTGAAAACCAAATACATTTAAACTCAGTTTAAGGTGTATGTAAACTTCCGACTTCAACTGTAAATCATCTGCGATATTGCGACGGGAGAGACCAATTGAAGCTCCTACTAGATTGGCTGATAATGGCGAGGCTAGCGTTGCTAGGCAAGTGCCACTTGTATAGCGTTAACGGCCAGTTATGGATCAGCGCAAACTGGTGGCAGCTGCTGCTAACACTCCCCTCCCCTTCACCCATTATATTTTTGCAACTCTCACCAACACTGCATGTCCAGTAACACTTTTTCCTCCCTTCCCAGTCTCTCTTTTTTCTTTTTATGAATCTCTCACTTTAGGTCAGGAATGACTGAAACCCAGCTATGGTGTGTTAAGCCAATTTGCCAAATAAAATAGTTGTTTACTAGAGAATCTATTAAAAAACAAGTCATAACTCCACTACTGCTGCTTTGTATTACAAAAACAGATTCCAGCTAATTGATTGGCTACAAACCTTTAGTAATAGTAGGCCTACACATACAACTTGCATGACTATAAACCTTCAGTCATACTTAAATGTCTAACATACATGTGTTCCCCATTTCCTCTCTCAATGATTCATCTTGTACATTCTATAAATGTTTTAAAACACATTTTATGTACGTGTTTTTGTTCACTACCATTTTAGATTTTTCTTCTCTAAAAGGTTCTTTATATAGTCGTCCCTTCATGTTTTGCCTTGGTTCTTAATGCTGTGCCACACACACTTGTTTAGCTCTTATCAGGAGCGCCACACTAATCACTGCCCCCCTTTGGTCTGTCTCTGAAAACGTTCTCAGCCACATTCCACATACCAGATGGCTTTATTCAACCACCATGGCAACCACACGCCTCAAACCCCCGACTACAGCGTTCATTCAAAACAGGAGTGAAAGAGCTAGAGCACTGAGGAGAGAGACGGGGGGGGGGGGGTCTGGAGACAACACTTAACAACCAAACTCATTGTAACAGCAGTATCTGAGACATTCTCGGAGTCAGTTCACAGATACACAAGGCCACAGGGAGTAATCAACAGGGACCTCACCAAGGAAACGCAACACACCGCACTGAGAAAACAAGGGGAGATATACAATATCTGAACAATGTTGAAAGACAATCCTCATTGAGGCCAGCCCAGTTCTCAACACCAGCATGACCTGTTACATCCAGACCCAGAGCGAGTTAACGTGATCACAAAACAACACAAACATCAGATAACAAAACTTAAAAAGGAAAATTCAGGAGATGTGGCAATAAAACCACACAGGAAAAGGAAAAAGGGTGAGAACTATGACTATTGACTGAAAGGGATTGAAAGTTTACACAACGGGCAGATGTTGTTGTCAAAAAAGGAAATAAGTCGGTGGAACAAAAAGTTGTTCACCACATTGAAATCACAGTCATATCCACTAGTAGCTATATCAAAAGGAGTTTGTTTATTTGAGAGCTACAGTACACCGTCACCCCCTACTGTGCCCCAGCTTAAGATGACTCAGTCAGGCATGCTTTACTATGGGATTCTTATCTCCCATCCTGTCTCAGAGGCTGGGTGCTGTCCACAGACCCTCTCCAGTAGCAACACAAAATAGCAGCAGGCCTGTGTCAGCCGCTGGCCCCTGACAGGACTCGGATAAACAGCCTAGCCCTGGGAGAGCAGTGTGGAAAGCTGAGGAAGCTGCAGTGAACGATGACTTCAGGCCATGGTAGAAACAGTACACTGACTGAGGAACACTGGCTATTATTTTAATGAACTCCGCCCCACAAAAAAAAAAATGTGGTTGGTCCGGACCAAATATGATATCTATACTGAACAAAAATATAAACACAATATGCAACAATTTTACTGAATTAAAGTTCATATAAGGAAATCAGTCAATTGAAATAAATGCATTAGGCCCTAATCTATGGATTTCCTGACTGGGCAGGAGAGCAGCCCTGGGAGGACATATGCCCACCCACTGGGCCAAGCCAATCAGAATTCATTTTTCCCCACAAAAGGGCTTTATTACAGACAGAAATACTCCTCAGTTTCATCAGATGTCTGGGTGTCTGGTCTAAGGCGATACCGCGGGTGAAGAAGCCAGATGTGGAGGTCCTGGGCTGGCGTGGTTACGCGTGGTCTGCGGTTGGAGGCTGGTTGGACGTACTGACAAATTCTCAAAAATAATGTTGGAGGCAGCTTATGGTAGAGAAATTAACATTAAATTCTCTGACAACAGCTCTGGTGGACATTCCTGCAGGTAGCATGCCAATTGCACGCAACCTCAAAGCTTGAGGCGTCTGTGATAGTGTTGTGACAAAACTGCACATTAAAAGAGTGGACTTTTATTGTCCCCAGCACAAAGTACACCTTTGTAATGAATTTTACTGTTTAATCAGCTTCTTGATGTGCCACCCTTGTCAGGTGGATGGATTATCTTTGCAAAGGAGAAATGCTCACTAACAGGGATGTAAACACATTTGTGCACAAACTGAGAGAAAAAAAGAGTTTTGTGCGTATGGAACATTTCTGGGATTTGTTGTATTTCACTCATGAAACATGGGATTAACACTATACATGTTACGTTTATATTTTTGTTCAGTGTAATTAACAGTTTTGGACATCAAACTAGAGTACAGTTCAGCAGAGTAGAGTTCAGTACAGTTCTATAAGTTAGTGTACTCAACTCTACTGACATTTTAAAAACTTGTGAAACAGACTTCTATCATTGGTTCAGATTTTGTCCGGTCCAAACCTGAACCAATCTTTGAGTAAGTTTACAAGCACACTAATAGTTTGATATTAAATGGATTATGGCAGTAGGCAGATTATGCAACACTCTGTTTATCGTCATAAGGTCAAAATCAAAGCATAAACCGATTAAAACACCTGTTTTTCTGAGCAATCTTTCAAATGATTATGACATGTTTAAAAAATTAAATAAATGTTAAAAAAAAGTTTCAATTTTTTTTTCAAATCGGTGTTCCAGCAGTGTATTTGATCTGGGCATGTGCTTGCGGCATCCGATCGAGCCTCCCTCTTTAGCGCAAGTGAAGTGTGTTCGGAACAAATTAATGTATGCGTAGTAGAATTAGTTTTCACATACAAACTTAACATGCATGAACTCAGAATCAAATATGCTCCCCAAAAATAACATGTTCGCTGTGGTAGAACGTCATCTTGATTGGCAATTTTCTGCATTTATAAGTGCCATCAGGTAGCCTGATTTCAGATAATCCATGTAAACAGGATTATTAGGGGAATCGTTATTGCAAAGCATGTAAACATTTTAAATCGAACTATTATATTAATCTATCCACAATAAATTACATTATTGTGTGAATGTAACCGTACTCATTGACGTCTATGTTTGGGCCAAATCAAGGCCGCCCGGACCAAAAACTACATCTGTGGATGTTGAAAACAAGGCAGGGCGGAATGACCAAATATCAACTGCTTTTCAACATCCATGGACGTCTGGTATCGGTCTGTGCACAGTGGTTAAGGATGTTGGTTACAGTAAATGCAAAGAGGGGGCTCATGGGTAGGTGTCAGTAAGAGCTGGGAGAGATGACATTAACTGGAGAGAGAAGAAAGGTGGAGGGAGGGGTTGTCCAGACTGTTTTAACACTTGCTTTGCAGATGACCCAACTGTGGTTTGTGACTAATATGATTTCCCATTGTAGCCAATTCAAATGCAGTAAATCAGTTAGTGATTTTTCAGAAATTCAGTTACCAATTCTTAAAGAAGGCAAATAATTTATCCAAAACTAAGTATAAGTGTTGATATTAGTTGTCACGACTTCCGCCGAAGTTGACTCCCCTGCCTGTTCGGGCGGTGCTCGGCGGTCGTCGTCACCGTCCTACTAGCCGCCACCGATCCCTTTTCATTTGTCTGTTTGTTTTGTCTTATTAGTTGCACCTGTTTTTTGTTTCGTAATTAGCTTCCCTATAATTAGGAGTTTAACCCGCCCTTGTTTTGTGCGGGATTGTTTTTTTTTACGTGTGTGATTTTTGGGTGTTTGGCAAGTGTTTTCTCTGCGCCCTGGATGTTCGGGCTTATTTCAGTTTTGTTAAGAAAAAATAGAAGGATTATTTTTTCCAAGCGGCTCTCTCTCTCTGCATCTGGTTCTTTCGCCAACCTAGTTCCGCGTGACAGAATCCCGCACCTTAAAAATGGAACCAGCGGGAGCAGCCGCATCTCCTCTCCCATCGATGGAGGAAAGGGTCCTCCATCACACCAGTGTTCTCCACAGAATTGGGTCGGCGATGGACCAATTGATGGAGTGGATGGATCGATGGGAGAGGAGTGGCCTTCCCACCTCATCTCCAGCACCCCCTCCTCCAACACCTCCTGTTCCTGTTACACCATCCGGCTCCGGGGCTCTTCGGCTGGCGCTCCCACGGGAGTATGATGGAACGGCGGCCGGGTGTCAGGGGTTTCTTCTCCAGCTGGAGCTTTACCTGGCGACCGTTCGTCCTACTCCCTCCGGAGAGGAGAGCGTGAGCGCCCTCGTCTCCTGTTTGACTGGACGAGCTCTTGAATGGGCCAACGCAGTGTGGAATGGCCCAGACTCGGCGAGGGATCATTACCCTGAGTTCACCCGCCGATTCCGAGCTGTGTTTGACCACCCACCAGAGGGTCGTGCGGCGGGTGAACGGCTGTTCCACCTGCGTCAGGAGACGAGGAGCGTACAGGACTTTGCCCTGGAGTTCAGGACCTTGGCTGCAGGAGCAGGGTGGAACGACAGGGCCTTAATAGACCATTTCCGATGTAGCCTTAGGGAGGACGTCCGCAGGGAGCTAGCGTGTCGGGACACCACACTCACGCTGGAGGAACTTATTGACATGGCCATCCGTCTCGACAACCTGCTGGCTGCCCGCGGACGTTCGGAACAGGTCCTGTCGTTTCCACCTCCCAGCTCTCCTGCTCCTATCCCTATGGAGTTAGGGGGGGCAGCGTCAAGGGGGACCGGAGGAGGAGTGTCCTCCTGCACCAGTTGTGGTCGGCGAGGGCACACGGCCGACCGGTGCTGGAGGAACTCTTCTGGGAGTCGGGAGGGCAGGCGGAACACTACTCGATCACCCCAGGTGAGTCAGCACCAGACTTACCCAGAGCTTCCTGTTAGTCATATGTATGTGTTAACCTATTTCCCCGGGTTTTCTCCCTCTCTACAGCATAAGGCGCTAGTCGATTCAGGCGCAGTTGGGAATTTTATTGATCGGGGGCTCGCATTAAGGCTAGGGATTCCCCTTGTGTCGTTAGACCTACCTTTCCCCGTGCACTCCTTAGATAGCCGACCATTAGGGTCAGGAATGGTCAGGGAGGCCACGGTACCACTGGACATGGTAACGCAGGGTAGTCATAAGGAGCAGATTAGTCTGTTCCTTATCGACTCACCTGCGTTTCCAGTGGTATTGGGAATTCCCTGGCTAGCTCAGCACAACCCGGTGATTTCCTGGCAACAGGGGGCTCTTAAGGGGTGGTCAGAGGAGTGTTCAGGCAGGTGTCTAGGAGTTGCCGTTGGTGCGACTACGGTGGAGAGTCCAGACCAGGTTTCCACCGTGCGCATTCCCTCTGAATATGCCGATTTGGCTATCGCCTTCAGTAAAAAGAAGGCGACCCAATTACCACCCCATCGACGAGGGGACTGCGCGATAAACCTCCTGGAGAACGCTGCACTTCCTAGAAGTCACGTGTATCCTTTGTCCCAGGAGGAGACAGCAGCTATGGAGACATATGTTACTGAATCACTGGGACAGGGATACATTCGGCCCTCCGCATCACCCGTCTCCTCGAGCTTCTTTTTTGTGAAGAAGAAGGATGGCGGTTTACGCCCGTGCATTGATTATCGAGGTCTAAATTCCATCACAGTGGGGTTTAGTTACCCACTACCTCTCATCGGTACGGCGGTGGAATCATTTCACGGGGCACGCTTCTTCACAAAATTGGACCTGAGGAGTGCGTATAATCTGGTGCGTATCCGGGGAGATGAGTGGAAAGCCGCATTTAGTACTACATCTGGTCATTATGAGTACCGCGTCATGCCATATGGGTTGAAAAATGCTCCAGCTGTCTTTCAATCCTTCGTAGATGAGATTCTCCGAGACCTGCTCGGGCAGGGAGTGGTAGTGTACATTGATGACATCTTGATCTACTCTGCCACCCGCGCGGCGCATGTGTCTCTGGTGCGTAAGGTACTTGGGCGACTGCTGGAGCATGACCTGTATTGCAAGGCGGAGAAATGTGAGTTCTTCAAACAGGCCGTTTCCTTCCTGGGTTATCGTATTTCCACCTACGGGGTGGTGATGGAGGATGACCGCGTTACAGCCGTGCGTAATTGGCCGACTCCGACCGCGGTGAAAGAGGTGCAGCGGTTTTTAGGGTTTGCCAATTACTACCGGAGGTTTATCCGGGATTTTGGTCAGGTGGCTGCTCCCATTACCTCACTGCTGAAGGGAGGACCGGTGCGCTCGCGTTGGTCAGCAGAGGCGGACAGAGCTTTCAGTCGTCTGAAGGAGCTGTTTACCAATGCGCCCGTGTTGGCGCATCCGGACCCCTCTTTAGCGTTCATAGTGGAGGTGGACGCGTCCGAGGCGGGGGTCGGGGCCGTGCTGTCCCAGCGCTCGGGCGAACCACCCAAGCTCCGACCTTGTGCCTTCTTTTCGAGGAAGCTCGGTCCGGCGGAGCGAAACTATGATGTGGGGGACCGGGAGTTGTTAGCTGTAGTCAAGGCTCTGAAGGTGTGGAGACATTGGCTTGAGGGGGCGAAACACCCTTTTCTCATCTGGACTGACCATCGTAATCTCGAGTACATCCGGGAAGCGAGGAAATTAAATCCGCGTCAGGCTAGATGGGCCATGTTTTTCACCCGGTTCCAGTTCACCATCTCGTACCGACCAGGCTCCCAAAACACCAAGGCCGACGCGCTGTCCCGTCTCTATGATACCGAGGAGCGGTCCGTTGAGCCAACTCCCATCATTCCACCTTCATGTCTCGTGGCACCGGTGGTATGGGAGGTGGACGCGGAGATAGAGAGAGCCTCACGGTTAGAGCAGACCCCTCCTAACTGTCCAGCGGGGGTTCAGTACGTGCCAGGAGGGGTCCGGGATAAGCTAATCCGTTAGGCTCATACTCTCCCCTCCTCGGGTCATCCTGGCATCGAGAGGACAGTGCGGAGTCTTAGAGGGAGATACTGGTGGCCCACGTTGGCTAAGGACGTGAGATTTTATGTCTCCTCCTGCTCGGTGTGCGCTCAGAGCAAGGCTCCTCGGCACTTGCCTAGAGGGAAGTTACAGCCCCTCCCCGTTCCACAACGGCCGTGGACACACTTATCGGTGGACTTTCTTACCGATCTTCCCCCGTCCCAGGGAAGCACTACGATTTTGGTCGTGGATCGGTTTTCTAAGTCCTGCCGTCTCATCCCGTTGCCCGGTCTCCCTACGGCCCTGCAGACTGCGGAAGCCTTGTTTACCCATGTCTTCCGGCACTATGGGGTGCCTGAGGACATCGTTTCTGATCGGGGCCCCCAATTCACGTCCAGAGTTTGGAGGGCGTTTATGGAAAGACTGGGGGTCTCGGTCAGCTTGACCTCGGGTTTTCACCCCGAGAGTAATGGGCAGGTGGAGCGCGTAAACCAGGATGTGGGCAGGTTTCTGTGGTCATATTGCCGGGACCGGCCTGGTGAGTGGGCGAGGTATGTTCCCTGGGCTGAGCTCGCTCAGAACTCCCTCCGCCACTCCTCAACGAACATGTCCCCGTTTGAGTGTGTGTTAGGTTACCAGCCAGTCCTGGCCCCATGGCACCAGAGTCAGACCGAGGCTCCTGCGGTAGAGGAATGGGTACAGCGCTCCAAGGACACCTGGAAAGCCGTCCAGGAATCGCTAAAGTTAGCAGGACAACGGCAGAAGAGGAGCGCTGACCAGCACCGCAGTGAGGCCCCCGTGTTCACACCGGGGGACAGGGTCTGGCTCTCGACCCGAAACCTGCCTCTCCGCCTGCCCTGTCGGAAGCTGGGGCCGCAGTGTGTGGGGCCGTTTAAAGTCCTGAGGAGAATAAATGAGGTGTGTTATAGGTTACAACTCCCTAGGTATTACCGTATTAACCCCTCGTTTCATGTGTCTCTCCTCAGGCCGGTGGTGGCTGGTCCCCTGCAAGAAAGTGAGGTGCCTGAGGTCCCTCCACCCCCTCTGGAGATCGAGGGGTCCCCGGCGTACACAGTACGTGCCATTCTGGAGTCGAGACGCCGGGTGAGGGGCCTACAGTACCTCGTGGACTGGGAGGGGTACGGTCCGGAGGAGAGATGCTGGATTCGGTGGGGGACATTTTAGATCTTACTCTACTGAGTAAGACTTCCACCGCCTCCACCCGGATCGCCCGGCACCTCGCCCTCCGGGTCGTCCTCGAGGCCGGTGGCGGCGCGCTGCGGGAGCCGCGCGTCAGGAGGGGGGTGCTGTCACGACTTCCGCCGAAGTTGACTCCCCTGCCTGTTCGGGCGGTGCTCGGCGGTCGTCGTCACCGTCCTACTAGCCTCCACTGATCCCTTTTTCGTTTGTCTGTTTGTTTTGTCTTATTAGTTGCACCTGTTTTTTGTTTCGTAATTAGCTTCCCTATAATTAGGAGTTTAACCCGCCCTTGTTTTGTGCGGGATTGTTTTTTGTTACGTGTGTGATTTTTGGGTGTTTGGCAAGTGTTCTCTCTGCGCCCTGGATGTTCGGGCTTATTTCAGTTTTGTTAAGAAAAAATGTAAGGATTATTTTTTCCAAGCGGCTCTCTCTCTCTGCGTCTGGTTCTTTCGCCAACCTAGTCCGTGACATTAGATGGCAGGGGCCTTTACTTCAACAGGATTGTGTTTTGATGTATTTATAAACACCCTTTAAAACGTTTTCCAATACCCCTTCTCCATCTGTGTGACGAGAAATCAAATCCTTTGCTTATTCTTAATATTTTGGATAGAAAATGTTTGAAAAATGTATAAAAAAATATATATAAATACAATCCTAGCTGATATGATGACATGCTCCTTTGAACTTTACATGTTGGTGCTTATGGTCCTTTTACATGGAAATGCCCTTGTCTAATCAAGGCGTATGAGGTTCCAGTCCAGGCCATTAATGCAGTTATCAAATGTAGGCAATGTGGCATTTCAATACAAAATACAGTCAGTAGCCTGCACTAATCCTAAATTAGCATGTACACTGTAAATTCATTGAAAGTGAAGGCCATTTCAAAACAGGATGCTCCTTGATTACCTGGTCAAAGACCAGAAGAGGTGTGGCAGACCCTCGTCTCTGCTCTATGGATGGGGCAAAAGAGGTGATGGGAAAACAGGAAACAGCTGGACAGCAGCCCGTCCCAGTGAGTCAACCTCCACATCCGCTAATTTTACTCTTCTTCCAATTCCCCCACTCTCTACTTCACTCATTCTTCCATTAACAGTCATCAAAATTGTAAAAAATAAAAAAGGTTTATTAAACAATTGTAATAAATGCAACAGTTGGACAATGTATGAAGATACTCCAAACCTGTCAATCCATCAGATACTGACTGAATTATAGCACATAAAACATTTTACTGGCACAGACAACTAATGAATGGAGTTCAGGGATTTGTGGGAATTCAGGTATTCAATTTATTATTACCTTTTTTTTTCTTAGAATGCACCTATATATATTTTTTTGTTTGTTTAGTTTTTTGAATGGTATCAGGTATTTAATATTGTGTGTGTGTGTGGGGGGGGGGGGGGGGTGTAGATGTGCCTCATTTGCATAAATGCACAGTTTATTCATACATGCAAATATAAACAAACAAAGGGGGGGAACAGGGCTGCAACCATCAAAAACATACTGTTTACCCTACTTGCATTCACCTGCCCTGTCTAGACTTCCTCGTTAATTACTGTTGTTGTAACGTTCTGTTGCATTATTCAACAAGTGTGTCAATTGCAGGAAACCCTCTGATTAAAAATCAACACACTTGGCTCTAGATTACACCTACTGTATGCATAATTTACATTGTTTGCGAGATCTAATATCACTATAATCCAAGTGTCCATTTTCGGAAGTTGCTTTCATTACAGCGTTTCTAATTTGCAAATATTTCAACTGTAATAAATTATTACTTTTTCAATTACACAAAAAATGAACACCCATCAAAATAAAGTGATCTTTCTTGTGATGTAATTGTTGAGATGATGCGTTAAATCCCAGACGAAGCGTTAGCGTTCTTATAGATGCAACGGAAAGACAATGTATTCCATTGAGCCCATTTCAGCCATTACTGGGGTGTGTTTGACACGTCATTACAAACATTTCCGTTGTTGTAACGTTGACGAGAAAAAACAAGAGGTATAAGCAAGAGTATGAAAGAGTCGCAGGAGTAAAATTAAAGTAATCAATCCAGCATGATTTAAGTGACAAGTTGATTTTGCACCCCTCAAACACAGGAAATAGATAGCTGAACAAGAGATGTATTTTTATTGATTTATTTAACCTTTTATAACTAGGCAAGTCAGTTAAGAACCTTTGGCCTACCCCGGCCAAACCCTAACCCAGACGACGCTGGGCCGATTGTGCCCCGCCCTATGGGACTCCCAATCATGGCCGGTTGTGATACAGCCTGGAATTGAACCAGGGTCTGTAGTGACGCCTCTAGCACTGAGATGCAGTGCCTTAGACTGCTATGCCACTCGTGTGGGCGGGGCATGATTGTTGCTACTTTCATCTAGTTGTCCCTATAACCCCCTCCATGATCAGATGTGTCCTCTGTTACCCAGGAAGGAGAGCAGTCTGTGTGCAGCAGGCATCCAGGCAGGGAAGAGGGAACCTGAACATTCCCCACCATGTCTGTACCATGCAGCCCAGCAAATCTTATCCAGTTCAGGAAATGGATCTAATCAGGCCCCACTGCCACATCAAACACGCTCTGCTCACTGCTGGCTCTTAAAGCTAGACTCGAACAAAACAGATATGGGTGCTAAAACAAACTCATGCAGGGAGTACAAATGGCTGGGCTGTTTTCCCTTCTACATTTGGCATGAAGAACAGTGGTTATTCAGCACAGAAATTAATATACAGTATGTAGTGTAGCTCTTAGCAAGACCTACATCAGAAGACCCAAAAATGAGCTTCCAGAGTCACATTAACAGCATGTGATCCCCCTTGCTTACGGCTTGTGTTACAACCATTAGGACTGAAGCATTTCCACACTAAGGAGCATGGCTCATTGGTCAAACTCCATGGATTTCAGAACTATTTCAGACACAACAACAGAACAAAGGGAGTTGTGTGTACTGTACTCCCCAGGCCCTGTGACATAACACGACATCTCTAGCAGAGACAGTGGGACCCTCCCAAATTAGTCTCTTTTTCTAAGAAGCCCTTGTTTTCTGTACTTGGGTAACAGAGATAATCAGAGACAGAGTTGCCAGATAACTCAAGCAGATTGGATGGAGACAACCGGTTATATAATGCTCAAAAAGAGGCTTCATGTGTGCACAGCACACCAGGGTCTTGTATCATTGCATGCAAAAGGAAGTGGAGGGCAACAGAGTTAAAAAAGTGTGTTTATCAATGATGACAGGCATAGGAGAGAAACAAAAGCCATACACAGTCCTGGGACACAGGGTGGCCACAGTTCGGAAGTTCAGTTAGGACATACTGCATCATAAGCTTCTCCATAGTGGGGAGAGAGATGAGCTCTTATCTGAAAGCCCAGAAAAATGGTTTCCTCACAGGTCAACCAGACGGGACATGCTCCAGCTATTCTGATGTGGAAGAACCTGACTGGTAATATGGAATCAATAACAAATTCAAAGTCTGAAAGGAAACTCAGCTGTATATTAATAAAATATACATATTGGAAATGTCCTGGAAGACTGTGTGCAGTCCTGCTGGTAGTGTAAAATGAGGCTGACATGAACAGTTACTGTTCTCTATATATATACACAAACGTATATGGACACCCCTTCAAATTAGTGTATTCGGCTGGAAGAACACTTGACTGGCCTGCACAGAGCCCTGATTTTAACCCCATAGAATACCTTTGGGATGAATTGGAACGCCGACTGCGAGCCAGGCCTAATCGCCCAACATCAGTGCCCAACCTCACTAAATGCTCTTGTGGCTGAATGGAAGCAAGTCCCTGCAACAATGTTTCAACATCTAGTGGAAAGCCTTCCCAGAAGAGTGACAGCTGTTATAGCAGCAAAGAGGGACCAACTGAATATTAATTCCCATGATTTTGGAACGAGACGTTTGACAAGCTGGTGTCCACATAACCAAAAGTAAAAATGTGGCGTGACAAATGCTTATGAACTCAGATCCAAACAGTTTTCTTTGAGACATAACTCAGGTTCCCTTAATCATGTTTTTGCACAGCTACCCTTCATCTGATGTCACACAACCCTCTCTACCTAACACTGAAAGCCCCAGAGAAGCATCACATTCCTCTCCAGCCTACTTTTCAACAAACACTCCCAGATCAAATACCGGACTCCTTGTGTGTTCCCATTTATATTACTAAAGTAAACAATGCCCCCTCACATAAACATGTGTTTTATTTCACTAGGTGTTAGTATGCCAGTGTTTGGGTGTGTAGCTGAAGGAGAGGAAGAGCAACAACATTCTACAATCTCTACTTCCATAATTTTTCCTAAAAGCTTTCCCATCTCTGTACAATTAATGTTGTGTGCTTTAGGGAAGGAGTCAGTAGCGGTGTCAGTTTTCACAAAGGGTGTCAGATCCAGACCATTACAAGTCACCCTGTCTGCCCAAAGTGAGCTAATTCCTCCTGGTAAATGTCCTCTAACTCCAACCACTACACTCCACTCTGTCTGGGGCAACATGGAAAAGACACAAAAGCTGTTGATGTGTTGAGGTTGGGGAGGGGAAGGATTGTATGTGACTTGAATGGAAATGTACAACTTGGAGGACAGAGAGCTTAGACAAATGTCTGCAGAGGGCTTTTCTCCAACTCAATTCTTTCTTATGACCCAGTTACCAGTCTGAGCCACTTGGCTTGGTTCTAAACCAGAGCTTGGAGGTTAATGCTGTATCAGTGGCCTGCCATATTCAAGACACAAACCCTTCATCTTAAGGATCTGCCCCCTTCTTTCAATTTTTGCCTAAAATGACATACAGGCAGATAGATTTGGGTAGCTCAGGACCTGAAGCAAGGATATGCATATTCTTGATACCATTTGAAAGGAAACACTTTGACGTTTGTGGAAATGTGAAATGAATGTAGCAGAATGTAACACATTAGATCTGGTAAAAGATAAAACATGTTTTTTTGCTATTTTTTTGTGCCATCTTTGAGCATTTCAAAGATGGCACACAAAAAAATAGCAAAAAAACACAGGCCATAATGTACTATTCCAGCCCAAGCGCAATTTAGATTTTGGGCACTAGATGGCAGCAGTGTATGTGCAAAGTTTTAGACTGATCCAATGATCCATTGTATATCTCTTGAAAATGTTGTATTAAGACTGCTCAAATGTGCCTAATTGGTTTATTAATAACTTTAAGTTCATAACTGTGCACTCTCAAACAATAGCATGGTATTCTTTCACTGTAATTGCTACTGTAAATTGGACAGTGCATTTAGATTAACAAGAATTTACACTTTGTGCCAATATCAGATATGTTTATGTCCTGGGAAATTTTATTGTTACTTACAACCTCATGCTAATCGCATTAGCCTACGTTAGCTCACTCGTCCCGCGGGGGACCCACCGATCCTGTAGAGGTTCACTTGTTTTTTAGCCATTTGGTTTGCGGAGTGATTCCTCACGACCCCCCCCTCACGCACACACACACAAGAGACAATGATTTTGGTGATTTTCACAACATTTTGTCCTTAGAATTGTCATTTGGAGGAAGGATTGTTGACATATATTTGACATTCAGATCCAAAAGCATAATTGAGAAATAATTTATCAAAGTTGGCAAATTTTGGACATTTTGGCCTTACCCAGTCCTCCTTTAAAACCTGTTTGGGATAGGGGGCAGCATTTTCACTTTTGCATGAAATACATGCCCAGAGTAAACCGCCTGCTACTCTGTCCCAGATGCTAATATATGCATATTATTAGTAGTATTGGATAAAAAACACTCAAGTTTCTAAAACTGTTTGAATGATGTCTGTGAGTATAACAGAACTCATATGGCAGGCGAAAAACCTGAGAAACCAGGAAGTGGGAAATCTGAGGTTTGTAGTTTTTCAAAGCTTGGCCTACCGAATACACAGTGTCTATGGGGTTAAGTTGCACTTCCTAAGGCTTCCACTAGATGTCAACCATCTTTAGAAACTTGTTTCAGGCTTCTGCTATAAAGGAGGGGGGAATGGGAGCTGAATGAGTCAGTGGTCTGGCAGAGTGTCTCAGGCTCGTGACGCGCGCTCCCGACAGAGTTAGCTCTCGTTCCAGTCCTTTGCTACAGACAATGGAATTCTCCGGTTGGAACATTATTGATGATTTATGTTAAAAACATCCTAAAGATTGATTCCATACATCGTTTGATATGTTTTTACGACCTGTAACGGAACTTTGAGTTTTTGTCTGGACCTAGTGCTCATGAAGATGGATTACTGGGCTGAACACGCTAACAACTAGTGGCTATTTGGACATAAATTATGGACTTTATGGAACAAAATCAGTCATTTATTGTCGAAATGGGTTTCCTGGGAGTGCATTCTGATGAAGATCAAAGGTAAGTGAATATTTATCATGTTATTTCTAACTTCTGTTGACTCCAACATGGCCGAAATCTCTTTGGCTGGATTTGGCTCTGAGCGCCGTACTCAGATTATGCTTTTTCCGTAAAGTTTTTTTGAAATCTCACACAGCGGTTGCATTAAGGAGAAGTCTATCTTTAATTCTGTGAATAATACTTGTATCTTTTATCGATGTTTATTATGAGTATTTCTGGGAATTCTGCGGCTATCTGCAAGATCTCCGGATGTTTTGGAATCGAAACATTACTACACGTAACGCACCAATGTAAACTGAGATTTTTGGATATAAATATGCACATTATCGAACAAAACATACATGTATTGTGTAACATGATGTCATATGAGTGTCATCTGAAGATCATCAAAGGTTAGTGATTCATTTGATCTATATTTCTGCTTTTTGAGACTCCTATCTTTGGCTGGAAAATGGCTGTGTTTTTTTTGACTTGGCTCTGTACTAACAAAATCATATGGTGTGCTTTCATTCTAAAAGCCTTTTGGAAATCGGACACGATGGGTAGATTAACAAGATGTTTATCTTTCTTTTTCTGTTTTGGACTTGTTAATGTGTGAAAGTTACATATTTCTAAAAAATATTTTTGAATTTCCCGCGCTGCCTTTTCAGCGGAATGTTGTCGAGGGGTTCCGCTAGTAGAACGCCTGCGCTAGAAAGGTTAATACTCCATAGTGTTTCATCTGTAGGTGCTACAAAGCAAACATTGATGTCATATGAAGCTGTACCGCTTTCTCTGTAATATGAGTAGTACTTTCATTTAAAAAAACTCATTTTTACATTAATTTATGAATATAGAAAGATAAAACATGAATATTGAAAATATAATATTTGGGATTTTGATCATTTTTCTATATATTGTTGAACATAATAGAGGGATCCCTGTTCGGTGGGATCCCTGTTACTTTTACGGTTATTGTCTAATTTGTAAGCATTACCAACAGAGTGAATGTTTAAATCAGTGGTATTTAAACTTTTTCAGCAGGGACCCCATTTTTTCCACCAGAATTTCTGGGGACCCCATTTTTTGTTACGTATTTCTTGCGACCCCACCCCAAATCTTATTACAAAACCTTAAAAATCAATCAATTTAGATTTTTACATCAACAAATAACCTTCAATTCATTGCATTTTCATCTCATCAAAATGAAAAGAAACCAATAAATAAAAATTTTATTGAGTAAATGTATCTTTGAAATTATCTTTCTCAAAAACGTGTGTATATTGTCCAATGACCTGTACTTTTAATTTGTAGTTGCCACTCCAAAAAAAAGAAGATTGTTTGGTTTACATTTTAGCAAACCCACTGCAGTTCCGGTCACGAACCCCGACTTTGAATACCAATTATTTAAATTGATTCAAAATGATGTCCCTCTGCTGGGGATTTGTAGGATGTGCAATGATATAGTTAAAAGGAGGGCTGTGATTGGTTACATTGCCTACTATGCCAATTGCTCTGTATAAAATGGACCATAACTTTAAAACTAGCAGAGATCGCACTCTGGAACGTTGGTGTGCCAGTACAGTACATATTATGTTCAACAATATATAGAACAATTTGGTATATTTTATATTCATGTTTATATTCTTCCATATATTAATGTAAAAATTATTTTTATTGAAATAATAATACTACTCATATTACAGAGCAAGTGGTAAAGCCAACTCTGCATTTTTGGCATCTACAGATGAAACATTATGGAGTCTTAAAGGAGGCCTGGGTAAGGCCAAAATGTAATACATATGCCAACTTATAATTAATACATTTCATTCATGCTTTTAGATACAAATGTCTGTCAAAAATACTTTCTCCAATGCACTATTCTATGGATTACATTTCGTGAAAATCCCCCAAATCATGTTATTCTTTTCTACTGTTTCGTGAGGAATCACTGATATAAAGCTGAAGGTTGGTTAACAACTAAAATGTATAGATGAAGCTATGGATGCAAGGACTGACAGTGCATAAGACCAACATGACAATGTTAGTCAGGCCTAGGCTACTTTGAATCTAAACATGATTTGTTTACAAAGATATTGTTTACAAACAATGCAGTAAAACAACATTGTGTTTTGGGTTATGATAGAGTAAGAGTGGTGTGAGGCATTTTTCAAGTTATAACATTATGACAGCAGTTTGCTTATTATGTAGGCTACTGTATTGCCCATGCGACATGCGCACAATTCATGCCCACAGCGAGCACATAATAACATTTTACCTTGATGAAGTTGCAACAAAGTCTCCACCGTCCAACAATCTCAGCTTGCAGAACAATACTCCGTTGACAAAAGGGACAGCGGTCAGCTCCTCCAATGTCAAATGTGTCTGAAACTTGAATTTCTTCTTTTTCACAAAAAAAGCCATTGATGAAGGATATCTTAATGAACCTATAAACAATGATAAAAAACACATGATTAAGGTGCTGATAAGCCTCGTTCATAGATTAAAAACTCGACAGCCTACATAACATATTAATTCATATTAAATTCTAAACCGATGTGGTGAATATAGCACATTGAAACAAACTTGCAAACTGACAAAATGATCATCCCAAAACATTAATTACATACCTTGAGACCGAACCACAGTTTAGATTGTCACCTCACAACTTTTTTCTTGTGCGCTTGATGCAATGCGGGCTCAAATGCTGTTGGGCTAACGACCCGCCAGCTTGGAGAACAAACCATAGTAGAACAAGCAACACATTTGTCTGAAACTTTTCTGTTCAAACCAGCTTCTGATGCTATGTGAAATTCAAATCCTGACATGTATCTCTTTTTCACATATGGCCAGCTAAAGCTAGGAAAGAGACAATTCACATGCCATTGGTGACCCACACTCATAAAGAAAGACAACCCTAATGGTCAGTATTATTACCCCGAAACAATACCGTTGATGGAGTAATAATACCTGAGCCACGGTGTACCGGTCTATGGCCGGTGACGTGACGGGAAAAAAACGGCGAGGGAGGAGCGCCCTTCTCAAAAGAAACAGTAATCTGCGTCAATGTTGTTAAGAAGGAAATATGGTGCATCATACAGAAACCTACATTTCTTTTCCAGAAAATATATTTTTGAATTTTCTAACAAGTTTTCATTGGCAACGAGTTTTTATCAAAAGCAATCACTTTTGCAAGTGAAAACACACAATCCTACTAATTTCTCCAGGTGCCTAGGCTACATAACTTTTGTTTTGAGCAGATTTAGCCGTGGGCTTTGAACGTGGAATCTGGCTGCCCGGTTCCAAAACGAATGCAATCACTTTTAACCTGAGCAAACTCCTCTCACTGGGATAGCCCAACCGAATAATCGAATCCCTTTATTGTTTAATTAGCTCCGCCCCTGTAGGGTCAGGCGTCATTGACAGTGTTGGCTCGTGCTCCCATCGAACGACCTGAATACGACCCCTTGTGGCTATGCATAAGAGGTCGGACTGGTGTCATAGACTAGATTTAACATAGTAAATGTAAATCCGAGACATGCAAATTAGTATAATATGTTACGTTTGGTATGGTTACATCACAGGAGGTTGATGGAACACTAATTTGGGAGGACAGGCTCGTGGTAATGGCATGAATGGAATAAGTGGAATGGTATCGAATACATCAAACACATGGTTTCCAGGTTAATATTATGATCCATCCTCCCCTCAGCACCCTCCACTGGGTTACATACGATCCCAAGCATTTTGCTACACCCGCAATAACATCTGCTAAATATGTATACAGTGGGGAGAACAAGTATTTGAAACACTGCCGATTTTGCAGGTTTTCCTACTTACAAAGCATGTAGAGGTCTGTAATTTTTATCATAGGTACACTTCAACTGTGAGACGGAATCTAAAAAAAAAATCCAGAAAATCACATTGTATGATTTTTAAGTAATTAATTAGCATTTTATTGCATGACATAAGTATTTGATCACCTACCAACCAGTAAGAATTCCGGCTCTCACAGACCTGTTAGTTTTTCTTTAAGAAGCCCTCCTGTTCTCCACTCATTACCTGTATTAACTGCACCTGTTTGAACTCGTTACCTGTATAAAAGACACCTGTCCACACATTCAATCAAACAGACTCCAACCTCTCCACAATGGCCAAGACCAGAGAGCTGTGTAAGGACATCAGGGATAAAATTGTAGACCTGCACAAGGCTGGGATGGGCTACAGGACAATAGGCAAGCAGCTTGGTGATAAGGCAACAACTGTTGGCGCAATTATTAGAAAATGGAAGAAGTTCAAGATGACGGTCAATCACCCTCGGTCTGGGGCTCCATGCAAGATCTCACCTCGTGGGGCATCAATGATCATGAGGAAGGTGAGGGATCAGCCCAGAACTACACGGCAGGACCTGGTCAATCACCTGAAGAGAGCTGGGACCACAGTCTCAAAGAAAACCATTAGTAACACACTACGCCATCATGGATTAAAATCCTGCAGCGCACGCAAGGTCCCCCTGCTCAAGCCAGCGCATGTCCAGGCCCATCTGAAGTTTGCCAATGACCATCTGGATGATCCAGAGGAGGAATGGGAGAAGGTCATGTGGTCTGATGAGACAAAAATAGAGCTTTTTGGTCTAAACTCCACTCGCCGTGTTTGAAGGAAGAAGAAGGATGAGTACAACCCCAAGAACACCATCCCGACCGTGAAGCATAGAGGTGGAAACATAATTCTTTGGGGATGCTTTTCTGCAAAGGGGACAGGACGACTGCACCGTATTGAGGGGAGGATGGATGGGGCCATGTATCGCAAGATCTTGGCCAACATCCTCCTTCCCTCAGTAAGAGCATTGAAGATGGGTCGAATTACAGACCTTTACATGCTTTGTAAGTAGGAAAACCTGCAAAATCGGCAGTGTATCAAATACTTGTTCTCCCCACTGTATGTGACCAATAAAATTTGATTTGATAGAAGGTTACTTAAGGGGGTGGAAGGGGGGGGGAGTATAAAGCAAACGTCAGCAACCACAAGGTTGCATGGTGGACTTATAACACGAACGTCTAGCAACCCAAAGGTTGCATGTTTTAATCTCATCACAGACAACTTTAGCATTTTAGCTATTAGCAACTTTGCAACAACTTACTACTTTTTAGCTACTTTGCAACAACTTAGCATGTTAACTAAACCTTCCCCTAACCTTAACACTTTTAGCTAACCCTTCGCCTAACCCTAACTTTAACCTAAAACCTAAAACTCTAACCACTAGTGATAGCTAAAATTAGCGTTCGCTACCTAGCCACCTAGCTAGTGTCAACCATATCAAATTGGAATTCGCAACATATCATATGTTTTGCAAATTTGTAGCATATTGTACATTATGCAAATTTGTAACATATTGTACAAATGAAATGGATGATAGACATAAACAAATTAATGCATACCATACGAAAATGAACATATCATACTAAATGAAGTCTCTCAGATTTACGTACAAAATAATATGAAATGCTGTGAGACCACGTTGCAGAGGTGGGTATGTTCCTCATATATACAGTATTTGGTAGGTACACTGCCTATCATAAGTATTCACCCCCTTGGATATCTTCATATTTTAATGTTACAAAGTGGGATTAAAATGCATATAATAAAATAATGGTCAATGATCTACACAAAATACTCTGTCAAACTGTAAGAAACATTCTAACAATTCTTTAAGATGAATGAAAAATAAATCACTAATATACACTACATGACCAAAAGTATGTGGACACCTGCTCATCGAACATCTCATTCCAAAATCATGGGCATTAATATGGAGTTGGTCCCCTCTTTGCTGCTATAACAGCCTCCACACTTCTGGGAAGGCTTTCCACTAGATGTTGGAACATTGCTGCAGGGATTTGCTTCCTTTCAGCAACAAGAACATTAATGAGGTCGGGCACTGATTTTGAGCAATTAGGCCTGGCCCGTAGTCAGTGTTCCAATTCATCCTAAAGGTGTTCGATGGGGTTGAGGTCAGGGCTCTGTGCAGGCCAGTCAAGTTCTTCCACATCAATCTCAACAAACCATTTCTGTATGGACCTCGCTTTGTGCACATGGGCATTGTCATGCTGAAACAGGAAAGGGCCTTCCTCAAACTGTTGCCACAAAGTTGGAAGCACAGAATTGTCTAGAATGTCATTGTATGCTGCAGCATTAAGATTTCCCTTCACTGGAACTAAGGGGCCTCGCCCGAACCATGAAAAACAGCCTCAGACTATATTCCTCCTCCACCAAACTTTACAGTTGGCACTATGCATTCGGGCAGGTAGCATTCTCTTGGCATCTGCCAAACTCAGATTTGTCAATCAGATTGCCAGATGGTGAAGCATGATTCATCACTCCGGAGAACGCGTTTCCACTGCTCCAGAGTCCAATAGCGGTGAGCTTTACACCACTCTAGCCAACACTTGGCATTGCGCATGGTGAGCTTAGGCTTGTGTGCAGCTGATTGGCCATGGAAACCCATTTCATGAAGCTCGCGACAAACAGTTCTTGTGCTGAAGTGCTTTCAGAGGCATTTTGGAACTCGGGAGTGAGTGTTGCAACCAAAGACAGACAATTTTTACGCGCTACGCACTTCAGCACTCCGGCAGTCCCATTCTGTGAGCTTGTGTGGCCTACCACTTCACAGTTGAGCCTTTGTTGCTCCTAGACTTTCCAGTTCACAATAACAGCACTTTCAGTTAACCGGGTAGCTCTAGCAGGGCAGGAAATTGATGAACTGAGTTGCTGGAAGGGTGGCATCTTATGACGGTGCCACGTTGAAAGTCACTAAGCTCTTCAGTAAGGCCAGTCTACTGCCAATGTGTATCTATGGAGATTGCATTGCTGTGTGCTCTATATTATACACCTGTCAGCAACGGGTGTGGCTGAAATAGACGAATCGACTAATTTGAAGTGGTGTCCACATACTTCTGTACACTACCGGTCAAAAGTTTTAGAACACCTACTAAGGGTTTTTCTTTATTTTGACTATTTTATACATTGTATAATAATAGTGATGACATCAAAACTATGAAATTACACATATGGAATCATGTGGTAACCAACAAAGTGTTAAACAAATCAAAATATATTTTATATTTGAGATTCTTCAAATAGCCACCCTTTTCCTTGATGACAGCTTTGCACACTCTTGGCATTCTCTCAATGTTTTTTTTTGATCACGCGGACTGGATATATGTTCAGAGTAGCTTCAGAAAATAATATTGACACATATACCGATACGGTGAATGAGTTTATCAGGAAGTGCATAGGATATGTTGTACCCACTGTGACTATTAAAACCTACCCCAACCAGAAACCGTGGATAGATGGGAGCGTTCGCACAAAATTGAAAGCGCGAACCACCACATTTAACGAGGGCAAAAAGACTGGGAATATGGAAGAATACAAACAGTGTAGTTATTCCCTCTGTAAAGCAATCAAGCAGGCTAAACGTCAGTATAGAGATAAAGTCCCAGGTCAATGGCTCAGACACGAGACGTATGTGGCAGGGTCTACAGACAATCATGGATTATAAAAGGAAAACCAGCCACGTCACGGACACCGACGTCTTGCTTCCGGACAGGCTGAATACCTTCTTCGCTCACTTTGAGGATAATACAGTGCCACCAACGTGGCCCGCTATCAAGGACTGTGGGCTCTCCTTCTCTGTGGCCAACGTGAGTAAGACATTTAAGCGTGTTAACCCTCGCAAGGCTGCCGGCCCAGATGGTATCCCTAGCCACGTCCTCAGAGCTTGCGCAGACCAGCTGGCTGGTGTGTTCACAGATATATTCAATCTCTCTCTATCCCAGTCTGTTGTCCCCACATGCTTCAAGATGACCACCATTGTCCCTGTACCTAAGAAAGCAAAGTTAATTGAAGTAAATTACTATCGCCCCATTGCACTTACCTCTGTCATCATGAAGTGCTTTGAGAGACTAGTCAAGGATCATATCACCTCCAACTTAGCTGCCACCCGAGACCCACTTGCTTACCGCCCTATAGATCCAGACGATGCAATAGTCACCACACTGCACACTGCCCTGTCCCATCTGGACAAGAGGCATACCTATGTAAGAATGCTGTTCATTGACCATAGCTCATCATCGAGCTTGAGGCCCTGGGTCTGAACCCCGCCCTGTGCAACTTGGTCCTGGACTTCCTGACGGGTCGCCCGCAGGTGGTGAAGGTAGTTAACAACACCTCTTCGCTGATCCTCAACACTGGGGCCCCACAAGGGTGCGTGCTCAGCCCCCTCCTGTACTCCCTGTTCACCCATGACTGGGTGGCCAAGCACACATCCAACTCAATCATCAAGTTTGTAGACGACACAGTAGCAGGCTTAATTACCAACAACGATGAGACAGCCTACAGGGAGGAGGTGAGGGCTCTAGAGTGTGGTGGCAGGAAAATAACCTCTCACTCAATGTCAACAAAACTAAGGAGATGATCGTGGACTTCAGGAAACAGCATAGGGAGCACCCCACTATCCACATTTTTGGGACAACAGTGGAGAAGGTGGAAAGCTTCAAGTTCCTCGGCGTACATTTCACTGACAAACTGAAATGGTCCATCCACACAGACAGTGTAGTGAAGAAGGCGCAACAGTGCCTTTTCAACCTCAGGAGGCTAAAGACATTTGTATATACACTGCTCAAAAAAATAAAGGGAACACTTAAACAACACAATGTAACTCCAAGTCAATCACACTTCTGTGAAATCAAACTGTCCACTTAGGAAGCAACACTGATTGACAATACATTTCACATGCTGTTGTGCAAATGGAATAGACAAAAGGTGGAAATTATAGGCAATTAGCAAGACACCCCCAATAAAGGAGTGGTTCTGCAGGTGGTGACCACAGACCACTTCTCAGTTCCTATGCTTCCTGGCTGATGTTTTGATCACTTTTGAATGCTGGCGGTGCTTTCACTCTAGTGGTAGCATGAGACGGAGTCTACAACCCACACAAGTGGCTCAGGTAGTTCAGCTCATCCACGATGGCACATCAATGCGAGCTGTGGCAAGAAGGTTTGCTGTGTCTGTCAGCGTAGTGTCCAGAGCATGGAGGCTCTACCAGGAGACAGGCCAGTACATCAGGAGACGTGGAGGAGGCCGTAGGAGGGCAACAACCCAGCAGCAGGACCGCTACCTCCGCCTTTGTGCAAGGAGGAGCACTGCCAGAGCCCTGCAAAATGACCTCCGGCAGGCCACAAAACAAATCTGTGGTCACAAGCTGAAGAGCAGACTGGAACCTACCTGGAACATTACACTAACACAACATCCATGTTCAGTTTGATGATTTTTTATAATATATAATACCTAGTATGCTCTCAACTGCATTGTGGCATAGATATTGCTAGCTGTTGTACATATGCATATAGTAGTGTTTTATATAATCTTGCTTTTTACACGTGTACTGATTCCAGCTGCATCAGAAACGAATTTAGTGTTGACTTCAACTCCCGGATTCATTGTGATTTTCATTAAATACATTTGGATAAACTAGCTTCAGTCTAACTGCTCAAACAAATGACGCAGGGAGTTGGTGTATCATTTAAACTAGATTTTTTGGCAAGGAAACATGTTTCAATAGAAAAGTTGATTAGTCTGTCAATATATTTGCTCTGGAGACTGAGGTAAGTTTATACAGCAGTATACAGGAACAGTTATGGTAATGTATGACATATACAGGGTCGTCAGATGGTATTCAGTATAAGGTCCGAAAGTTGACAGGGCACGTCAGAGCAAAAACCAAGCCATGAGGTTGAAGGATTTGTCCGTAGAGCTCAGAGACAAGATTGTTTCGAGGCGCAGATCTGGGGAAGGGTACCAAAAAATGTCTGCATCATTGAAGGTCCCAGAGAACACAGTGGCCTCATCATTCTAAAATTGAAGAAGTTTGTAACCACCAAGACTCTTCCTACAGCTGGTCACCCGGCCAAACAGAGCAATCGGGGGAGAAGGGCCTTGGTCAGGTGGGTGACCAAGAACCCAATGGTCACTCTGACAGAGCTCTAGAGTTCCTCTGTGAAGATGGGAGAACCTTTCAGAAGGACAACCATCTCTGCAGCACTCCACCAATCAGGCCTTTATGGTAGAGTGGCCAGACAGAAGCCACTCCTCAGTAAAGGCACATAACAGCCCGCTTGGAGTTTGCTAAAATGCACCTAAAGACTCTCTGACCATGAAAAACATCATTCTCTGGGCTGATGAAACCAAGATTGAACTCGTTGGCCTGAATGCCAAGCGTCACGTCGAGAGGAAATCTGGCACCATCCCTACCTTGAAGCATGGTGGTGGCAGCATCATACTGTGGGGATGTTTTTCAGAGGTAAGGACTGGGAGACTAGTTAGGATCAAGGCAAAGATGAACAGAACAAAGTACAGAGAGATCATTGATGAAAACCAGCTCCAGAGCGCTCAGGACCTCAGACTGGGATGAAGGTTCACCTTTCCACCGGACAACAACCTTAAGCACACAGCCAAGACAACACAGGAGTGGCTTCGGGACAAGTCTCTGAAGGTACTTGAGTGGCCCAGCCAGAGCTTCAGAGGATCTGCAGAGAAGAATGGGAAAAACTCTCCAAATACAGGTGTGCCAAGCTTGTAGCTTGTAGCATCATACCCAAGAAGACCCAAGGCTGTAATCGCTGCCAAAGGTGCTTCAACAAAGTACTTAGTAAATGGTATTTGAAGAAGTTTAAGGAAAACATAAATTCAAATGGCTCCTTTTGTAATGACCACCCAGAAACAGTGTTGCATCTTTTTTTGGCATTGTATACATGTAAGAAAACTGTGGCAAGACATCAGTAGATTTATAATTGAACACATTTATGAAGATTTTACACTATTGTGAAGAGAAGTACTGCTTGGATTCTTTACATACGATAAAAATAAGCTGAAACATTTTTATGTAATTAATTTCATTATTCTTTTGGCCAAATTTCATATACACAAATGTAAATTTACTAACAAAAAAAACACATTTTCTTATCCTACAAAAAGAAATTGAACTGTATTTTAAGACAGTTAAATACTCTACTAACAAAAAAGCTGTTAGAATTGTAAATGTATGTATGTTCCTTAAGGTCCTTGTGTAATTGTAATGTGATATTTGTACCCCCTAGGTCGATTGTCCATTATATATAATCTATATACACTTGTGTTCCCTTATGTACTTTCTGTAGTGATTTGTTAATAAATAAATAAATAAAAATAAAATAAAATAAAAATAGTCAGAACTAGGAAACTCGGCATTATCCGACTTGCTAACTGGTTGAACGCAGTACGCGTGTAACTTCAACCAGTTCGCAAGTCTGACATTTCCGAGTTTCTCAGTTCCTGACTAGGACATGAATGTGGAACAATAGTCTGAGGGAGGGGGTGGGGGTCTTGAGCAGTTTTTACGCAAGATCAAGGCTTGTCAATTGAATGATGCAGTGACTGGTCGATAGCAAATGACGTTACCGAGACAGGGGGGCAAAAAAATCATCATAGGAGCCAATAAAATTGGCCTATTTTCAGAAGGGTGTGGTTTCATAGATTTCTATAACACGAGGCACTTCATTACCGGCGTTTTAGTAGTAACACGCCTAGGGAATTTATCAATCTTTGGTGTACTATTTATTTATTTATTGTGGAGTGGCTTTATCTTAAATTTAAACATGCTTGGCCTGTGCCTTTATGTGCCTGTTCCGAATTCGGATCCTATTGAATTCGAGTATTATGAGTCCAATGGACTACCATCGGAGCTGAAATCGCTCTTCAAATTGAGTGTGTTTCTACCGTCCCAAGAATGTTCAATTTATCGGAAATGGCGAAAGGTAAGACTTGCACTCTATTCTTTTAACATATGTATATGCATCTGCGAACTTCACAGCAAGTTTTACATTTTGAGTGATTTAATTAGGCTTTTCCAAACTATACGTTTTTTAACAGTTCTGTCGTACTTTCCTGTAAGTACAACCCCTCCTTCCTGTAGTCAGGGTTTGTCTCACCTACTGCATAGTGTTGCATGTAATCCACCACATCAGACCATAATGTATAAAAGTTTCAGCAGGAATTGAATGCAACAATGATTCAGACCCATGGAAATCAAGATAGAACGCATCATTTCATATAACATTATGTAGACAGGCTTTAAAAAACTCTAAGCCCCTACTCAAGGAGTTCCCCGAGGGATGAATGTGGCCCCTGATATTCATTAATATATTTGAAAAATGAATTGCATTTGCTTCATCAGTGTTAGAATTCTTTGAATGACTCAGTTTTATAATTCATTAACTGTAATCTAACACTGAAGGCATAGACAATTTATTATTGTTCTCTACAGTGATGGTGCATTGGGCTTGCACATTCAAACTATTGGCTGGCAACCGCTTCTAGTTTAAGTTTAAATTTGCCTCTTAATAGTCTAATTGTATATCAGTGACCCTAAGCACTAAACCAGCAGATTCAGTGTTGTCAATTAGACACATGAAGAAATCACTGAAACATGATGGAATTTTTCAATTACAATTATTTTATTTTACCTTTATTTAACTAGGCAAGTCAGTTACGAACAAATTCTTATTTTCAATGACAGCCTTGGAGCTGCCTTGTTAAACGCTCTACCAGTCGGCTACCTGCCGCCCCATGCATGCAAGACTAGAGTTTCTTGACCCTCAAGACTGCGTGACCCACAGAGGCAAGACATGATGTTCTTGGCCGAGGTTGGCATCGTGATTTGAGCCCTCGTGTCTTCAGGCATGGGTATTAGTGTCGTGGACATGTATCTATATCCTTAATGACAAGTTGACCTGCCAACTTGTGCTAAGCCTGTCGACCTACCTGGTCTAAAATAGACTGAGGCATCAGCAGTTGAGTTGCTGGCCTGGTGTTGATATTTGCTCTACTGTCTTGAGCTACAGGCATCTACCAAAATAAAGGAAACCCCAACATAGTGTCTTAATAGGGCGTTGGGCCGCCAGAACAGCTTCAATGCGCCTTGGCATAGATTCTACAAGTGTCTGTAACTCTATTGGAGAGTTGATGGCAGTGGAAAACGCTGTCTCAGGCACCGCTCCAGAATCTCCCATAAATGTTCAATTTAGTTGAGATCTGGTGACTGACACACACATCCTTTAACTCCCCTATGCTTCTTTGAGACCGCTCTTTCAAAGTCACTGATCTCTTAGCCATGGTGGCCAAAATAATGGGCAACTGCGTATTTTTATACATTACCCAAATCATGATGGGATGTTAACGGATTAATTAACTCAGGAACCACACCTGTGTGGAATGCTCCTGCTTTCAATATGCTTTGTCCCTCATTTACTCAAATGTTCCCTTTATTTTGTCAGTTACCTGTGACAATGCTCCAATTTGAGAGCATTCTTTCTGTCCATGTTACAGGCCTAATGTCACATTTTGAAAGTGAATACACGTTGTTCTCTCTCACGTAGAATGGCATTTAAACATGGGACAAAATAGTTTAAAATAAAGGACAGGTTAGCCTAGGTTTGAGTCAATGGCTTTCAACATAGAGGCAAAGAAAACCAAGGCCCTATCAGAGACATTGTTGAAGTACTTTGTCTTGGCTGGATATTGAGGTGATGACACCATTGAGGAATGCACTGTTTGACATTCACACAACGGTCACCTTACCCTCCTGTCAGGTGCTTGCATGCATTCAATTAGTATTGTCCCCCTCCAGATAAGTCCCAGTCTTGGGTTTACTTTTGTCGATTGCGTTTCTATTGTCCTCCATGGTGTCTGTTATAAGAAAGCTATTTTGTTGATCATTTAGATTTTTTTGCCCCTGCAGAAAGTGGTGAAAAGTGCAGACAATGACCTGGATGGGCAGATGGTCTTTGAGGAGTTTGTTCACTATTTACAAGATCAGGAGAAAGATCTGAAACTCGTCTTCAAGAACCTGGACAGAAGAAGAACTGGTATGCTATTATGCACAAATCCGAACTTAGTTTCAGAACATGCCTAAGCTACCATAAAATACACATTTATGTTTGGATTCAGGTGGAATTATGATGAATTGTCTTCCATTGTGATTCAGATAAAATGGATTCTAAGGAGATCATGCAGTCTCTCCAGGACCTTGGTGTTCACATATCCCAGCAGCATGCAGAGAAGGTCCTACAGAGGTAAGATATTAGGATGAAACAGTGTTTCCTTATGATTTTGGTCAATGTTGTCTGTATAGCTATTATTACTGGTTTGATTCATATTCTCAAGAGTTTATGGTTTTGTTTTTATGTTTTTTTAAATAGCATGGATAAGAATGGAACAATGACCATTGATTGGAATGAGTGGAGCAACTACCCTCTGCTACAGCCCAAAGAGAACAACATCCCTGAGATCACCCTATACTGGAAACACTCCACGGTGAGGAGGGAGGATGTGAAATAGCTATCCACAAAGCAGAGAATTTAATTGTATTTAACATGAATTTGAGTACACTCTGTATCCACTGACAAAAGCCTTTAAAGTTCAATATTGTGAATGGGGATGTTAATCCTATGACATAGATCAACACCGAATGGAGGTGTGTCACCAATTAATCTTATTCGTGACTTAATTGGTGTAGGACAGGAAATCTCTGAATACACGATTATAATTAAAAGATTTACGGGTTGAATTAATTACCCCTTATATAAAAGGTCGATACCAATTTAATTATCCCTTATGTAAGATCATCATGTTTGTAAAGTGGTAGGAGGAGAATAAAATTAATCCCTGCGTTCCTAGAACCACCTTCACGGGACAGTATGATCTTGGGCAGCATGTGGGTGGGGTATTGAAATACTCTACGCCTTAATGAGCGACGCTGCTTCTAAATCTTAGCCTGCTTACCTCTCCGATGTGCCAAAAGCTACAGAACAGCTTGTATAGGTTGAGCTGGGGCTAAAAATATTCAGAAGTACTCCCTTGGAGATGAGATGACCACCTAACAAAGGCCAGGCAAAATGTCAAGCAGCATTCACTCTTGAGTCACTTTGGCCAGACTAACATGTGGCAGTAGTATTAATTACACTTACATAACAGGTGCTGCCAATTTCGCATTTTCTAAGTTCTTGCTTATCATTAAATAGTTTTCAGTTAGTGATTTGGTGCTGGCATGGTAAAGAAGGATAGAGCCTGTACTCTGGTATGGATTTTGCAAAGGCACCTATCTAGGGACTTAAACTATGTCTGGAGTCTCCCTGGCTGACCTAGATGGTCATTGTGCAACAAATAATGTTACAAGGAGAGAACATTTCCCTCAGTCTTTACCCTCATAATATCAGGAGTGCATGTCAAGTCCGAACCACTGCATTAAAGCAGAAGCACCCGTATGTTTTAACTGGTTTAATGTCTGATTACACACCAGTGTCCCAGAAATAATAGAACAGGAAACGTATAGAATCCAACTTGCTTCCTAACTCGGAACATTAAGTCAACTGACCTAAAGCCTCATAACCTGTGACCTTTGCTCTAAAGGGATGAGGGCAGAGTCTTCTCTGACGCACATTTAGCTGTCAATACTGCTTGTCCCTCGTCACCTCTAGGTGAATGGTTTGTGTGAACATGAGGCCTTAGAAATCCCACACACTGATGTCAGCTCACCCCTTATAGCTTGACTAAACATCTTGTTGCAGCTGCTCTTGGATAACGAATGTATATTGGGACAAAATAAATGGGCTAGTGGTGGATAATTATACTAATGTTCAATCGGTCTGCTGTCTAGCTGTTTGACGTAGGTGACAATCTGATGGTGCCTGATGACTTCACGACAGAGGAGAAACTGACAGGGATGTGGTGGAGGCATCTGGTAGCAGGTGGAGGTGCAGGAGCAGTGTCCCGAACATTCACCGCTCCCTTAGACCGACTCAAAGTACTCATGCAGGTAAGAAGCCCTTGATCTACTGTCTTAGATACCACCTCAGCCCTGTATTCCCAACAACACTTGAAGTCCTAGGAATGGTACACCTTGCCCTCAATTACCTATTCATTGTTGAGTGAAAGTGGGCTTCTTGCCTAACTTGTAGGCAAATAACAGAACTGTTGCAAGAGCGATTACCTAAGCGTCATACATGGGTTAATGAGTATTTAAATGTGCCAAAACATGAGGTCAAGAGTCCTAGGGGCTGTTTGTTTTTCCCTGGCTCATCCAGCCGACCAATGACTGTGGCAGAGAGCCAGCACACCTTCTCTGTTGAGATGTGATTGGCTGCAATGGCAGATAAGTCAGGAGTGCGTAGATAGGATTTTATGTGATAGCAAAGTGTGGACCCCCGATTGACGTCAGTGGGTCTGTTTGAACAAGTCATCTGTGGGTTGGCGCAACTGACCCCAGTACACTTTGACTTGTTCCACATTGTACTCACATTCCCAGAGCTAATGCCTCATTACTTAAATAACCGAATTAATGTTTTGAGAAGGAAGGGCCGATTCAGAGTTTTATAATAAGCTTGCACAACGTAAACGTTCATCTAAATCATTAATTGACGTCAATGGGAGACTTGGCTGAACATTTCAGTTAAGCGCACAGATCAAATCGGAATACGGCCCTAATTATCTAATTGATCATTTGACTTCTGCATGATAAACATTTTATATTCTTGATTTGTCAGGTCCACGGTTCCCGTAGCAACAACATGTGCATCATGAGTGGGCTCACCCAGATGATCAAAGAAGGTGGGATGAGGTCGCTGTGGAGAGGGAACGGAATCAACATTATCAAAATCGCCCCTGAATCCGCCATCAAGTTCATGGCCTATGAGCAGGTACTACATGCAGTGCAACACTTACTCCTGTATCATTTTTCTTAATGTAGAGAGAGTTTGGACTCTTATACCGTTAATTATAACACCATCTAAATTCTGTCTGTTACGACCAAGTTTATGTTCTAACAGTGTCTGTCCTGTCTTATCTCATCCCCTCACTTTTCTTTCAACGGACACTCTGGTGTAGATCAAGCGTTTGATTGGCAGTGATAAGGAGACACTTGGCATCCTGGAGCGTTTTGTAGCTGGCTCTATGGCTGGAGTCATCGCTCAGAGCACCATCTACCCCATGGAGGTGAGCAGCCGTCAGTCATCACCCTCTAGCATTACGATTAGATCTGGGACGATTACATCTGTGATTGTTATCAGGATGAGAACAAACACTTATGATTTTAAAGTTCGTAATGTTTTTGTTTCGATTACATGCCACCTGCTAGATTTTCAGTTTATTTCTGCTCACCAGGTTCTGAAAACACGGCTTGCCCTGCGAAAAACTGGTCAGTACTCTGGCATCTCTGACTGTGCAAAGAGCATCTTCAGGAGAGAGGGACTAGGTGCCTTTTACAAGGGCTTCATCCCCAACATGATGGGCATCATCCCCTATGCTGGAATGGACCTGGCTGTGTATGAGGTAAGAGACCCAGAGAAGGCTTTACAAATCTCTAGTTACATGTTTTCACTGCATTGGATGCTCCATTTGGAATAGCCTCTGAATATGTTCCTTTTTCTACAGACATTGAAGAACTCTTGGTTGGAGAAGTATGGCGCCAACAGTACTGACCCGGGAGTGTTAGTTCTGCTTGGATGTGGCACAGTGTCCAGCACCTGTGGTCAGCTGGCCAGCTACCCCCTGGCCCTTGTCAGGACCCGCATGCAGGCACAAGGTGAGACCTTCAACAATGCACACCTAATTTACACTGCTTATTGGAATATATAATATTTTCCTCATTTTATTTAGATGAGGTTATAAATGACTACATGTTTTGCTGTTCCTTGGCTCTAATGCTGACTGTCATTTATCTCCTATAGCCATGCTGGAGGGCAGCCCACAGATGACAATGTCAGGGCTCTTCAAACAAATCATCCAGACAGAAGGGGCCACTGGTCTCTACAGGGGCCTGGCCCCCAACTTCCTGAAGGTCATTCCAGCTGTCAGCATCAGCTATGTGGTGTACGAGAACCTGAAGACGTCGCTGGGAGTTAAGTCGCGATGAGGTGAAGATCTGAATGGATCTTCAATCCCTCAGTTGAGGCTAAGGAATCTGAGACTCTTGGTACTTGAGGTTTATGGAGCCATCTCATTCTGTGAATGCCAGAAGATGGAGAACAAGGGACAACAGAATGAAATGGTATCAAATCTGTGAGCTGAAACACAGGGAAAGGGGAGCTTCTCTCAGTATTGCTATTGCTGCTATTATTTAATAGTTTATTTAGAAGCTCAATTATTGAGTTGGGACCAGAATTCTATAATGAATGTTGGTTAAATATCTACCCAACTGAGTGAGTAACTCCATAATTGGGGACCAATTCTTGTTCTTGTTACCAGTTTGTGGTATAGTGCCTCTGAAAATGTTCCTGTTTCTATGGCTTCACTCAGTAAATCAGGTTAAGCAACAGTTCAAACTGCACCAGTCCCCTTAAGTAGAAACTACTTCAGTTATGCCCAATCTAACATAATGTTTTCAGACATCTTCCTTAGCATTAACAGGTTTTCTGGGTAGTTATTGGTTCTTTCCCCACACCTGCTTTTGTCTTTGCCTGATATGAACATTTATATTAATTAGTGTTCCCTTCCCTGTATGTAGGCAATAGGACAAAAGCACATGTGAATGTTTTCCCTTCTCAATCGTTACAGATGAACAATTTATTCGCACTGCCATTTCTGACTGAATGATGCTGTATTTCTGATTGAGTGAAGTATTTATTGATGTCCATATCGATCTAATATTTATTCTTTTTTTTTCTTTTGAGCGAAGATGATGGCGTTAAGTTTCTGTTCAGAACGCGGCAGTAACTGGCTTTATGCTCACAAGTTTGACTTGTTATGGAAAACTAACTGAAGAGCCATATTTACCATTTATGTATTAAGAAGTGGGTATGTTTGCAAAGCTTTAAATTTAGTCAATTTTGCCTATTTGTCCTCTATATATATATATTTGAATAGTTTGTTAGTTTACATTGGTGGTTTTGTTATGGAAATGAATTGCTTCTGTTTTGGTTGTCAGGTCACTTAATCAATGTCTTTGTACCTAAAACCAAAACTTGATTTTAGAGCTTTGAGTAGATTAACACTAATGCACTTTAATAATGCTGGAGACACATTTGAAGGTTTTGCATTAACTTTAGATACAAAGTTGGAAACCACTTAAACTTTGGTTAAACCTTTTTTTTTTAATGGACCATTTGGTACAATGTTCTTTGAGCAAATAAATTAAAAGGATATGTAATATTCACGTCTTTGGTGTATTTCTTGACTCCTTAAGTGTGTCCCTTCACTTGGACGTGGATGTTCAAAAAGATATTTCAAAGATTCAGTGTTTATACATTTAAAAAAATATATATGTGGAGTTTATTTGTGTGAAACATACATTGTTTTGGCCTATGGTTATTGCTTTATCAAGAAAAGGGTGCCATTGAAAGGAATAAAACCTGGGGTAGCTGAAAATTGACCAATTGAAGGGGAAGATTCCTGGTGTTTGTGATGTTTGTTTGGTACTGTGGAGAAACAAGATTCATTCTGTTCTGAGTTTTGATGTTGAGGCTCTGCTTGACTAAAGTGAGGATATTTCAGTTATCCCATAATGGCTTGAGCCGACTCTATTATTTTACAGGTGTCGAGCTTTTGGGCATGTAAAAGGGTTGGTTACATGCTGACCAGACCGGACACGTCGCGTGCGCGAGCGTCGCAAAATACATTTAGAAATCCATGTTATTCAATTATTGCGCGCGCCTGCGACGGAACACAAACCACCTGCGCAGGTGCGCTATCATGCATAAATGTATTTTGTCCCCCTACACAACGCAATCACGACACGCAGGTTAAAATATCAAAATGCATTTATGCACGATGGCGCACGCGCGCAGCCGGTTTGGGTTCCGTGTTAGGCTTCCACTTGCCTCTAAAGAAATGTGTATTTAATGTTCACGCACTCTTATTGGTTGGTTCAATTCCAATGACAATAAGGTGTGTTATTGGCCCTGCTTGCAAATAGGAGAAAATCGCGAACAGAAGGCCCCTCCAACATGATAATGTGACGCAAGGGACCGACAGCCATCAACATTAAGCCCTGCACAACGAACGTGCTGTTTCCTATTTAATCACATAACGCTCAACTGAAACCACGGGGTGTGGGTGATTTATTTGAACTAAACAGAACGCAAGGAGAGCACGATTAACATCTGCTACACTGGTGCCAAGACTCGTCTTGTCTTCGCTGGACGTCGTGTGGAAGGATCCGCGAACCGGCTTCAAGAAGTATGGTGGTTGCTGATGCACACCGGAGGCCTAGCGTGTGCATATGAACTGTTTCGCATTCTGCATGAGCGGAATTTTCAGGAGGCTCCTGCATGAGTGAGTGGGGTAAATATAATATACTGTTCATTACTTGTATGTGGTGATAGTATGATTATTTAGTGACGCTGTTATGCTAGTAACTTTCCCACGCCAATGAACGTGAGTACGACGCCACTTTTCGCCAAACGGTGGCGACAGAGCTATTTATAAGGACGTTTCTTTTTATACTTTTCTGTGTCGATTCTTGGTCTTGTTAGAGACGGGTGCAACTTCCATTTAACTTTTATTTTGAGTGCATTATTTTATGTGTGTTGATATTGATTGTGATTTTTATTTCCATCAACAACAAAAACAAGAGTTTGGTTTTGGGAGAGATAGGGGAGTTCTTATGTTTAACCCTTCACCGTCATTGGGTAGAGGGGCAACTATTTCTCCACTTCTACACCTCTGTACCAGAGGAAGTGCAAGGCTCTACGTCCCTTGCGCCTGCCACCACTGGTCAACACACTGATGCAGGAAGTAAGTAGGCCAGTGTCGGCTGTTACAAACTGTCCGGAGCCCTTGCCACAGCCCACAAATGGCTCATCCAAGGCATTGGATTGTTTGACTGCCATGCTTGAACGGGTCTTGGAGCAGAGGCCACAGCAACCTATGATAACTGTTTCCAGAGGAGGCCCAGGAGAAGGGCGAATCCATCTGTGCAATGAAAAGTGTGTGGGGATGCAAATCACAGCACAATAGATCATTGTTATTCACACCACCTCTGCTTCCTCTGTTATGCAGCTGGGCACACATGTCAAGAATGTCCACGCGCTTCATCAGTAACTCCCGTCATTCCATCAAACAGCAACACTGCTCAGCGGCAGGAAAACTAGCTCCCTCAGTACGACCGAAGTGGTGTTGGTTGGCTGCGGGGGGGTTGAAGACCACCCTGTAGGTGTGGGCAAATTTAATCTGTCTGTGTATGGCAGCAGTGTTTCTGTCCCTGTTCTAGTAGTGGATGACCAACGTGATGAGCTCATCCTAGGCAGCAACGTGATAAAACACCTCATCAGGGAGCTGAAGACAACCAGTGACTTCTGGGAGAAGATGTCATCATCTGAACACAATGGAGATGACAAGCTGTTCTGTCTGCTGGCTAATGTAGAGAGATGGAAAGGAACCGAAGTGCCAGAAAGAGTGGGCACGGTAAGGCTGAAGCGGGCAGTCACATTGGAGCCTATGCAGGAGCATTTGGTCTGGGGGCGGCTGTGTACGCCTCAAAATGTATCCGCGGGCAGTGCTGTTGTTGCTGAGCCTACGAGGGCACGATCAAGACCGAAAAACATTCTAGTGGGGAGAACAGAAGCGACATTGTGGAGCAATGGCTGGGTTCCTGTCAATCCCTCAATCCCTCACTGGTAGTGCAGATAGCTTGACCATTAACTGACTTCAAACCGCACAGAGTGACAAGTGAGGTGTTGCGCGAGTTAGGGCTAGGTGACATTGAGTCCACTCAGGTGTCACAATAGTGTAAGGCCAAGCTAGTTCATCTTTTAGCCCGCTACGAGTCTATCTTCTCCCGGCACAAACTAGATTGCGGGATGGCTACTGGTTATGTCCATCGCAACAGACTCAGTGACACCAAGCCTTTTGGCCTACCTTACCATACGCTCTCCCTTAACCATTATGACAAGCTCAGGCAGGCCTTGGATGAGATGGAAGAGCGAGAAATAATCAGGAAATCCAGCAGTGAGTATACCTCCCCGCTCGTGCTGGTCTGGAAGAAGTCTGGCGATCTGAGACTGTGTACAGATTTCCAATGGCTCAATGCTTGCACCGTAAAGGAGGCTCACCCTCGACCTCACAAAGTTTTTATTTTGTATTTTTCTCCCTTCCCAATTCCGTGGTGTCCAATTGGTGGTAGTAGTTACAGTCTTGTCTCATCGCTGCAACTCCCGTACGGACTCGGGAGAGGCGAAGGTCGAGAGCCATGCGTCCTCCGAAACACAACCCAACCTAGCCACACTGCTTCTTGACACAATGCACATCCAACCCGGAAGCCAGCTGCACCAATGTGTTGGAGGAAACACCGTACACCTGGCGACCTGGTCAGCGTGCACTGCACCCGGCCCACCACAGGAGTCGCTAGTGCGTGATGAGACAAGGATATCCCTGCCGGCCAAACCCTCCCTAACCCGGACGACGCTGGGCCAATTGTCCGTCGCCCCATGGACCTCCCGGTCGCTGCCGGCTGCGACAGAGCCTGGGCTCGAACCCAGAATCTCTGGTGGCACAGCTAACACTGCGATGCAGTGCCTTAGACCAGTGCGGCACCCGGGAGGCCGCGACCTCACCAAGTTGACGCTCTGGCGGCCCTGGGTGGCAATGTCTTCTTCTCTACGATGGATTTGACCTCTTGGCTACTACAATGTTGAGGTGCATGAAGACGACAAGAAGTTTACACCCTTCACTTCTCCTTCTGGGTTATATGAATATAGCCATCTTCCACAGGGCCTTTGCAATAGTCCAGCTACATTCATGACGATGATGTTGAGCATTTTTGGGGATCAACATGTTTCTAGCCTTCTTTGTTTACCTGGACGATGTCCTGGTTTTTGCCCCGACTGAAGAACTTTGATTGAAACGCTTGGAGTCCGTTTTTGAACGTCTCAAAGCCCATGATCTGAAATTGGCTCCAAAGAAATTCAATTTCATTAAGAGGTCAGTGCAGTTCTTGGGGCATGTCATCAGTGAAGGAGGTGTTGCCACAGACCCAGAAAAAGTGAAGCCAATCCAGGGATGACAGAGGAGGATCTCATTGAGGATAACGCGGACGTGCCCTCCCAGGGGAAGATTCGGTCCTTTCTCGGAATGATAGTCTTTTACCAGCAGTTCATTGAGGGGTGCTCCACCATCGCTAAGCTGCTGCATGAGCTGACAACTGGAATGAAGGCGCCACCCTATGGAAAAGGCAAGAAAAAACAAGGAATACATATGTGTTAGTTGAGAATTATCTGTTAATTGAATGATTAGAATATTCCGCTCTGAAACATATGGAATTGATTAGAATGTATAAAATCATAATCAATAAATGTGTAGTCCTAGTCAGAATTAGGGTAAAGACAATATGTCTTTATGGTATTTTAAACACAGACTGTCTGAGCTTGGCGCCGACCTGACTAAAGATTTGGGAGAGAACAGGGAGTACGTGTCAAGTACAAGGTCACTAATCTCTGTCGGCTGGGTAGCAGGACGTGTGTGCGTCTGTTTGTGTGTATGTGTGTGCATCTGTTTGTGTGTATGTTTGTGTGTATGTGTGTGCGTATGGTTGTGTGAATGTGTGGGCGTGAGAAGTCAGTATAAAATGTATTGTTTTCTATTCTTGATTTTAGAACGTTCCCGTGAATAAACCTTTTTGACTATCTATTTTAGCTGGGCCTCCGTCTGTTTCATTCGACCAGGATCTTATTCTGATCTCAAATTCTGGTTTGCAGACTGAGTAATATAATTAAATTGTTTTATGTACCTGGAGAACAAAATTCTCCTATCAATAGGAAACTCGCAGCAGACTGGACTGGTGAGTGCAAACAGGCCTTCAGTCAGTTGAAACAAGCTCTCCTCGATCAGGTCATGCTTGCCCACCCTGACTTTAGTAGACCTTTCTTTGCGGTCTGTAGATGCATCTAGTAATGGCTGTCCTCTCCCAGGTGCCAGAGGAAGGGTCTGCAGCCAGACTGGTAGTATTCGCTAGCAAATCACTTACTTGTGCACAGTCAAAGTATCCTGCCCATAGGTTAGAGTTTTTTGCTTTATGCTGGGCTGTCTGTAAGAGGTTTAGTCATTGGCTAAGGGGCAAGTATTTTACTGTATGGACAGACAACAACCAATTAACGTAATCCTTTCCCAGCCCAAATTGGACATCTGAACAGAGATGGGTTGCTAAGCTCGCTCCATTCGAGTTGGACATCAAGAACATCCCTGGCTCCAAGAATTTTATTGCTGATGCACTCAGTAAACAGCCATTTGTGCAGCAGAGCGCTCTCCACCGCATCACAAGGGTTCCATACAAGGCGTTGCTGGAAGAAGCTGCGGGAGTACATGCTGAGAAGGTGCAAGATGTGTTCCACTGGTCGAACCACCCATTTGACCTCGAGAGCTGCTCAACGTCAATTGAGGCAGATTCCTGTGAAATTGTAATGAGCTGCCAAACTACCTCCTATCCCTCTCCTGGTTCTCTGTCAAAGGAAGCGGTGTCAGCAGTCCTGAAGTCGCAAGGGAAGGCTGGTCTACAGGACTGTGCACTGCTACTGCCTCAGCTCACTCAGTCACTGGTGCCATCTGAGATGTCAGATGTGAGTGCTATCCTATGATGACCTGATATCAAAGCAGCGTCAAGATGACACACTAGCCATAGTTGTTTCTACGTGGACATGGCCTGGAGACCTCTAGGAGGGAACGTGGCCATGAACCAATCGAGGCTGCAGATTCTGAAGACCTGGGAGAAGCTCACTCTGAAAATGTGTGTACTATATCGTGTTACCAAAAGTTCACTGTCAAAGAAGACATACCAATATGTAGTACCCACCTCCATAAGGGCGATAATCTGGAAGGGTGTCCACGATGAAGCCGGTCATCAGGGGCAACAGCGGACGTTGTACCTGACGAGACAAGAGGTTCTTCTGGCATAGTCTGGAGTCTGATGTGAGAGAGTACATCAAGAGCTTCAAGGGGTGTGTGTTCAGTAAGGCCCCCGAGCAAGAGACCAGAGCTCCATTGTAGAACATCATCGTGACTGAGCCCCTCGAGTTGGTGTGTGTGGACTTCTGGTCTGCTGAAGACTCCAACATCAAGTCCTTGGATGTTCTGGTCGTTACTGACCATTTTACTAAGATGGCCCATGCATTCTTGTGTTCGAACCGATCAGCTAAAGCAGTGGCCCTTCAGCTGTGGAACAACATCTTCTGTGTGTTTTGGTTTTCCTCGTATCCACTCCGACCAAGGGACCAACTTCGAAAGTAAATTGATTGCTGAGTTTTTAAGTGCTGCAGGAGTCCAGAAATCGCACATGACTCCCTACTATCCGATGGGGAAAGGGGAAGTTGAAAGGTTCAACAAAATGCTGGGAAACATGATCAGGGCCTTACCTACGAGAGCGAAGCACAGGTGGCCCCAGAAGTCGTTGACCTTCGCCTACAACTGTACAGTTCATGCAACCACGGGCCACGCCCCTTTCCAGTTGATGTTTGGAAGAACCTCATGTCTGCCTGTCAACATGCTGTTTGGTAGCATGCTGCAAGACTCAGAGGTTGTAGACTATGACGAGTACGTCAAGTCCCTAACGAGAGACCTGAGGGAGGCCATGGAGACAGTACAGGTGTCGGCAACCAAACAGCTGAAGAGGCATGCAGGCCACTACAACAGGAAGATCAGAGGAGCTCCTGTGGAGGTCAGTGATCGGGTGCTGCTGGCGAATAAGGGTGAACTTGGAAAGAGGAAGCTGGCTGATCGTTGGGAGAACAATCTCCATATTTTTACGGAGAAGAATAGTGACATCCACATCTTCAAGATACAGAACATGTCGACTAGCCAGGAGAAAACAGTCCACCGTAATCTGATAATGCCTGTAAACCTCTTGCCTCTCCCTGACACTTCCTTGGAGACACCTAATACGGGAGACAGTGAGGATCAGAGTGAAGAGATGGCGGCCTCATCCATGAATGATATACCAGAAATGGACTTGGGTGAGAGGACTAGTGTGTGGGTATCCGAGCAGACCTCTGGTGAAACACAGTCAGACCCCTCTGAAGAAGAGACCACAGATGTGCTGGAAGATGGGCCACTGGCGAGGGAACCTCAGAACTCACCACATTCTGAGGGTGCCACTGGTGGCGCAAGTGTGTCAGAGCTAACCTTTAGAGAAGAAATGTCCGAACTCTCTGAAGAAGAAATGCATTCTGAAGATGCCACTGATAGCACAAACTCCAGCAACAGTCACATAACCTTTGACCTTGACTATCCACTGACTGTGGACAGTGACCCACCAATGGTGGTTGTAGTTAAACAGCTTAACCGTAATGATAACTCCGTTAGGCCTGTCAGGTCAGCGGCTAGTTGGGTTAGGAAACGCCCAGTGAGACTCATAGAGACTATGCTGACAGAGGGTTTTTCATACAGAGTTCATTGGAATACCTGTGTGAGTGTAGGATTAGAATCCAAGTTGGCCTGTAGATTTCCAGATCTTTAGCCCATTTTTTGGTTTTACCTTCAAGAGACCCCATGGAGGTAATGGGTCAGGGGTCAAGTAGGCCAAGGTTTTTCTGTCACTGAGTGTACTGAACATGTAACAGGCATGTTTTCCTACAGGGTCTTTAAATTCCCCTAATTCTCTTTAGAGAATAGTCTTTGCACTAGAATATTTGGTTATATATATATCAGCAAAAAAAGAATGGTGCCTTTTTCAGGACCCTGTCTTTCAAAGATAATTCGTAAAAATCCAAATAACTTCACAGATCTTCATTGTAGAGGGTTTAAACACTGTTTCCCATGCTTTTTCAGTGAACCCTAAACAATTAATGAACATGCACCTGTGTAACGGTCGTTAAGACACTAACAGCTTACAGAAGGTAGGCAATTAAGATCACAGTTATGAAAACTTTGGACACTAAAGAGGCCTTTCAACTGACTCTGAAAAATACCAAAAGAAAGATGCCTAGGGTCCCTGTTCATCTGCGTGACTGTGCCTTAGGCATGCTGCAAGGAGGCATGAGGACTGCAGACGTGGCCAGGGCAATAAATTGTACTGTGAGAAGTCTAAGACAGCGTTACAGGGAGACAGGACGGACAGCTGATCGTTCTCGCAGTGGCAGACCACGTGTAACAACACCTGCACCGGATTGGTACATCCGAACATCACACCTGCGGGACAGGTACAGGATGGCAACAACAACTGCCCGAGTTACACCAGGAACGCACAATCCCCCCCATCAGTGCTCAGACTGTCCGAGGCTGGACTGAGTTCTTGTACCCCGTTGTAATGCAGGTCCTCACCAGACTTCACCGGCAACAACGGCGCCTATGGGCACAAACCCACCGTTGCTGGACCAGACAGGACTGGCAAAAAGTGCTCTTCACTGACGAGTCGCGGTTTTGTCTCACCAGGGGTGATGGTCGGATTCGTGTTTATCGTCGAAGGAATGAGCGTTACACCAAGGCCTGTACTCTGGAGCGGAATCGATTTGGAGGTGGAGGGTCCGTCATGGTCTAGGGCGGTGTGTCACAGCATCATCGGACTGAGCTTGTTGTCATTGCAGGCAATCTCAACACTATGCATTATAGGGAAGACATCCTCCACCCTCATGCGGTACCCTTCCTGCAGGCTCCTCCTGACATGACCCTCCAGCATGCCATACATGCCACCAGCCATACTGCTCGTTCTGTGCGTGATTTTCTTCAAGACAGGAATGTCAGTGTTCTGCCATGGCCAGCGAAGAGCCCAGATCTCAATCCCATTGAGCACGTCTGGGACCTTTTGGATCGGAGGGTGAGGGCTAGGAACATTCTCTCCAGAAATGTCCGGGAACTTACAGGTGCTTTGGTGGATGTGACGACCCTCCCACTCTGTCTGCCGTGTTCTCTCTTTTGCTCTTGTTTCCTTATTAGGATGTCAGTGGGCGGAGCCGGGAGGGTCGTCAGCGACATGGGAAACACCTGGGCCCGGGTGTGTCCCAGGATAAATGGACCTCTTCCACATTCATTGGGAGACTCTCTCCATGCAGACACACTATTGTTTATTTGTATATAGGTTACCTTAGTTAATAAATATATTTTGTTTTTCGTTATCTCCACGTTGTCTCCCTTTTTGTTACGGGCTTCGAGCCGGTTCGTGACAAGTGGGGGCTCGATCATAAGGTTGGTTCCTAGACATTTTGGCGTATAGCACATTGTTGCATTATGAAGGACTAATACTAGTGTCATTTGGCTTTCTAGTATGTGTGTTGTGTTTGGGAGAAAACGTGGAGTTAACATTAAGTTCTGTCGGTGCTTTGTTTGCATCTTTTGTTACAGTTTTTGAGTTTGGTAGGCCCAGTATTGATTGCCTTTTGTTTGGTAAACTTGCCACTGTGGTGGATAGTTGTGTGCTGTGTTGGAGAGCGTACATTGGTTAGTTTCCAGGCCCATGCCCAGGCTGGAAAATCTTGCTCTACTCGCTGTTGGGACATCGTTCCGAGGAGGTGAGTACAATCGGCTGTGTACCTCAGTAGGAGATTTGGGTAGGGTAGTGACACTAGCTACCCGGAGCTATAGTTTCTTTTCCCTCTTAGTCTTAGCGATGTGTTTCACTTTGGAATACGTTGGACATGGTTATTTTTGTGTGTGTTGTCTGTGGGCTGAGCAGTTGTCTCGGGGGCACATCCGTGGCTTGGGGAAACCTGCTAGCGTGCTGCGGGGTTTATTTCCTTGCCAGCGGGCTACAGTGCGTAATTACCCACTGCAAATCCACACGAAGACTAGGGTTGAGTTACTGTAGGTTTTGGGGGAACTCCATATATATCTCATCTCTCTCCTGTGGTGCCCAGTGTGATTGTCATTTCTCTGGTTGTGGTCTGGTGTGCTCAGCAGAGGGGACGAGCGAGATTTTTTTGGGAATATGGTGTCTTACGTAGATGAGTTCATTCGCTTTCCATCAGAGGAACTGTTGGAATTATGTGCTAAAGAACAGCTGTTGAAAGTTTCTCAACACTATAAGGTTGAAATTAGTGATAAATGTCTAAAATTATATTAGGTTGATATTGAAGGCCAATCTGATGGGGAGTGATATTCTTGAAGTTACCACTGGGGCAGCCTCTGCTGAGGACTCACCGTCTCCCCGTAACGTTACAATGGCCGCTCCATCAGTTAGTCCTAGTAGTCTTCTTTTTGAACAGCAGAAATTGCTGCTTCTGTTACAGCTAGAGCATGATCGTGAGAAGCTAGAGCATGATTGTGTAAAGTATGAAAAATAATTGTCATTTAAACAGGATTTGGAGCATGCTGATCGGTTAACCTGTTGGGGATGGGGGCGCTGTTTAGACTATTTATGCTAATGTGGCTAATTTTTTAAACGGCTTCCCACAAAATCCTTGATCGTACAATATGCATATTATTATTATTATTGGATAGAAAACAGTCTATAGTTTCTATAGGAGTTGAAATTTTGTCTCTAAGTGGAACAGAGCCCATTCTACAGCAATTTCCCTGACATGGAGTCAGATTTGAGAAACGTTGGCCACTTTTCTGAAGTCATTTAAACGGGCACTGTCGTTGCTATGACTATACGGACACTTCTTACGTCTTCCCCTGGATGCCTTTACGTGATGACGATTCCAACGGGCTCGATTGCTCGTTCACAGGCCCTACAAATGAAAAAAACCTTTAGCTAGCAAGTCTTTTCTTGCTGCGTAACGCGCGTGGAAGACACCGACCCTCTCCTGTTCCAAGCGTTAGTTTAGCCTGTTATATTTCTCCGGTCATCTTTTCACTCGTTATAGGAGTTACAAACATCACAAAGTAGTTAATTTAAAGCGTTTTATAGCAATTTATATCCGTTTAGTGCGATTTTGGGACATTTATTTTTGCAACGATGTGAAAAGTTGGTCACGCTTTTCAGTTCATCCCGAACGTAGTTGACATTTCCACATGGCAAGAGGACAGCTTTCCACCAAAAGACGATTTCTCCCAAGAAAGGATCCTTTGCCCAAGATACTGATGGAAGAACAGCTCAAGGTAGGACATTTTTATTATGATAAATCGTGTTTCTGTCGAAACATTTTAGTGGCTTAGGACGCCATGTTTTTTGACGTAGCTTCGCTTGGCGCAAACTGTATTGAAAAGTAAGGATAAATTAAAAAATGTAATAACGCAATTGTATTAAGAATTAAATTGTCTATCAATCCCTGTCCACCCTATATTTTTTAGTCACGTTTATGAGTATTTATGTATAAGAGTAGATCACTGTCTAAGTGGCGCAAGGACGTTTTCTTTACCAGCTTGTCTACATTTCACATTGTCTAACCATGATTTTGGTGGCTAAATATAAACATTTTCGATCAAACTGTATATGCATGTTGTAATGTGATGTTACAGGAGTGTCATCGGAAGAATTCTGAGAAGGTTAGTGAAAAAATTAATATCTTTTGGCGATGTTGACTTTTATCGCTCACTTTGGCTAGAATCAATGCTGGGCTGCTAATTGCTATGTGCTAAGCTAATATAACGATTTATTGTGTTTTCGCTGTAAGACACTTAGAAAATCTGAAATATTGTCTGTATTCACAGGATCTGTGTCTTTCGATTCGTGTATGCTGTGTATTTTTACGAAATGTTTGATGATTAGTAGTTAGGTAAACACGTTGCTCATTGTAATTATTCTAGTCCATTTGTGATGGTGGGTGCAATTGTAAACTATGCCATATACCTGAAATATGCACTTTTTTCTAACAAAACCTATCCCATACCATAAATATGTTATCAGACTGTCATCTAATGAGTTTTTTTGTTGGTTAGGGGCTATAAATATCTTAGTTTAGCCGAATTGGTGATGGCTACTGGTGTTGGTGGACAAATAAAAGATGGTGGAATATGCTAATGTGTTTTTAGGTAATAGATGTACATCTTTACATATTGTGTCTTCCCTGTAAAACATTTTAAAAATCGGAAATGTTGACTGGATTCATAAGATCTGTGTCTTTCATTAGCTGTATTGGACTTTAATGTGTGAAAGTTAAATATTTTAAAAAAATATTTTTTTTGAATTTCGCGGCACTGGTTTTTCAGTGGGGGGGGGGGGGGAGTGCCGCTAGCGCCACGCTGATCCTAGACAGGTTAAAATATGAAAAGGAATTGGCATTTAAACAGGATATGGAGCGTGCTAAAATCAAGCTGCAACAAGAGCGGCTAGAGTTGGTTAGGGAAGGAAAGCTCTCAGGGGAGTTTGCGCTGGGAAGGTGACCCAGATTTACCTAGGGGTCGTTCCTCTTTTGGTCGTGCCCCGGACACATTTGATATTGTTGGGAACTTACGGTTGTTGCCTCAATTTAATGAAAAGGACCCTGATACATTCTTTTTGTTGTTTGAGCGTGTTGCTGACGCTAGGAGTTGGCCTGAATCTGACCGCACTTTAATGTTGCAGTGTGTGCTGACTGGTAAAGTGCAGGAAGCATATTCAGCTCTTAGTGTACACGACAGTGCCAGCTATGATAAGGTTAAAATGTTACAGATTTACGAATTGGTTCCTGAGGCTTATCGCCAACGATTTAGAACTTTAAAAAGGGATGATAAACAGACTCATGTTGAGTTTGCGCAAGAATTATCTTCAGTTTAATCGCTGGTGTTCCGCCTCTGCAGTTATGACTTTCCAAGGGCTGTGTGATCTGATTATGTTAGAGCAATTTAAGGACACAATTCCTGATCGTATAGCCACGCACATTAACGAACGAAAAGTAAAGACTGTCGCTGAAGCTGCGGTTTTGGCGAATGAGTATGTTTTGACTCACAAAAGTGTCGTTGCAGAGCCCCGTATTCGGAGTGAGTGGGGGCGTTTGGATTTGGGCCTCGCTCACCGAGATACTTTGGTTCACGGGCAGAGTTTCATTCAACTAGGGTTGAGCCTGACTCCTGTGATAAAGCTGACTTTAGTCAAGAGTGTCACTACTGTCAAGGTTCAGGTCATTGGAAAAATGAATGTCCGTTTCTCAGGGCTAGGGGTAAATTCAGTACGTGTGCTTGCGTTAAATCTAAACCTATGGCGTTAGCTGCGCCTGTTCCACATCAGTTCACTCCTGACACATTGTCTCAGGCCCAAGGGCATGTGAAAGTCCATATTGACCCAGACTATTTACCTTTCATTACGGAGGGTTTTGTGTCTATGTTAGGAAGTAAGGACCTAGTGCCAGTGAAGATCCTGAGAGACACAGGTGCCTCTGAATCATTTGTGTTGGAGTCTGTTACCCTTCTCTGCTGAGACTGATTCGGGGAATAGTGTTCTAATTAGGGGAATAGGTTTGAACACTGTCAGTTCCATTGCATAAACTGATGTTGGAGTGTGGACTGGTGAAAGGTGAGGTTGTTGTGGGGGTGCGTCCTTCGTTGCCTATTGAGGGTATCAACGTTATCCTTGGGAATAACTTGGCTGGTGAGCGTGTGTGACCTGTCGTGTTTCCATCTCTAGTGGTTTCCACTAAGCCGTCATTTGTAGGGATTCCTGATGAGAGTGCGCAGAGTTTCCCAGAGGTGTTCTCTGTGTGTGCAGTGACGCGTTCTATGAGCCGTGGCGAACTGGCCACTGCGCCGACTAACGAGAATACCTCAAAGAAGTCTGTCACTGCTTTCCCTGTTATCTGTATCCCGCTCCGATATAATCAATGCACAACGGACTGACCCCACATTAGAAGAGTTGCGTGACCAAATTGTGCCTGTGGAACAGTTGGGAGATTTCGCCCATGGCTATTTTCTCCAAGAGGATGTCTTGATGAGAAAGTGGGTGTCTCATGGTAGTTGGTTTCTGGGGGAGGTGATTAGTCATTTTGTTGTACCAGTTAAGCTTCGTCAGTTGGTGTTGACAACTTCCCACAATGACATTGCTGGACATATGGGTGTGAGGAAATCCTACAATCGCATATTAAGACATTTCTTTTGGCCTAGGTTAAAGAGGGATGTTTCTGAGTTCATCAAAACTTGTCACACCTGCTATTAAGCCGATACTACTGTTTCCTATTCCTGTACTCAGCCAACCTTTTGAGTATCTGATTATTGACTGTGTTGGTCCTCTGCCTCATTCTAAAAAGGGTAGTAGTTACCTGTTCACTGTGATGTCAGACCACTAGGTTTCCTGCTGCCTATCCTCTCTGGTCTATCACGACTAAGTTTGTTAAAAGCTTTTACTCAGTTTTCTCACTGTTTGGAATCCCTAAGGTCATTCAGAGTGATCAAGGATCTAATTTCACCTCTAATCGGTTTGGTCTGGTTCTCCAACAGCTCCATATTAAACACAATTTGTCTACCGCCTATCACGAGCAAAGTCAAGGACCACTGGAATGTTACCATCAAACACTTAAGTCTTTGTTGAGAGCTTATTGTACTGAGATGGATAAGGATTGGGAGGAGGGGTTGCCTTGGTTACTCTTAGCCGCTAGGGAGGTTTCACAGGAGAGCACAGGTTTCAGTCCAAATTTCCTTGTGTTTGGTCATAGGGTGCGTGGACTTCTATCTGTTCTCCAGGATGACTGGAAGTCCCCTTAGTCCCTCTTATCGTATGTGTGTGATTTCCGGCGCCTGTACGCCGCTGGTGAAATGGCTAAAGAGAAGCTATCATCTTCACAGGAGAAGATGAAGGGCATATTTGATCGGCGAACTGAGCCTTGTCACTTTAGTCCAGGTGACCAGGTTTTTGCTCTGCTGCCAATTGTTGGTTCTCCTTTTCAAGCCAAGTTTCAAGGTCCATATACGGTGGTGCGCCAGTACACTGAGCAAAACTATCTAGTTGCCACTCCAGAACGGAGAAAAGCACACCAACTGTGCTATATAAATTTGTTAAAACCCTATTATAAACGTTCCTCTGACCTGTTCTTTTGGCTGATACCGTTATTTCCCTGGGTTCTTGTCATGCTAGGTCCGTGCATGAGGAGGAAGATGTTCCTGGTCCCGACGATTGAAAAATTCAGAGACACTGGATATTTTAGACAGCCTTCTCGCTCATCTACCTGTTGATGGGCGGAAAGAGATGGTTGGTCTGATTCGGAGATTTCCATGTTTGTTTTCTGATACACCTACACGTACAAACTTAATAGAACATGATATTGACATTGGAGATGCTGACCCCATTCGTCAGCAGTTCTATAGAGTTTCTTCAGAGAAAAAGCGTTGTCTGGATGCTGAGGTCAGGTACATGCTGGAGAGTAAGATAGCAGAGCCTTCTTTCTCCAGTTGGGCTTCTCCCTGTATTTTGGTCAGTAAACTGGATGGGACAAACAGATTTTGTACGGACTACCGTAAGGTAAACAGTGTCACTAAGCCTGATTAATTTCCTCTTCCTTGGATGGAGGGCTGCGTTGATCAAGTCAGCCCGGCTAAGTTTGTGAGCAAATTTAACCTGTTAAAGGGCTATTGGCAGGTGCCACTGACAAGTTGGGCACGTGAAATCTCTGCCTTTATTACACCCTCTGATCTGTACTCGTATTCGGTTATGAGTTTCGGCCTGCGTAATGCACCTGCCACTTTTCAGCGACTTATGAACAGGGTTGTCGCCAGTCTGGCCGGGTGCGCTGTTTATCTGGACGATGTAGTGATATATGCAGATACTTGGGAGGAACATCTGTCCCGTATTCAAGCCTTGTTCTACCGCCTAGCTGCGGGTCGCCCCACGATCAATCTGGCAAAATGTGAGTTTGCTCAGGCGACCGTTACATACCTTGAAAAGGTGGTTGGGCAGGGTGAAGTGCGTCCTGTTCGGTCTAAAGTGGTAGATATTGATGCTTTTCCACCACCAACTACTAAAATGGAACTGATGCGTTTCTTGGGAATGATTGGTTATTACCATAGTTTTTGTAGGAACTTCTCTACTGTGGTCGCTCCCTTGACAGATTTGCTGAGAGCTAAGGCTCTTTACGTATGATCTTCTCGTTGTAAACAGGCTTTTGAAGATGCAAAGAGGTTGCTTACCTCAACTCCGGTGCTGGCTGCGCCTCGCGTGGATTTGTCATTTACCTTGCAGGTGGATGCTAGTCATGTGGGGGCAAGTGCAGTTTTGCTGCAAGCAGATGTGTCTGGGGTTGAGAGGCCTGTTAGTTTCTTGTCCAAAAGGTTTAACCATTATCAGTTGAACTCCTCGGTCATTGAAAAAGAAGTGCTAGCACTCAAATGGGCGCTACAACACTTCGAAGTGTATGTCGGGTTGGGAGTAGTACCTCTTGTGGTTTACACCGACCATAACCCTCTTACCTTTTTGAGATCCATGATGTGTCCTAATCAAAGGATAATGAGATGGTGTTTATTTTTACAAGCGTTCCATCTCGATGTGCGGCACATCCGGGGGACTGATAACATCATTGCTGACGCACTCTCTCGTGCGCCCTGTTCCTGAATGTCCATGTGACTGACCATTGTTTGGTATTTCCATGTTCTATCTCTCCTGTCTGTTCCCTCCTGGTCTCGTTTTCTTCTTTCCTCTTAAACGTTGCTTCCTGTGCACAAAGGTTGCTGGGGTCTGGTGAGGAGGAGGTTGGCTGGGGCAAGTGGAAGTGTAAACACGTAACCCCTCATCAATTTGGGACGCAGAGGCTGTGTCAATTTGGGACGCAGAGGCTGTGTCAATTTGGAACGCGGCGGCTGGTGCGTTGTTCTGGGGTCCTTGTTGGTCCCCGGTTTTATGGGGGGGGGGGTGACGACCCTCCCACTCTGTCTGCCGTATTCTCTCTTTTGCTCCTGTTTCCTTATTAGGATGCCGGTGGGCGGAGCCGGGAGGGTCGTCAGTGACATGGGAAACACTTGGGCCCGGGTGTGTCCCAGGATAAATGGACCTCTTCCACATTCGTTGGGAGACTCTCTCCATGCAGACACACTATTGTTTATTTGTATATAGGTTACTTAGTTAATAAAGATATTTTGTTATTCCTTATCTCCACGTTGTCTCCCTTTTTGTTACGGGCTTTGAGCCGGTTCGTGACATGGAAGAGTGGGGTAACATCTCACAGCAAGAACTGGCAAATCTGGTGCAGTCCATGAGAAGATGCACTGTAGTACTTAATGCAGCTGGTGGTCACACCAGATACTGACTGTTACTTTTACCCCCCCCCCTCTTTGTTCAGGGACACATTATTCCATTTCTGCTAGTCACATGTCTGTGGAACTTGTTCAGTTTATGTCTCAGTTGTTGAATCTTATGTTCATACAAATATTTACACATGTTAAGTTTGCTGAAAATAAACGCAGTTGACAGTGACAGGACGTTTCTTTTTTGCTGAGTTATATGTGTATTGCATACCTCATTTTGTTTTTATTTCTTTATAGTATGCAAGTGGAATTCAGCAGGGCAGAATGTAACAGGGTTAGTTATGTTTCCACTTGCCTCTGAAGAAATGTGTATTTAATGTTCAAGCACTCTTATTGATTGGTTCAATTCCGATGACAATAAGGCATGTTGTTATTGGCCCCGCTTGTAGATAGGGGAAGATCGCGAACGTCAGGTCTCCCCAGTATGAAAATGTGATGCAAGGTATTTTACCATCGACAGCCATCAACATCACTAAGCCCTGCACAACTAACATGCTGTTTCCTATTTAATCACATAATAAATAACGCTCAACTGGAATCACTGGCTAGGGTTATTTATTTGAACTAAACACAACGCAAGGAGAGTGCTATTAACGTATTTTACAGGAGCACAGAGGTTCCTAGGTGTGAGAAGTGTGCAGAAGGGCATGAGAAAGATTGTAGTATTTGGGAAAGAAGCGGTATGTGTTAATTGTAGGAGTGCCCATGGGGCTGGGGGTCAGAAGAGACGGTGAGAGAGAGGCATGTTGAGGTTACCAGGGTTAGAGTAGTGCATATGATGTCATATGCTGAAACCGTGAAGAAATTAGAGGAAGATGGGTCAAGGGGGAAGGATCCTGAGAGGATTCTCATGAGTAGTAGATCTGTTCCAGCACAGAGGGATAGGCCAACAAGTGATATATGCTTCAGTGTTCAGTAAGATGACATAGCTATTCTCCTCCCGCTCCTGCTGGCTTTCACAGATTCTGCCTTTACTCTCCTGAAGTTTCCGGTAATAGGCTACAGGAGGAATCGGCAACCTTTCTCATGTGGAATGCCAATTTATCTTCCAATTTCTACCGATTTCCGTGAAGTTATGGTTTTCCTATGCATTCATTTTTGTGAAACAATTTAATTTATAATAACGTCTTCATATCTCTGTCAATTTCATGTGGTTAATCAAAATTCTATCCAAGTCTAAATGAAAATGATACAAGCCTAAAAAGTTAATTCTATTGTTATTGCCAACTATGTAAAAATAGCCTACATAAAGCCAACAAATAAAAACATTGCAGCCTGCAGGTATAAATATCCAATAAATCGCATTGGCTACATATGGCCTGTTTGCAAATAACTTGAAACATTGTATCAACTATTAATGTGGGTCTTGCCTGAAGCGTGCACTAGTGAACTTGCAACATTGTACAAAATATTCTGGGCCCTCAGGGTTTCCAGCACCAGTGAACTCAGAACAGACACAGCTGTAGGCTATTTGCACAAGGGATAAGCATTTGCTTGACTTGGGCAGGAGCTCACCGGAGCTGAGTACCAGCACCTAAAATGTTCTACTGTTTGAGCTCCTGTTCCTCTTTATAGAATATTAGCTCAAAAGTATTGTGGCACTCCTTTGCATCTAAAAATAAACAGCACCAGCACCCAAAATGAATACCGGAACCTATTTCAGTCCAGGTCAAGCACTGATAAGAAGTAATCAGGTAGGCCTATTTTGTGACGTTTTCACTGAATCAGAGCATGACATTTTTCCCAATCACGCTGAGTGGTTAACGAGGAACTATTGTAATTTTCAATGGATGTAAAAACAGACTTTGTTTGCTTGTTGTTTGAGGTGAAGAAAATATTACTTTGAGAAGCTCCACAGGTCATTAGTGGTGGTGTATTAAGCCAATCAGAAATACTATCAGATCCCCAAATGAGAACATTTATATGTCTACATTTGCACGCGGGCCAGGTAGCCTATAAACCTACTTCTATGTGTGCGTGTCCTTACTCAACATTGACAGGAGCGCTCCAACTAAATTGACAAAACTCAAATTAAATGAAATAAACCAAAACTTGTTTCTCACAAGTGTAGCATAGGTCTGCAAACAATGTTTCTATTCCAACAATAACTGGAAGCCTGGAATAATAATATTGAATGCATTAACAGAAATGACCATAACCAAAGTAACAAACATTGTAGATTAGGAATTAAGGGTAAATATACTACTGGTGATATATGTAATGGGGAATTGATATACACTAACAATCAAACCCAAACAACTCACACAATGAAGTTATGAAACAATGAATGTGCACAAATTGGTGGGAGAGAGCGTGTTCTGGAGAGAACTGCATTGTGCATCTTGGCCACGTTCTGTTATAATCTCCACCCGGCACAGCCAGAAGAGGACTGGCCACCCCTCATAGCCTGGTTCCTCTTTAGGTTTCTTCCTAGGTTTTGGCCTTTCTAGGGAGTTTTTCCTAGCCACGTGCTTCTACACCTGCATTGCTTGCTGTTTGGGGGTTTTAGGCTGGGTTTCTGTACAGCACTTTGATATATCAGCTGATGTAAGAAGGGCTATATAAATACATTTGATTTGATTTGAGCGCATGGTCTATCTGACGTCTGCATTGGCCATGCAGCATTTACAGTGATATGGCCTCAGCAGAAGTCAGGGCATTTATACTTCTTGCGCTTCCCGGAGCAGTGCAGAGCTGTTGCCAAGGAAGTGAGTTTGACAAGATTGGTTGGCGGTAGAAAACACAATGTGGAGCTATACAGAGCCCTCTGCATTGTTACATTTTGTGGGAGGCACATGCCGATGCGGCACGGAGCTCGAATTGGCCTCTGCATGCGTCTGAAGCCTCTGCAATTGCGTTACATCCTCCATATGCAGCTTCTGACCACATTTTCATGAAAGCAGATCGATCTTTTAGTCTAGGCCTCTGCAATGGATTAGTTCCTGAGATGGGCGCATAAAACAATCTTGGTAGACCAACAGCCTAACAACCAAACAATCGACCAGTTGACTAAATTGGGGTCAGCCCTAGTTCATAGTAATGGTTATCAACTGTACCGCAGGGATGGAACATAAAGTTGCAGAAAATAGAAGTTGTGGCGGCAGCTGCAGAAAAGTATTTGGATGTACGAGACTTGGTGTCAAGAGTTACAGGGTGTGTTGACTAGTGGAGTCCAGTCCTCTCAGGCCGGTTTAAATGGTGGAATAGGGTGGTGTTTTTTTTATTTTTATGAGTGTAGCGTTAGATTTGATTTTGTATTTATTTTTTTAACTTTTTTTTTTACTTTCCCCTTTTTCCATGCAAAGTATTATGGGTTAATACCCCAGTCTAGTTGGTGGCAGTAAGGCAACAGTTATTGGATGCCAACCGCCGTTAAACCTCATCGAAGACGAATAACTTTGCTAGCTAAAGTTAGTTAGCTAGTGTTCGACTTCGATTGTGCCATGATGTTTAAAAACGTGTTTCGATTTGGTTGACTAATTAGGACCGTACATGTCATCCTTACATGGGTTATCACACTGATACTATTCTTACAGGACACTGGCAAATTACTCTTTGAGACGAAACAATTTAATTTGCCATTTAGCTAGCTAGCTAACGTTAGCATGCCAGGCAAGACCGACTGGGACACTGTCACATTATGACAACAATAAAAGCTAGTGATAGCTTGCAGGCTAGCCAGCCTTATAATTTAGCCAAAGTGAATACAATAGCAATTTTACCTTCCACTTGTTGCTGTGCTGGATTTCTGTGGTGTTTTGGTGAATTTATATCTCGCCTGTTAAGATATGCAAAGACAAGAGGTGAGTGGAGAGTTTATGCAGCATGTGGTGTTTTCCTTGCTGGTCCTGCTGTCAGTGATGCTGTATTACACTCTCTCTGATGCACCTGGGCTTTGTTCACTCTGTGTCAAGGTGAGCAATATCCTCAACCAACCACCCAAAAACCCTTCTTATAATATGTATTCCTTTCTGCTATTACATTATCGTTGCCCTTGAATGTGTTAGTGTGCTCAGGGCTCAAGTGAAGAATTGGAGATGATACCTCAAAACCCCACTCCTTGTCTGTGCCAGTGTGGCTCCTTTTTACTAACAGGTAGGACAGCGGGTAGATTACCATCCAATTGCAGTTAGATCATTACATGGGGAATAACTTGTATACTTACATTACCACAATCTTAGATCACAGATTAAATAACAAATTGGGTGTGTGTTGTTGTTAGTATGTATGGCTTCTTCTCTCCCCTTGGTCTCAAGCAGCAGCCCATGAGCTAAGTACTGCCAGACCTGTAAACACTGTATATGGGGGTTTGACCATCACTGTCCATGGATAGAGAATTGTGTGGGTGAGAGGAACTACCGCAGGTTCATCATCTATCTGGCTGTGCAGCTGCTTGCTCTACTCTGGGCCCATCAGATTGCTTGGTGAGTGTGGGTGATTTAACCTGAGATGTGTTGAAATGCTTTTGGTCCAACATACACAATGGTTCCCTTGTTGTATTATTGCTGTAAATATAATTTGATGTACTGTTAAATGACAGATGTTTTGTCTTTCAGGTCAGGTTTCCTTTCAGCCGCCACTTGGAAACTGTGGCTCAGTGTGAATGGGTTTCTGCTGGCGGCGCTGTGTGTTGTACTTGGTGGTGGTCCTGCTCCTGGGCTGCCACCTCTATCTGATCTCCATCAACTCCAACGCCTGGGAGTTCATGTCCCAGTTCATGTCCTGCTACCAGATGTGCTACAGAGTAGAGGTCGACCGATTAGGATTTTTCAATGCCGATACCGATTATTGGAGGACCAAAAAAGCCGATACCGATTAATCTGCCAATTTGTTTAATTTATTTGTAATAGTGACAATTACAACAATACTGAATGAACACTTATTTTAACTTAATATAATACATAAATAAAATCAATTTAGCCTCAAATAAATAATGAAACATGTTCAATTTGGTTTAAATAGTGCAAAAACAAAGTGTTGGAGAAGAAAGTAAAAGTGCAATATGTGCCATGTAAGAAAGCTAACGTTTAAGTTCCTTGCTCAGAACATGAGAACATATGAAAGCTGGTGGTTCCTTTTAACATGAGTCTTCAATATTCCCAGGTAAGAAGTTTTAGGTTGTAGTTATTATAAGAATTATAGGACTATTTCTCTCTATACGATTTGTATTTCATATACCTTTGACTATTGGATGTTCTTAATAGGCACTTTAGTATTTCCAGTGTAACAGTATAGCTTCCGTCCCTCTCCTCGCTCCTACCTGGGCTCGAACAAGGAACACATCGACAACAGCCACCCTCGAAGCAGCGTTACCCATGCAGAGCAAGGGGAACAACTAATCCAAGTCTCAGAGCGAGTGACGTTTGAAACGCTATTAGTGCGCACCCCGGTAACTATCTAGCCATTTCACATCGGTTACACCAGCCTAATCTCGGGGGTTGATAGGTTTGAAGTCATAAACAGCACAATGCTTGAAGCACAGCGACAAGCTGCTGGCAAAACGCACTAAAGTGCTGTTTGAATGAATGCTTATGAGCCTGCTGGTGCCTACCATCACTCAGTCGTCTGCTCTATCAAATCATAGACTTAATTATAACATAATAACACAGAAATACGAGCCTTAGGTCATTAATATAGTCGAATCCGGAAACTATCATCTCGAAAACAAAACGTTCATTCTTTCAGTGAAATACGGAACCATTCTGTATTTTATCTAACGGGTGGCATCCATAAGGCTAAATATTACTGTTACATTGCACAACCTTCAATGTTATGTCCTAATTACGTAAACTTCTGGCAAATTAGTTTGCAATGAGCCAGGCGGCCCAAACTGTTGCATATACCCTGACTCTGCGTGCAATGAACGCAAGAGAAGTGACACTATTTCACCTGGTTAATAATGCCTGCTAACCTGGATTTCTTTTAGCTAAATATGCAGGTTTCAAAAATATATATTTCTGTGTATTGATTTTAAGAAAGGCATTGATGTTTATGGTTAGGTACAGTCGTGCAACGATTGTGCTTTTTTCCGCAAATGCGCTTTTGTTAAATCATCCCCCGTTTGGCGAAGTTGGCTGTCTTTGTTAGGAAGAAATAGTCTTCACACAGTTTGCAATGACCTAGGCGGCCCAAACTGCTGCATATACCCTGACTCTGTTGCAAGAGAAGTGACACCATTTTTCCTAGTTAAAAGAAATGCATGTTAGCAAGCAATATTAACTAAATATGCAGGTTTAAAAATATATACTTGTGTATTGATTTTAAGAAAGGCATTGATGTTTATGGTTAGGTACACGTTGGAGCAACAACAGTCCTTTTTCTCGAATGCCACTGCATCAATTATATGCAACGCAGGACACGCTAGATAAACTAGTAATATCATCAACCATGTGTAGTTAACTAGTGATTATGATTGATTGATTGTTTTTTATAAGACAAGTTTAGTGCTAGCTAGCAACTTACCATGGCTTCTTACTGCATTCGCGTAACAGGCAGGCTCCTCGTGGAGTGCAATGTAAACAGGTGGTTAGAGTGTTGGACTAGTTAACCGTAAGGTTGCAAGATTGAATCCCCGAGCTGACAAGGTAAACATCTGTCGTTCTGCCCCTAAACAAGGCAGTTAACCCACCGTTCCTAGGCCGTCATTGAAAATAAGAATGTGTTCTTAACTGACTTGCCAAGTTAAATAAAGGTGTAAAAAAAAAAAAAGAGGTCACTTGAGGTCATGCCACAGCATCTCAATTGGGTTGAGGTCAGGACTGACTGGGCCACTCCAGAAGGCATATTTTCTTCTGTTTAAGGCATTCTGTTGTTGATTTACTTATTTTTGTTGTTGTCCTACTGCATCACCTAACTTCTGTTGAGGTTCAATTGTCAGACAGATAGCCTTACATTCTCCTGCAAAATGTCTTGATAAACTTGGGAATTCATTTTCCCGTCTGATAGCAAGCTGTCCAGGCCCTAAGGCAGCAAAGCAGCCCCAAACCATGATGCTCCTTCCACCATAGTTTACAGTTGGCATGAGGTTTTGATGTTGGTGTGCTGTGCCTTTTTTTCTCCACACATGGTGTTGTGTGTTCCTTCCAAACAACACAACTTTAGTTTCATCTGTCCACAGAATATTTTGCCAGTAGCGCAGTGGAACATTGAGGTGCTTCAGACGTGCAGCAATGTTTTTTTGGACAGCAGTTGTTTCTTCAATGGTGTCTTCCCATGAACACCATTCTTGTTTAGTGTTTTACGTATTATAGACTCGTCAACAGAGATGTTAGCATCTTCCAGAGATTTCTGTAAGTCTTTAGCTGACTCTAGGATCCTTCTTAACCTCATTGAGCATTCTGCGCTGTGCTCTTGCAGTCATCTTTGCAGAACGGCCACTCCTAGGGAGAATAGCAACGGTGCTGAAATTTCTCCATTTATAGCAATTTGTCTTACAGTGGACTGACTTTTAGAGATACTTTTGTAACTCTTTCCAGCTTTATGCAAGGCAACAATTCTTGATCTTAGATCTTCTGAGTTCTCTTTTGTTCGAGGCATGGTTCACATCAGGCAATGTTTCTTGTGAATAGCAAACTCAAATTTTATGAGTGTTTTTTATGGGGCGGGGCAGCTCTAACCAAAATCTCCAATCTCGTCTCATTGATTCGACTCCAGGTTAGTTGACTCCTGACTCCAATTATCTTTTGGATAAGTCATTAGCCTAGGGGTTCACATACTTTTTCCAACTACACTGTGAATGTTTAAATGATGTATTCAATATAGACATGAAAAATTATAATTGTTTGTGTGTTATTAGTTTAAGCAGACTGTGTTTGTCTATTGTTGTGACTTAGATGAAGATCAGATCAAATTGTATGTAAAATGTATGCAGAAATCCAGCAAATTCCAAAGGGTTCACATACTTTTTCTTGCCATTGTATGAGAACATGGCATTTTTCATATAAAGACGCAATTAATTTTTTGAAAGGGACGTATTGTAACAAGAATAAACAGCCTTTTTCATTTGCTCAGTCAGGCAGTGGGCAAAGCCTCTCACAGTGAAGCATAGAAACAGCAGCGTGTATCTTTCTGATGGGGACAGAGTGGTCCCCATTATAATAGCAAAATAAGCAAAGGCCACAAAGCATGCCAAATTCTGTCCCCATAGACCTCTCATCAAATTCCTTTATGTTTTGTAGATGGCAGCCATTTTCATTTGAGTGAAATCCATTCAAAAGAGCATTACACAGTAGTGTTCATTTTTGGATTTCACTGGGTACTATAAACAATGAAACAGTCATAGAACCAGGACGTCAGACTCATTCATGGCACAACAATACCAGGGCTGCATTCATTTATCCTGCTTATTTGGGTTTGTTGATGTTGACTTTGATGACAGTCTGCCTCATCTATGTACCATTAGGGTGTCATACATTCAGTTAATGTCAGTCAAGGTTGTGCTAGGAAACTGTTCATGCAACCGTTTCATGACCTGGATGCAACCCTCTGTCTCTGACTGCTTCATCCATGCAGAGCTGAGAAGTCAGTCTGTGAAAGCATCCTGCTGCTCAGGGGAGAGGCTGCAAGACACGGGAGGAGGTGCCAGGGTTGGCTGGAGAGTCGTGAACTTGCTATCAAAGTTACTGACGTCCACAGACTCCGTGATTTTTGTCAGGAAAAATAGATATGGTACATATGGGTTAAGTTACAAAATATAACTTATTCTCCCACAAGCATCTCAAAGATACGGTTGATGCATCTACACTACCGTTCGAAAGTTTGGTGTCACTTAAAAATGTCCTTGTTATTGAAAGATAAGCAAATTTTTTGTCCATTAAAATAACATCAAATTGATCAGGAATACAGTGTAGACATTGTTAATGTTGTAAATGACTATTGTAGCTGGAAACGGCTGATTTTTAATGGAATATCTACATAGGCGTACAGAGGCCCATTTTCAGCAATCATCACTCTTGTGTTCCAATTGCACGTTGTGTTAGCTAATCGAAGTTTATAATTTTAAAAGGCTAATTGATCATTAGAAAACCCTTTTGCAATTATGTTAGCACAGTTGAAAACTGTTGTCCTGATTAAAGAAGCAATAAAAGTGGCCTTCTTTAGACTAGTTGCGTATTTGGAGCATCAGCATTTGTGGGCTCGATTACAGAATGGCCAGAAACAAAGAATTTTCTTCTGAAACTCGTCAGCCTGTTCTTGTTCTGAGAAATGAAGGCTATTCCATGCGAGAAATTGCCAAGAAACTGCAGATCTCATACAGCGCTGTGTACTACTCCCTTCACAGAACAGCACAAACTGGCTCTAACCAGAATAGAAAGAGGAGTGGGAGGCCCTGGTGCATAACCTGTTGGGGATGGGGGCGCTGTTTAGACTATTTATGCTAATTTGGCTAATTTTTTAAACGGCTTCCCACAAAATCCTTGATCGTACAATATGCATATTATTATTATTATTGGATAGAAAACAGTCTATAGTTTCTATAGGAGTTGAAATTTTGTCTCTAAGTGGAACAGAGCCCATTCTACAGCAATTTCCCTGACATGGAGTCAGATTTGAGAAATGTTGGCCACTCTTCTGAAGTCAGTTAAAAGGGCACTGTCGTTGCTATGACTATACGGACACTTCTTACGTCTTCCCCTGGATGCCTTTACGTGATGACGATTCCAACGGGGTCGATTGCGCGTTCACAGGCCCTACAAATGAAAAAACCCTGAAGCTAGTCATTCTTTGGGAGCTGCGTCATGAGCCTAGAGGACACCGGCGCGCACCTGTTCCAAGCGTTAGTTTAGCCTGTTATATTTCTCTGGTCATCTTTTCACTCGTTATAGGAGTTAAAAACATCATAAGGTAGTTAATTTAAAGCGTTTTATAGCAATTTATATCCGTTTAGTGCGATTTTGGGACATTTATTTTTGCAACGATGTGAAAAGTTGGGCACGCTTTTCAGTTCATCCCGAACGCAGTTGACATTTCCACATGGCAAGAGGACAGCTTTCCACCAAAAGACGATTTCTCCCAAGAAAGGATCCTTTGCCCAAGATACTGATGGAAGAACAGCTCAAGGTAGGACATTTTTATTATGATAAATCGTGTTTCTGTCGAAACATTTTAGTGGCTTAGGACGCCATGTTTTTTGACGTAGCTTCGCTTGGCGCAAACTGTATTGAAAAGTAAGGATAAATTAAAAAATGTAATAACGCAATTGTATTAAGAATTAAATTGTCTATCAATCCCTGTCCACCCTATATTTTTTAGTCACGTTTATGAGTATTTATGTATAAGAGTAGATCACTGTCTAAGTGGCGCAAGGACTTTTTCTTTACCAGCTTGTCTACATTTCACATTGTCTAACCATGATTTTGGTGGCTAAATATAAACATTTTCGATCAAACTGTATATGCATGTTGTAATGTGATGTTACAGGAGTGTCATCGGAAGAATTCTGAGAAGGTTAGTGAAAAAATTAATATCTTTTGGCGATGTTGACTTTTATCGCTCACTTTGGCTAGAATCAATGCTGGGCTGCTAATTGCTATGTGCTAAGCTAATATAACGATTTATTGTGTTTTCGCTGTAAGACACTTAGAAAATCTGAAATATTGTCTGTATTCACAGGATCTGTGTCTTTCGATTCGTGTATGCTGTGTATTTTTACGAAATGTTTGATGATTAGTAGTTAGGTAAACACGTTGCTCATTGTAATTATTCTAGTCCATTTGTGATGGTGGGTGCAATTGTAAACTATGCCATCTACCTGAAATATGCACTTTTTTCTAACAAAACCTATCCCATACCATAAATATGTTATCAGACTGTCATCTAATGAGTTTTTTTGTTGGTTAGGGGCTATAAATATCTTAGTTTAGCCGAATTGGTGATGGCTACTGGTGTTGGTGGACAAATAAAAGATGGTGGATTATGCTAATGTGTTTTTAGGTAATAGATGTACATCTTTACATATTGTGTCTTCCCTGTAAAACATTTTAAAAATCGGAAATGTTGACTGGATTCACAAGATCTGTGTCTTTCATTAGCTGTATTGGACTTTAATGTGTGAAAGTTAAATATTTAAAAAAAAAAAATTTTTTGAATTTCGCGGCACTGGTTTTTCAGTGGGGGGGGGGGGGGGGGGGTGTGCCGCTAGCGCCACGCTGATAGTTGCGTATTTGGAGCATCAGCATTTGTGGGCTCGATTACAGAATGGCCAGAAACAAAGAATTTTCTTCTGAAACTCGTCAGCCTGTTCTTGTTCTGAGAAATGAAGGCTATTCCATGCGAGAAATTGCCAAGAAACTGCAGATCTCATACAGCGCTGTGTACTACTCCCTTCACAGAACAGCACAAACTGGCTCTAACCAGAATAGAAAGAGGAGTGGGAGGCCCTGGTGCATAACTGAGCAAGAGAACAAGTACATTAGAGTGTATAGTTTGAGAAACAGATGCCTCACAAGTCCTCAACTGGCAGCTTCATTAAAAAGTACCCGCAAAACACCAGCCTCAACGTCAACAGGGAAGACGCAACTCCGGGATGCTCTGTCTGAGATATGATAAACAATTTTGAACAGTAGTGTATATCTAAAAGCATTGATTGAAAATGACTTGAACTAAACTAGCTTGAAAAATTGCTCGCCCTTCACTTCATTTGCGTCCCCCTCTCCGGCTCCCGTTTTTTTCTCTGTATACCTCTTAAGAAGCTGCATGTACAGACAGGGTGAGGGTTCAAAACAAACGCTGGTATCTTCATAACAAAACTCTTTCTGAACGGTTTCCAAATATATACAAATATGAGAGACAAAATGAGAAGAGAAAGGAGGGTGGTTGCCTTTTGAGTGATGGAGATGGAGTCTGGAGAGAGGCATCCAGGATAATGAACATCATCATTAACTATGCTGTCAAGCACCTCCTCTTCATCTTCTCCTGGGAATGGAGACTGGCAAAAGATTGATAGAGGGAAGGCTTTATTCTGTTTTATGGCCAGTCATTGAAACTATATAACATTACATATCTGTGTATTTGTGGTTATTCATTTGTATTTGTATTTATTATGGATCCCCATTACTCTTCCTGGGGTCCAGCAAAATTAAGGCAGTTATACATTTTAAAAACATTACAATACATTCACAACAGATTTCACAACATATTAAGTGTGCCCCCTCATACCTCTACTCTACTACCACATATCTATAACACAAAATCCACGTGTACATGTGTAAAGTGTGTGTGTTATTGTGTGTTTGTATGCATATGTCTATGTTTGTGTTGCTTGTTTGTGACAAACTGTTTAGTCTGTGTTTTAGGGAGTGCATTCGTGTGTAGTTATCTTCAGTAAGCACCTCAGGCGCCAGGGCCCAAATTCACAAAACACTTCTTACGCAATTACTTAAGAAGCTTCTTAAGAAAAAAAATAAGAAGTTCATAAGATAGTTCGTAAGTGCAATTCCTCAACAATATCTTAAGATTCAATGATTTTCTTACAAACTTCTCAAATATCTTATTCCGAATCTTCTTAAGATGTGTGTTGCCAGGCAACTGATTTAGCTATCTAGCTAGCAATGGCAATCATGTTAGCATATTTCCTTCAGAGACTAGTTCTAAAACATATTATTGGGTTTAAAATAATCAATACTGAAACTTTCAGATGAAGTTTGAGTGAATTGCTTTCAATTGCTTTCATGAGCGTATTCTCTCACTACCCTGAGTTTAAGACAAGGGTTCAGCTATCTTAGAATTAAGAACAAATTCAAAAACCTTATTTAAAATAATCCAATTTGTTCTTAACTTTTTGCTTAAGGAGAAACATAAGAAATAGCGCAAGAACATTTCCAAAAACAACCTTTATGAGGAATAGCAACTTTGCTTAACTTTCTTCATAAGTCTAAAATGGCAGTTAAGAAGACATTTCTTCTGAAGAAGGTTGTGTGAATCTGGGCCCAGGAACTCTGGAGTTCCACAGAATGTTGACCTCCGGTCGCCATGCCCCATCCCTGCCAGGTTAACAGCAGATAGAGAAGTGTTTAACTACACACACACACACACACACACACATACAGTTTGTAATATGTCATTTCCACACATACCCACATACTCTGTCTGAGATACGATAAACCATAATTTACCTTCTTTACAACGCCCAAAGTCTGTGATTTTAACAAATCCGTCTGCGTCTATCAGCAAGTTGTCCAACTTCAAATTCCTGTGTAAAACACATCCAATTGAAATAAGCTGCAGATGCAAGCTATAGCTGTATTTAGGGCTGGTTTATAACACCCGTGAGTCAAATGACTCAGACACGACTTACCGATAAACTATCTTATTCAGATGCAGGAACTCTAGACCCAGCAAAACACAGGCTGAGTAGAACCTGTAACCTAAAGAAAAGTCAAGAAAATCTCACTGGTCTGGAAGCAGCCGTGCAGGTTGACCAGAAAAGGGTGCCTCGACGCGTTGATTATCTCGAAGATCCTCCTCTCACACATAAGGCTGTCAAGCCATCAGAGAGAGCATTTCTTACTGTAAATAAGTTATTATCTGTGGGTATCACTACTGTATGTGTGTTAAGTGAGCAAGCCTATCCATTGTATGGTATACTGTATCATTATGTCTCCTATTCTTAAAGAACACTAACCTGTCTTCATCACAGGTCACAATGTCCCTCTTCTTCAAGGCTTTGAAGACAGAGTTTTCCTGTCTTCTTAAAGTCAGCTAGAAGTACCTGGATAGGGTGAATATTGGAGTACATGGTGCAGTGGGCTATTACAAAATCATATAATACTCTAACATCATGTTGTGTTGGCAAAAAAACACTGGACCTTTCCAAAGTGTCCCCTTCCCAGGACAGAGATACATTTGAAATCTTCCATCTGCATCCTTGCTCTCTCTGTTGTGTAGTTTTCAATGGAGGACTGAAAAGGGGCAGACAGATATGCTACAAAGCTAGAACCATGGACACCAAGGCCAGTGTGATGGAAATGTCATACTTGTGCTTTTCTATTTACCAATTTCTATGTTCTATGTTTGTGCTTTTCTATAAACCAATTTTTGTGTTCATGCAAGTGACTGACTGAACAAATCCTTACTTACAGTAGCTGCAATTTGGCAGTACACCCAGACCTTGTTTTCAGAACGAAAGATATCTCAGTTTCAAGGTCTCAGCTTAGAGAGAAAAAGCCTCGTGAGGTATTGGTCTGTCACATGTTATGAACCAGTATTGGTATGTCACATGAATGAAACAAAACAGTAATAATGAATTAATTAAGCTAAATTATGCAAATATGACTTGTCTGTGTATAGCCATATATAAGACAACCGCTGGGACTGCCCCAGCAGAGCTCCTGACAGACATTCACTATGGTGCATTAAGTTTGTTGGAACCTCTCCAGCGCACTGACAATAAACAATCTTAAATCAATAAACAATTGGTTTAAGATTGACTGAGTGTCCCTATGTAAGAATTTCCACAAAACCAGTCATTCCTTTGAATAACATTTCATCAAAGTCTTCTAAAGGACTCTATGCACATGACTTTACCAAAATGACATTTGACTGCCACAGTTTTCTGTTCAGTGGAGCTGGTAAAGGTGTTCACCACTTTTTCTGTCAGAGTAGGAATTTGTGGTGTTTTCTGTGCTGTTGAGATCATGTTGGGGATGCATCTTCCCTGGTCAGTGCTAGACGTTTTAGATTACTGCTCTTCACTTATGTTAAGCCTAATCACCGGCACGTCACTGCAGATCAAGAGAAACACAGTGATGGTCATGTATATAATCAGGGAAATCATGCAGTGAAAGTGATATTACATATAGTCCCATAACCAAATATTCTTATAAATACACAACACACAATACCTGTTTTACAATTGATGTTCTTAATGCACACATTGCCTGTATTGTGTTTCCATGGGCAGCACTGTGCTTTCTCTCACCCTGGCAGAAAGGGGGTTGAGAGTGGCCTTATTGGTGGAAAGTGGCGGGTTGACCACAACATCAGAGGAAGTAAACAGACTCAAAGTGGTGAAGGAACTGCATTGAGACAGGACACTCATCATCAGATGGCCCCATGTGGCAAAGTTCCTGTTCATCTGGGCAACACGTAGGAAGTTCTTCCCTGAGTGGAGGGAAAAGAACGCTGAGTTCAATCCATCAACCCAATATACTGTACCTATCATCAACAGTAACAGGAGTAGGCCTATTCAATCTGTGACTAAAGGACCAAGGAAGGTGACATAGAGTAACTTTCTCTTTTGAGAAAATGCACCTTTCATTGGGTTGGCGCTCAATCACAGGTTTGACTAAATTAATCTGCAAAGCCACCAGAAAAATAACAAGTAGTGTGTTACATATGGATATCTGATTGATAGGCCGCACTGTGGCTATGCCATCTCATATTCGGAACTATAAACAAATCACACCTCAGTGAACAGTGTACCCTGGGGCTCCAGGCACAAACACAGAAAATGTTGTTGGTTGTCCAGGAACTCTTCCAGGCGCAGGTACTTGACTGCATACGTCGCCGTCCATTTTTGCCAGAAGAGCCCAATCCCCAACTCCCGAGACTGTGGGGGTCCAAATATGAAATATATTTATAATCTCCCAACTGAGAATTAATATGACCTTTTACCAATATAGACATGTTCAGACTATGTATAACACATTCCTTTGAGTTCACATACAACCAGGTAGGGGCAGTACAATGGCTCCTCCTGGTGTTCTGTATAAGAACTAGCTCTACTAGTCACCCTTTCTACTTCAATGAGAATATCAATCACCCACTCTATTGACACTACTTGCCTGCTCCAGTTGGATGCTGAAGCTTTGTCTCCAGGCCTGCTTGTTCAGGGGTTTGCAGTGGGTGCAACCCACCATTCTGTTATCCAGTTTCAACACTGCACTCATCTCCACTGCCAGACACAAAGTCAGATATTGCTGTTCTGATTTCAGCAAGTCCTCACATCCCAGAAGCCTGACCTCAATTGTGCCTGTAAAATGTTACATTTATCAGGAGAACAGACCATAAAATAAATAGTATCTTTCTGCTTTTACCTCAGATCCATAAACATACATAAAATATCTGTAAGGTTTGAAGAGAGTGGTTACCTGTTAGGGAGGCCGGCTTAAGTAAGGATGAGGAGGTTGAGGAGGAAAGGGAGAAGAGTAAACAACTTTGTCATTGTCCCCCAGGGGGAGGGGATCCTGTAGGGAGCCCCTCTTTGGTGACAGGCTCCTGGACAGCTTCCTGGGAGGACTCCCTCAGGCGATACTCCAGAGAAAGACGCAGAAGATGTAGCTTCTGAGACAAATCTTACACATGGAATCGGGTCTGGTAGAGATATACTGTATGCAATTCCTCAAACACACATAGCATAGAAACAAAAACAAATGTTCCAATGTAAAAACCAATAACCTGATGATGTTTTTCCAATCTTAAACTAATTTTACAAAAGGTTCCTTAGTTCCTGTGAATTGATTGTAATTTTGTACTGTTTTCTAATAGAATAGTAAAAAAAAAAAAAAAAAAAAGTGTTTCTAGATATAACCAAGCTAGCCCACCTCAGCCAGGCCAGTTGGCAGCTCCTCAAGCTCCTTCACCATATCCCTAGCCACCTTCACCACCTCTGTCTCTCTCTGGACATAGTGTTTTAACTCTGCCACACGAATGTCCAGGGGATTGACACCCAAAGGTATCTTCCTGAGTCAATGGTGCATGACAAAAAAAGCACAGATTTCAAGCACAGATCATATCAGAAAACATACATTGTAAATCTCCAATCAACATTAAAGAACCATCGTCCACATACTGAGGAACTGTCTCTCTCACCGTCTTTCTAATAAGAGTACAATCTCCATAACTTACTACTCAATCAGTGTAAAAATTCCAGAGCCATCATCCTTTAATTCATGGTTCTTCAAGCCGGATTGAGTTAACAACCCGAAGATATGGATCCAACACATACGAACGCACCTGACCCATCCGTGTGGCCCCGTTCACAGAGAGAAAGACATCCCCCGGCTCACCTCGGAACATGAACCCCCAGCTCACCTCGGAACATGAATAGAACTGAAGAACTAAGCATCTATCAGTGGCAGGTCTTGCCATTCAGCACGACTTGTAGTCCCTGTTGCGCCATCTACGCTCTGCAAGGACACATTCAGGACAACATTGGAGTCAACCAAGAGCTTGTGAAGCCCGCCACCGAGTCATTCTACGTGGACAACTGCCTTTGAATATTACCCTCTGCCGATGAAGCAATAAACATTGTTAATGGACTGCGGCAGTGGCTCCATACTGGAGGCTTTGAGATACACCAGTGGGCTAGCAATGTACCAGCTGTCATTGAGCACCTACTGCCCGAGGCAAGATAGGAAAGAAGCGAACTGTGGCTTTCCCAAAGTAGCACGGATCTCCAGGAACCAACCCTGGGGCTACGTTGGAACTGCCTCAGAGACTCCTTGAGATACAAGCACTGCACTGCGGAGAGCTCCAAACCTACAATGAGTAATATCTACAGCATGCTCGCCCATCAATACGACCCATTAGGCCTTTCACAACCTGAGCCAAGGTACTCATCCAGGACCTGTGGAAGGAAGGGATAGGTTGGGACGACCCCATTCAACCTCAGAGCCTGCTGGACAGATGGCTTGTCTGATAAACTTTACTAAAAAATACATGTTGTACAGCAAATGAAAGATACACTGGTTCTTAATTTAACCGCTGTGTTAAATTTAAAAAAAAATACTTTAGTACAAAGTACAGCATGCAATATTGTGAGACAGCGCCCAGCAATTCTCCGCCATGTTGGAGCCAACTTATACCACAAAAATACGAAATAACATCATAAATATTCTCTTACCTTTGATGATCTTCCATCAGAATGTAGTGCAAGGAGTCCTATTTCCACAATAAATCGTTGTTTTGTTTTAGAATGTCAATTTCTTCTGTCGAATTAGCAACTTTGGCTAGCATTGTGGCGCGAACATGCCCATCAACACTTTGTGCGTGGAACGAAAAATTCCAAAAGTCACAATAAACGTTGAATAAACTGGTCAAACTCGGTTGAAATCCATCTTTATGATGTTTTTCTCATATGTATCCAATAAATTCCAAGACGGAGCATTTCGTCGTGTATACCTAACGCATTTCAGAAGACAATGTGGGGTTCCCTGGTGCGCGGCTAAATACTGCCAATAGGGCGGACCTGTCACTCCAAAAGCTCTCATTCGGTCTCACATCAAGCTAGACACCCCATTCAACATTCTACTGCCTGTTGACATCTACTGGAAGGCGTATGAAGTGCATACAGATCCATAAATATAAGGCAATTGAATAGGCAAGGCCTGACACAGAGTCCCATTTTCAGAATTTTCACTTCCTGTTTGGAAGTTTGCTGCCAAATGAGTTCTGTTTTACTCACAGATATAATTCAAACAGTTTTAGAAACTTCAGAGTGTTTTCTATCCAATAGTAATAATAATATGCATATCGTATGATCTAGAACAGAACAATAACGAGGCCGTTTAATTTGGGCACAATTTTTTCCCAAAGTGAAAACAGCGCCCCCTATTCACTAAGAGGTTAAGAACTCAGTGATGACATCAAAGCTATCACAAGCTGGCAGAGTGTTTAGGTCATTACCAAGTGCAGCTCGCCACCTACTGCTGTGAACACAAATCTCCGATTTGGACATAATTTCCTTTCTGACCAATTTATTAATCACTGTGCGTGAATACAAAACTGTAAGTAAGGTATATGTTTGAATGACAAAGTTGTCAATAACGTTAGTTTAAGTATATTTGTGTCATTATTTCAGCATTATGTATCTCATTTTTATGCAAGCTATCTGGCATTGTTAGCTGGTTAGTCTGATGTTGCTAGGTACTTGTATTTTCGTTTCAGTCATTGGATTATTTTAACAGATGAGAGCTATATATCTTGTTTGTTATTGCTAAATGAATGTGCCTTGTCTTAGTATTGATGCCATTGTATTCATGTTTATTATTGTCAGACCACTTCTTGTTTGGAAAAATGGGCAGTTAATTGAATAATCAAAGCTGAGTGACATGGCATAGAATTGCAAACATTGTTAATCTCCAATCATTATTAAAGAACCCTAAACAAAGGGACTGTCTCTCTCACCGTCTCTCTAACAGGAGTACAATCTCCATAATTTATCCCTACTCAATCAGTGTATAAATTCCAGATGCATCATCCTCTAATTCAAAGTGTGTGTGTGTGTGTGTGAACAAACTAAAGCTTTCAGTCCAAGATGGCGTAGCAGTTGGACGTGTGTTTTTGTCTTGTCCCGTCCTGTCCCGTGTATATATTGTCTTCTTCGTATATATTTTGTATGCATTTAATCTCGCTCTCGCTTTCCATCTATGGATTGAAAATACTCTCCTGCAACCCACCTCACCCAATGTGGTACGGATCTGCTATTTTTATACTTTAGAACAGGAACCCCCATCAGAAGCTAGCCAGCTAACTAGCTAGTAGTCAGTTAGCCACTGCTAGCGGTCCTCACCATTAACTCGGACATCAGCCAGCCTCAACCCGGTCAATCCCTGCCAGTCTGCACAGCGCGATATCAACCCAGAGCATTTCGGACTGTTTTTCGCTACCACATCTCCGGATTCCTAGCGCAAGCTCTGAACCTTTACACCGGATCATAGCAGCTAGCTAGCTGCTATTCGAGTGGCTACTCCAGGCTAACGTCTCTGTCCCGAAGCAAGCACCAGTTAGTCTGGAGCTAGCGTGGAGCTAGCCAAAGAGTTCCACCAGCCAATTCTTGGGCTACAATACGTCTTTTGCCAATTGTCCTGGACCCTTTACTGCCGACACAGAGCCCCGCCGATCCATCACGACTGGTCTGCCGACGTAACCGTCCAAGGTGGTTTCAACAGGCTCTTCCATTGTAACGTCGCTGGATGCCCATCTGCTAGCCCCGGCCCGCTAGCTGTCAGAATCGCCGTGTCTCCAGCTCGCCTAGTGTAGCAGCGACTACGGAATCGTCTCCCTGACTCATCTAGTGCTACTCATTGGACCCTATGATCACTTCGGCTACACATCTCTCCCTAATGCCAATATACCTTGTCTATTGCTGTTTTGGTTAGTGATTATTGTCTTATTTCACTGTAGAGCCACTAGCCCTGCCCAATATGCCTTAGATAGCCCTTTTGTTCCACCCTCCACACATGCGGTGACCTCACCTGGCTTAACTGGTGCCGCTAGAGACAAAACCTGTCTCATCGTCACTCAATGTCTAGGTTTACCTCCACTGTACGCACATCCTACCCTACCCTTGTCTGTACATTATGCCTTGAATCTATTCTTCCGTGCCCAGAAATCTGCTCCTTTTACTTTCTGTTCCGAACGCACTAGACAACCAGTTCTTATAGCCTTTAGATGTACCCTTATCCTACTCCTCCTCTGTTCCTCTGGTGATGTAGAGGTTAACCCAGGCCCTGCAGCCCCCAGCACCACTGTCAACCGTAAAAGCCTTGGTTTAATGCATGTTAACATTAGAAGCCTCCTCCCTAATGTGAGCGGACCAAGTAATTGGGCGTCACTCAAAAGCAGGAAGGTGGAACAAACGAGTCAGGAGTAGGTTTTCTTGATTGAACATAGTTCTATATTGAGGGCATTTGGACAACACAAACACTCCAACGTAATCAACGAAAATCTCCCAAAGGAAAAAGAAAACATATCTTCTTCTCCAGATCAAAACAGGAACACATAATGATTGTCTTTAAACTACAACAAAAAGGGCCTCCCGGGTGACGCAGTGGTCTAGGGCACTGCATCGCAGTGCTAACTGCGCCACCAGAGTCTCTGGGTTCGCCCCCAGGCTCTGTCGCAGCCGGCCGCGACCGGGAGGTCCGTGGGGCGGCGCACAATTAGGCTAGTGTCGTCCAGGTTAGGGAGGGTTTGGCCGGTAGGGATATCCTTGTCTCATCGCGCTCCAGCGGCGGGCTGGGCGCAGTGCGTGCTAACCAAGGGGGGCCAGGTGCACGGTGTTTCCTCCGACACATTGGTGCGGCTGGCTTCCGGGTTGGAGGCGCGCTGTGTTAAAGAAGCAGTGCGGCTTGGTTGGGTTGTGCTTCGGAGGACGCATGGCTTTCGACCTTCGTCTCTCCCGAGCCCGTACGGGAGTTGTAGCGATGAGACAAGATAGTAATTACTAGCGATTGGATACCACGAAAATTGGGGAGAAAAGGGGATAAGATTTATTTAAAAATAAAATAAAAAAAATAAAAAAAACTACAACAAAAAGTCACGGCATTGTCACCGTCTTAATGGTTCTTCATAGATAGCTCCTCTGTCTCGGTGGCCATCTTCCAGAGCTAGTTCCCCTTTCTGCTGGTTCCATACTCTCTCTTATAGGGGAAGGAGAAAATCTCATTAGTAGTGTCAGCTGTGCTTAATTGCCTCTGGTTACCTTGTCTTCCATGCCTTGTTGGGCTACCATCCGTGAGCCCAGCCTGCCCTCTGGTGGTCCTTCCACACTAAGTTTGTTTTATTCACTGCTTTAGCACACTCCACCAAACCTGATGTCCTAGCCGTGTCTGAATCATGGCTTACGAAGGCCACCAAAAATCCTGAAATTTCCATCCCTAACTATAACATCTTCCGACAGGATAGAACTGCCAAAGGGGGCGGAGTTGCAATCTACTGCAGGATATCCTGCACAGTTCTGTTATACTATCCAGGTCTGTGCACAAACAATTCGAGCTTCTACTTTTAAAAATCCACCTTTCCAGAAACAAGTCTCTCACTGTTGCCGCTTGTTATAGACCCCCTTCAGCCTCCAGCTGTGCCCTGGACACCATATGTGAATTGATTGCCCCCCATCTATCTTCAGAGTTCGTACTGTTAGGTGACCTAAACTGGGATATTCTTAACACCCCGGCCATCCTACAATCTAATCTAGATGCCCTCAATCTCACACAAATTATTAAGGAACCTACCAGGTACAACCCTAAAACCGTAACCATTGGCACCCTCTTAGATATCATCCTGGCCAACTTGCCCTCTAAATACACCTCTGCTGTCTTCAACCAGGATCTCACTGATCACTGCCTCATTGCCTGCATACGTGATGGGTCCGCGGTCAAAACGACCACCTCTCATCATTGTCAAACGCTCCCTGAAACACTTCAGCGAGCAGGCCTTTCTAATTGACCTGGCCCGGGTATCCTGGAAGGATATTGACCTCATCCCGTCAGAAGAGGATGCCTGGTTGCTCTTTAAAAGTGCATTCCTCGCCATCTTAAATAAGCATGCCCCATTCAAAAAATGTAGAAACTAAGAACAGACATAGCCCTTGGTTCACCCCAGACTTGACTGCCCTTGACCAGCACAAAAACATCCTGTGGCGTTCTGCATTAGCATCGAATAGCCCCCGCGATATGCAACTTTTCAGGGAAGTCAGGAACCAATATACTCAGTTAGGGCTAGCTTTTTCAAGGCTAGCTTTTTCAAACAGAAATGTGCATCCTGTAGCACTAATTCCAAAAGGTTTTGGGACACTGTAAAGTCTATAGAGAATAAGAGCACCTCCTCCCAGCTGCCCACTGCACTGAGGCTAGGAAACACTGTCACCACCGTAAAAATCTACGATAATCAATCATTTCAATAAGCATTTTTCTACGGCTGGCCATGCTTTCCACCTGGCTACCCCAACCATGGCCAAATCAGCTGGGCTAGACAATCTGGACCCTCTCTTTCTAAAATTATCCGCTGAAATTGTTGCAACCCCTATTACTAGCCTGTTCAACCTCTCTTTCGTATCATCTGAGATCCCTAAAGGGGGAGACACTCTAGACCCAAACTGTTATAGACCTATATCCATCATGCCCTGCCTTTCTAAAATCTTGGAAGCCAAGTTAATAAACAGATCACCGACCATTTTAAATCCCACCGTACCTTCTCTACTATGCAATCTGGTTTCCAAGCTAGTCATGGGTGCACCTCAGCCACGCTTAAGGTCCTAAACGATATCATAACCGCCATCGATAAAAGACAGTACTGCATCTTCATCGACCTGGCCAAGGCTTTCGACTCTGTCAATCACCGCATTCTTATCAGCAGACTCAATAGCCTTGGTTTCTCAAATGACTGCCTTGTCTGGTTCACCAACTACTTTTCAGATAGAGTTCAGTATGTCAAACCGGAGGGACTGTTGTCCAGACCTCTGGCAGTCTCTATGGGGGTTCCACAGGGTTAAATTCTCGGGCCGACTCTTTTCTCTGAATATATCAATGATGTCACTCTTGCTGCTGGTGATTTTCTGATCCACCTCTACGCAGACGACACCATTCTGTACACATCTGGCCCTTCTTTGGACACTGTGTTAACAAACCTCCAAGCAAGCTTCAATGTCATACACTCCTTCCGTGGCCTCCAACTGCTTTTAAATGCTTGTAAAACTAAATGCATGCTCTTCAACTGATTGATGCCCTCACCCGCCCGCCTGACTAGCATCACTACTCTGGACAGTTCTGACTTAGAATATGTGGACAACTACAAATACCTAGGTGTCTGGTTAGACTGTAAACTCTCCTTCCAGACTCACATTACGCATCTCCAATCCAAAATTAAATCTAGAATCGGCTTCCTATTTCGCAACAAGGCCTCTTTCACTCATGCTGCCAAACATGCCCTTGTAAAACTGACTATCATACCGATCCTTGACTTTGGCGATGTCATTTACAAAATAGCCTCCAACACTCTACTCAGCAAACTGGATGCAGTCTATCACAGTGCCATCCGTTTTGTCACCAAAGCCCATACATTACCCACCACTGGGACCTATATGCTCTCGTTGGCTGTCCCTCACTACATATTCGTGGCCAAACCCACTGGCTCCAGGTCATCGATAAGTCTTTGCTTGGTAAAGCCCCACCTTATCTTAGCTCCCTGGTCACCATAACAACACCCACCCGTAGCACGGGCTCCAGCAGGTATATTTCACTTGTCATCCCCAAAGCCAACACTTCCTTTGGCCGCCTCTCCTTCCAGTTCTCTGCTGCCAATGACTGGAACGAATTCCAAAAATCACTGAAGCTGGAGTCTTATATCTCCCTCTCTAACTTTAAGCATCAGCTGTCAGAGCAGCTTACCGCTCACTGTACCGGTACACAGCCAATCTGTAAATAGCACACACAACTACCTCATTCCCATATTGTTATTTATACTCTTGCTCTTTTGTACCCCAGTATCTCTATCATCATCATCATCTGCACATCTATCACTCCAGTGTTAATGCTAATTTGTAATTATTTTGCCTCTATTGCCTATTTATTGCCTTACCTCCCTACTCTTCTACATTTGCACACACTGTACATAGATTTTTATATTGTGTTATTGACTGTGTTTGTTTTTGTGTAACTCGGTGTTGTTGTTTTTGTTGCACTGCTTTGCTTTATCTTGGCCAGGTCGCAGTTGTAAATGAGAACTTGTTCTCAACTGGCCTACCTTGTTAAATAAAGGTGAATAAAAATAAATAAAAAACTGAAAATAACAATCATTTTTTCTGCAATAGCAGTAGCCTACCTTCCCTTTGTAGCAGGGTAGAGTTGAGAGGGAAAATGCTATACAGCAAGTAAATAACTATATATTTAAAAGAGAAGAAACTGTTAGCTGTGATCGTTGAAAAATGATTATGTAAATACATACAAAATGTTACAAAGATGTTGATGTGTTTTTTTTTCAACAAAATCCCGCCTTTTTTGTTAGTGGGTGGATTCGATTATGCTGACCTGCAGGGCAGCGGTTTATGGCCCGTGCCTTGAACGGGCAAAAACGGTGAGGAGGGAGCGGCTTTCTCAAATAGAACAGTAATCTGCACCGCTCGGTCATGTTGTCAACAAGGCAGTTTTTGTTGCATCGTCCAGAAACATACATGTATTTTACATTAAATATGTTTGCATTTTCAAACTAGTTTTCATTGGGAAGGTATATAAAGCGTTATCAAAAGCAATCACTTTTGCATGTGAAAACAGAATCCTACTCTTTACGTCACTTTTGTTTTGAGCCGTCCTCGCCTGGGCTTTGAACTAGATGCCTGGTTCCAAAACGAATGCAATCAACTTTTCACCCGGTGTAAAACACGCCTGCCCGGGCCAGATTAATCGAGTCACCTTATTATATGCCAGCCCGTGTGCGACCTCGCCTATCAGAAAACACTAGAATCGAGCAAGTAGACTTGTCCTCGAGAGGCGGAGCCCGGTTGGTTCCATTTGCTGAGGCGCGTTCGTAGTGAAAGGGAGCGCGTGAGTGGGCTTGCCTTGAGCTTCGTGGTGTCTGGCTTACTCGCTTTTTATTGTGTAGAGGAGGGCTGCACACGTTGTAACGGCACACCGAAATCGTAGGTAGAAATAATCATCTCCTGTTCGGAGAGAACAGAAAATAACGAATTCGGTGTTCTTTTCCGAAGTCTGTTATTCACAGCCTTCGAAAAACATGTCGGCATCGGCGGCAAAAGTGAGTAAAAAGGAGCTGAACTCAAACTATGACGGCGCGGACGAGACCTCCGGTAAGGAATGGCGGCCTCCAGTTAACCGCCATTTTCACTTTCTTTATTAGTTCTATCGAAATGTACAACTTGAATGCAAATGAGTTCACAGCCAGTAATGTGTTGTCCTTGTGCTTTTCCATATGAATATGCCCGGTTCTGGGTGCAGTCCGTATTGTCTGCCGTGAGTGCGTAGTTCTAGGTTCTACTACGTTAGACCGGTGATGGAGGCCATGTTAGCTAACTACGTTAGCAACATTTCATAGCTAGCTAACGTTACCTAGCTAATTGTTTAATCAATGAATGTCCTGTTCAGTATTTTATTTCGCAAGTCTAGTCCTTGGTACTGTAAAAGCAATTGTACAACCATTTGTATAATAGACAGTGCATTTTTGATTGAGAAGTCATGCATTCTATGTTGAATGAAACCACCGTGGCCTTGTTAACGTTACTTTGTTGTTGTACATATCCGCCATGAAACTAGCCAGAGTGTTATTTGAAACATGGCTAACTAGCTTAACTTATAGTTAGTGAGCCGTTGTTTTCGAGAAGTAGGCCATTGGAAGCATTACATGCGTTGATTCAACAATGCAGGGTTAGTTATAAACAAATAACTTGTGCATAGTTTCGATGCAATGCAGCTAACGTTAGTTAGCTAGCTGTAAGTCAGTGTTGGGGAAAGGAGGCACAGAGTGCAGTGTGCGGACTCCCACATTCAAACCACGCGGCCCTCGCTGTAGCCAGCAGGAAGAACCGCCGTTTACAAGCTGCTCTGAAATCGCTAGTTGCAGAGGTGTTGCTAACACTTTCAGTCATTTACATTTAAGTCATTTAGCAGACGCTCTTATCCAGATCGACTTACAAATTGGAATACAGTCAGTCATGCATGGCAAAAGCAATTTGTTGATTAAGATGGATGTTTTCGCCCATTTTGCACCCCTTTATTCAGACTACAAATCGTTACCGGCTCACTCCTGCAACGCTTTTCCATCCATGGACCTGAGTGAAGCTTGGGAGTTCAGGGTCAATTTCAAAACAAGAACATTAGCTCGTAACTTTCTTTGTTGGATATAGCTACATCTTTGACTATTGGCAGGTAAATGTGCAGGAACTTGGTAGTTACTATTTAATGTTGATGTATATCACCAATGCACTGCACCGAGAGTCACTACAATATTTTCTGACATTATTGCATTTCTCATTACAGAAAAAGAGCAACAGGAAGCTATTGAACACATTGATGAAGTTCAAAATGAAATTGACAGGTAAGCCACTCAAGTTAGTGCATATGTATCAGTATTAAACACATTTGTGTTTAAAGGTGTAACAATGTGATATATAAACGGTTGACCTTTTTCAACGCAGATACCGATTATTGGAGGACCAAAAAAATGATGATACCAATTTAATCGCCTGAATTGTATATATTTGTAATGACAATTACAACAATACTGAATGAACAATGAACACTTATTTTAACTTAATATAATACATAAATAAAATATATTTAGTCTCAATAAATAATGCAACATGTTCAATTTGGTTTAAATAAGGCAAAAACTGTTGGAGAAGAAAGTAATAGTGCAATATATGCCGTGTAAAAAAGCTAGCGTTTAAGTTCCTTGCTCAGATAAATGAGAACATATGAAAGCTGGTGGTTCAATATTCCCAATTAAGACGTTTTAGGTTGTAGTTATAGGAAATATGACGTGTGGACTGTTTCTCTCTACCATTTGTATTTCATATACCTTTGTCTATTGGATGTTCTTATAGGCACTTTAGTATTGCCAGCCTAATCTCAGGAGTTGATAGACTTGAAGTCATAAACAACGCTGTGCTTCAAGCATTGCTAAGAGCTGCTGGCAAACGCAGTAAAGTGCTGTTTGAATGAATGCTTACGAGCTTGCTGCTGCCATACACCGCCCAGTCGGCCTGCTCTATCAAATCAGACTTAATTATAGTATAATAAACACAGAAATACAAGCTGTAGGTCATTAATATGCTCAAATCCGGAAACTATCATTTAGAAAATAAACCTTTTTATTATTTCCGTGAAATATGGAACCGTTTCGTATTTTATCGAACGGGTGGCAAGCCTAAGTCTAAATATTGCTTTTGCATTGTAGAACTTTCAATGTTATGTCATAATTCTGGAAAATTAATTACTTTCTTTTTTATGAGAAAATTTTCACTTATACCCTGCCTGCTTGCGCTGAAAGCAAGAGCAGTGACACAATTTCCCTAGTTAATATTGCCTGCTAACATGAATTTCTTAACTTAATATGCAGGTTTTTTTTTTAAATATACTACTGTATTGATTTTAAGAAAGGCATTGATGTTTATGGTTAGGTACATTTGTGCAAAGATTTTGCATTTTTTGGTAGTGTGCTTTTGTTAAATCATCACCTGTTTGGCGAAGTTGAAGTAGGCTGTGATTCGATGATACAGGCACCACATTGATTATATGCAACGCAGGACAAGCTAGTTAACCTAGTAATATCATCAACCATGTGTAGTTAACTAGTGATTATGTGAAGAATGATTGTTTTTTTTAATATGATATATTTGATGCTAGCTAGCAACTTACCGTGGCTCCTTGCAGCCACAAGGTCCTTTTGACGCTGCACTCGCGTAACAGGTGGTCAGCCTGCCACAGTCTCCTTGTGGATTGCAATGTAATCGGCCATGATCAGCGTCCAAAAACCTCCTCATTAATCAGCCTTGCCGATTTTAAATAAACTCTTTCGGTGTAAACTTAAATGACTGAAACCAAATATAAAGTATGTAGAAAAGAGAAAGGACCTATAATTCATTTAACAGTATTGATTTTGTTACGTTTGAGCAAAAACATTGGCCATGGCAAAATGCATAGAATTGCAGGAAATTATCTTTTAAAATTACTTCGCTCAGCTACATGGCAGAACATGTACAATTCCGTTTACATTAGCTTTAAAACTACACAATTTTCTCTTAGCTCCATGGCACGGTGTTTAGAATTTCAGGAAATTCGCGTTAAAACGGCAAACATTTCTCGTCTCCATAGAGTAATTTTGTTAATTTCAGGAAATTCGCGTAAAACGCAAAAAAATAAATCTATATACACAACTTTCGGGAAGAGAAACACCACCTAAGCCCTTTTTGATCCAGGAAAAACGCTGATATGCAATCTTTTCTCCACAGACTGAATGAGCAGGCGAGTGAGGAGATATTGAAGGTAGAACAGAAATACAACAAACTCCGTCAGCCATTCTTTCAGAAGAGGTCAGAACTGATCGCCAAAATCCCCAACTTCTGGGTCACAACGTTCGTCAACCATCCGCAAGGTGAGTTTCTTTAGTAGGCTCTCACAGGATTTTACCACTGGAACCTAGAATGCTCAGACGTTCTGACTGTTTTAATTCTTCCCCCTACAGTTTCTGCCCTTCTTGGTGAGGAAGATGAGGAGGCACTTCACTATCTGACTAGGGTGGAGGTTACAGAGTTTGAAGATATCAAGTCGGGCTACAGAATAGATTTTGTACGTGAAGGTTACCATCATATTGCATTCATAGGATATTGCATTAATGGCAGCAATATGTCATTTATTGGCTTAATTAAATTGATTTATTTTGTCTTCTAGTATTTTGATGAAAACCCATACTTTGAAAACAAAGTCCTTTCCAAAGAGTTCCACCTGAATGAGAGTGGAGACCCATCATCAAAGTCAACAGAAATCAAATGGAAATCAGGAAAGGTATTTCACATCGGCTCTTTTCACGTGCATGGACATATTGGAGATTCTCTGAATGTGCAATATGCAGAAATCGCTCTGCTATTTCCTGGTTGCTAAATAATTTTAGTTTGACAAAACAAGTAATGTGTAGAGAATCATTATACAATCTAAAATGATGTGAAATATATATTCAATAACCCAACATTGTATTTTCAGCTGGTGTAAAAAAAACAACTACAATGTAAGACGTGAAAACTAAACTTACGAATGGGTAGCATAGAAATGGCTCAAATAGAACATATCTACGGCTTTTTAGACTAGCTTTCAATGAGAATAACAGATCAATAACTCACATTTCTATGTGAATTTGGTCTGGTTGCACAAAAAGTTACATATTGCTGCTTTAAAAGCACAGCATTTGGCAGAAACGAGTAGGGCACTTAAACCAGTATGTTGATGAGACTTTTTTAACACTACGTACCTGAATATGGGGGGGAAATATCTCTGCAGTTGCATTTATCATATAGCTAGCTTGCTCTCCATCTTTTTAAATAGTGAACCAACATGTTTTTGTCACTTATTACCCTGACTGATCAAAACTCACTTTCTCATTCGTGCTCCCTCTTTAGTGAGCAATATGCTTGGAACATTAAATCGCAATAATATTGCAGTATTTATTCGCAATAAATTTAGTTTAAAATACATATCGTATCATGAAGTCTCTGGAAATTCCCAGCCCTAACCTGAATGTTGTACTTCAGTGTATATAGATCATTTTGGTTTTCATGGCTGGTTGTTGTTGTTATTGCGAGTGTAGTGAAATGCTTGTGCTTCTAGTTCCATCAATGCAGCAATATCTAACAAGTAATATCTAACAGTTTCACAACAAATACCTAAGTTGGTTTGTTATCCCTGTGACGTCTCTGAAGGACCTGACAAAGCGCTCCAGCCAGACGCAGAATAAAGCCGGCAAGAAAAGGCAGCATGAAGAGCCAGAGAGCTTTTTCACCTGGTTCACTGATCATTCAGATGCTGGGGCAGATGAGCTGGGAGAGGTCATCAAGGATGACATCTGGCCAAACCCCTTGCAGTACTACCTGGTAAGTTTCCAACAGTGGTGTAAAAATACTTTAAAGTACTACTTATGTCGTTTTTTGTTGTTGTGGTATCTGTACATTCCTTTACTATTTATATTTTTGATAACTTTTACTTCACTACATTCTTAAAGAAAATTATGTACTTTTTATTCCATACATTTTCCCTGACACCCAATGCTTATTAGCAGGACAGAAAAATGGTCCAATTTACACACTTATCAAGAAAACATGCCTGGTCATCCCTACTGCCTCTGATCTGGCGGACTCACTAAACACATGCTTAGTTTGTAAATTATGTGTGAGGGTTGGACTGTGCCCCTGGCTATCTGTACATTTTAAAAACAACAATCGTGCTGTCTGGTTTGTTTTAATATATCGATTTTGAAAAGATTCATACTTAAGTATATTTTAGCAATTACATTTACTTTTGATACTTAGGTAGATTTAAAACCAAATACTTTTAGGCTTTTACTCAAGTAGTATTTTACTGGGTGACTTGAGTCATTTCTTATGAAGATATCTTTACTTTTACTCAAGTATGACAATTGGGTACTTTTTCCAACACTGGTCTCCAAGGCCTAGCACACCCTGTTATCGATGTTCTCTTGACTTTGGATAGGACTTGTTACCAGCTCTTTGACTTCTATGTCCATTGTGCAACTTTATTATTCCTTCTCTGGGTGTCACCCAGGAGATTAAGTCTCCTGTGTAGATGAAGAATTTATAGTTAAAATGTTGGCTAATTTGATTGGCAGGTTCCTGACATGGATGATGAGGAGGCAGAAGGTGAAGATGATGATGACGAGGAAGGTCTTGAGGACATTGATGAGGAAGGTGATGAAGATGATGGAGAAGAAGATGAGGATGACGGAGACGATGGGGAGGTATACCCTAGATAATTGCTTAATTTCCTCTTAATTGGGTATATTGAATAGTCAGATTTGTTTTTATGGTGTTGATGATTTTTCCTTTATTTTATTTAGGACGAAGAAGGAGAAGATGACTAAACCGAAAAATGACATCTACCAATACCCTTTCCTATTTTCACCCAATTTGGTTATCCACCCATATTTGGGAGCAACATTTTGTATTTTTATTTTGTGCTTCGCTGTCTCATTCTGAAGCCTCACTCCTGTCTGTGCCATGTTAAGTTTCTTTGTCTCATCTAAAAACCAATGGCAAATTCCTGCCTTGAATTGTATGTACCACCCCAATTCCCAAATTCATCTGAAGAAAAATAAAAACTTACAAAAAAATAGATTCAGCATGCCATCTTGAGTAGAATTAAATAGCAATTTATATATATAATTTTCTTGCTGTTGAAAAGGTTGTGATAAATGAACAAAAGCCATGGTGCAGTGACCTAGCGCTAGCAGACCCCTCTATAGTTTTTATAATTTTGTTAAGTTGGCGAGTAGATCCCTGCAAATAATGTCCCCCCCCCTATGTGGTTAAAAGTTAACAGAAAATACCAGCTTATTCCCATCACCTGTAATGTTTGGGGTCAATGCTGGGGTAGGGTAAAGGGTTATCTTGGGGTGCTGGGGAGGGTGGGCATTTTGACACCATTACTATCTTTTTTTTTTATATTGTTTTACAGACATCCATGAGATGTGAAATTACATTTTTAATAAACAAAACAAAAATGTAAAAAAAATGCTTGTAAATTTGGGCCTCCCACTGCTTCATGGAATACAACCTGTTATCTCATTGAATTTACATCTAATCAAAGTTTTATTTTCCGCTGGGGGGGAAATAATCATCTGTTTTAAACTTAGCGGTGTACAAGTTGTTTTGTTACAATAAAACTTAATGTGTACACAAATGTGTGTGACTCTTCTAACCAACCATAGTAGTAAATTGTAGCGATTTATCTAGAGTCAGCAAACTACATGGATGTTAAATGTCTGGTGGTTATAGCTAAAATAGTGTACTTGTGTTACTGGACCAGTATATATTAGTGTTAATGACCAGTTTATTTTAGAAGTGTATACAATCACATAGAATACTACATGCTGTGTTGGCGCCACTTTATTATGAAATGCAAAAGTTAATTGGTAGAGCCAGCTGAACCAGGTATCCTTTTGTAACTTTGAATGCAGGAGTTGTCCACTTCTGAATGTTTAAAGTCATAGGAAGTGTTGATGGTACAATAATTTAGTTATCAAAGCCCCAAATGTCTGCGCCGATTCCTCAAATTGCTTTTTGGTTAGACTTTGGCCGTTACAAAACAAACCGCATAAGGTAGATAGGTGTATGGCATTGGTGCCTAACCCCCCCACCTGGTTGCCAGACACGTTTGATGGATGAGACTAGACACACCACAATCAAAATCATATGCCGATGTCTATTTTAACTCCCAACCCACCAAGGTGCGTGTGACAACTGTCCAGTACACCAGATGAAATGTCTCCGCCGAAAGTCATGTCTGTTAGCCCTGAGGGGGTTCGAACCGCTCGACGGAACTCCTAGTTTCCCTATAACAGTATCATGTCATGTTAGAGGGCGCAAGTTGACAGTGGATAAAGTTGTCATCTTTCTCAAAAGCCAATTCTTGTCCGCTGGACCTGCAGAACAAGTAAACACTTATTTACGCTTTAACTAGAACAAGTCACCGAATCCATCCACAACACAGGCTTCGACGAGCATTATCACACACAAATACAGTGAAACAAGTGTTTGCAGCCGAAGTTCCGACGGTTGTCTCTGCCCGCCAACTTACTTATGCAATGATACTAGTTACTCTTTCATATGTGTGCGGTCATGCAGATCAGGAACGAGCGAGATCGGACGAAACATTTAAGAAAATAAATGGTGCTTGCTTAGGACGTTTACAACCAATTCATATAATATTCGAAATGTATCCCTCAAATTTGGTTCGTTTGAGCACCCCATGGCCTGGAAAACTACGTCATGTTTACAAGGATGGTCGAATGAGTTATCGCATGTCTCTGTCTACAGGCAGGAGATATTTTGCCGTAATTTTACATGTTGCAGAGGGTTTCCCGTTGCTATTGGCAACGTGAATTAAAACGCGGGTCCAAGGAATGTTCTCCAATCACCAGACCGATATCTTTAGAGATGACTGGATCCGATCCCGTCGGTAGAGATTTAGCAGGTTAACAAATCACTCACTTTTGCCAAACCCGTTTTTTTATTCATAATCGGGTTATGAATAAAGAACATCTGTTGAGATTTAGCTTGCTGGTCATGCATGGAGTGATCATGAACATGCTCCCTCCCGGGTACTGTTTTTATCGTGGTATGATTATCTCAGGTTGTCTTGTGTGAATTTCTAGCAGCTAGTTGGCCTACTAGTGCAAATTATGCTCTATCGTGTGCTCCAATTCTAGATTAAGTTATTGGTTGAAAACGCGTGATTCTTCACCACCATTGGCATTGCATGTCCACGTGTCAGAGACCAGACCTGTACAATGTACACCTGAAGATGTGTCAGAAGAGCTGCACTGAAAAGACCCCACAGGTTAGTAAACGTTTAGTCAATAGAGTTCTAAACACTGATTCAACCTTTGAAATTAAGTGGGCCTATAACAATTAAGCAAGGACTGCCAATCAAAGAGGTACACATCAAAGGTGATATTGGGCACCTATGTGCCATGGTCCCCTGGGTGCTGGACCCAGGAAGAACCTCTACTCCGGAAGACACAAGTGGGAGGTCCTGCAAGTAATTGATCTGTTCCTCACAGATACATTTTCATCCAGTGCAATGGACATTGCTTACATTTCACATTTATAAACATACATCATTGCTCACCATTCCCAAAGGTATATCACGCATGATATCATTAGATATACTACCAATATTGATTTTCATGTCTCTCAGGGGCCTACTGTCTGGAGCAGTTGGCTGACCTGTCTCATGAGGATGAACAAGAGCTAAGAACATGGCCACCGTAACAAATATGGAAAAAAGATTGATAGACTCATGATGGATGTTTGATCTCTGAAGAATGAGGTATGTCAGTTGATAATGTATAGTGTGTACAGTTCAATGTTTGCCCCTTACCCAACAAACCCTAGAAGAGGCTATCCCACTATCACAACATACAGAGCAAAGATCTAACTGGCAATCAGCAATATCCAGTGCCTTATTGTTTGTTGCATAAATGTGTCCTGTAAACAAAGAAACTGTGTGTGTGTGTGTGTGTGCGTTTCTGTCTGCTTTTGATGATCAGATTAGGCTGCGGAAGAAGGAGTGTCTGCTGGCGCACCAGTCTGAGTATCTGAGTGCATGCCAGCATGTCATCGACGAGCAGGAGTAGGATCTGCTGGATTCCACCAAAGACCTGGACCTTGGAAAACGAGAGAACATCTCCCTCCAACACTCCCAAAGGAAGAGGTGGGAGACTGGCCACAACAGGTGTGGAGTAATATCATGACATGAGCACATTTAGTCATCATGCATACGTTTACAAACATTCACAAGACAATGTAAAAATGTGTGAGGCAGTTTAGGACTAGCTTGGTTTTAATCTTTCCATTTCGTGCAGGGCTGCGTCGGGGACACTACATGGGGAAAGAGACATGCTACTGAGGAAGCTGGTAGAAGCAGATATTGATGGGGTGGCAGTGGCCACACAGTTGACAGCCCTGAATGAGGCTATGGGTGGCGTGAAAAGGTGAGCTGCACTCTCCGAGAATTCTTCAGGGAGTGCCATGAACAAGAGGTACTCTCCCCAATACATGGACTTGCTTATATTGACAAGGACAGTGTCTTTGCAGGAAAATGGGAAATGACAATAAGAATTGTGGTCTTATATTTTGATTGGAAGAACAAAAATGTTTTAATATTGCAGATAGATTGTAGGTTCTATCATTTGAAATGTTTGCATAATTTCCAATCCCTTATTTTAAATGTTTTCCCTTTATACTTTCCCCCCCTTCTCTACCATCCCTACCCTAATTGGAGTAAACTAACTGACAACAATACTTTTACTGCTACTTACAGCTATTTTGGTCACATCTACGGTACATGTCGTTAAATCATTAAATATTCAGAATTTCCTCTCTTCAAGTGCTGTATTTTCACCCACAGCCGCCAATCCACCATTCATTCAGATCTTAACTCCAACCCACCGATGTCCACAGATTAACCCATCTTTCCCAGTAAAATGCCATTTTGCTATTTCCTTTTGCAATACATCCCTCCATTTTACTATGATGTCTTACTGTGGTTCCTGAACCTCCCTATTTGTAAAAATGTATACCGATATTGCCCTAAAAATAAATGTTTTACCCAAGAGTATAATGATATTTTCCATTGACTGATCGTGGTTTTCCAGATCCCATAACATTGCAGTTTGCAGGTCAATCTGAACTCTGATATTATGACATAACAACCATTCCTGGTCCTGACTCCAAAAGCGAGCCACAGATGGACAGTACCAGAAAATATGTTCTATTGATTCTGTTTCCTCATGCACAGAGTCTGTACAAGGCTGACTGTTCAATGCCCCATATATTGAGCATTCTTCAAAAAGAAAATGGTATTAATTGATAGACAGAATCATTGAGGACATCAAAGCAGAGGCAAGGCCTACTGGAGAGACTGGCGGGCAAAGAAGCAGAAACAGTGGTGTGTATCCATCACTGAATTTTCCTTTCACTCTGTGTGGTGCTTATCCATTGTCATAGATGACATTTCAAATGTTGTTTCTGCTTTTCTGGCTTTCAGCATCTTGCTGCAAAACTCAACAAAGGAGATACAGCAGGAGGAGATACAGGCCTTGCTGGAGCAGCTGGAGGAGCTGAAGCAGCAGAGTGAAGAGGACAAAGAGAGTCTGAAGCAGGCAGACCAGACACAGAGGCAGAGAGCAGAGCACAGTGAGGATTCAACCAGACAGCTCTCTGCAAAGCTGCTGGAGAAGGTCTGACACTAACAGGTCCTCAGGCTACTCTCACGGGTGGACATGTGGTGTTTGGATGGCAACAAGCTGGTTGGGTGTGATCCTGTGAATTATATTATATGGGAGGAACACATGTAGATACAGTGGGGCAAAAAAGTATTTAGTCAGCCACCAATTGTGCAAGTTCTCCCACTTAAAAAGATGAGAGAGGCCTGTAATTTTCATCATAGAGGTACACTTCAACTATGACAGACAAAATGAGAAAAGAAAATCCAGAAAATCACATTGTAGGATTTTTTATGAATTTATTTGCAAATTATGGTGGAAAATAAGTATTTGGTCAATAACAAAAGTTTCTCAATACTTTGTTATATACCCTTTGTTGGCAATGATAGAGGTCAAACGTTTTCTGTAAGTCTTCACAAGGTTTTCACACACTGTTGCTGTAACAGTCCTGACCTGTTTTATGTTGTTTTTATGTGTTTATGGTCAGGGCATGTGTTTTGGGGTGGGCAGTCTATGTTATTCGTTTCTATGTTGGTTTTGGTTTGCCTGGTATGGCTCTTGATTAGAGGCAGGTGGTTTGCATTTTCCTCTAATCAAGAGTCATATTTAGGTAGGGCATTCACACTGTTTGTTTGTGGGTGGTTGTCTCCTGTGTTTGTGTCTGTGTGATGTTACGCCACATGGGACTGTAGCGTTTTGTTTGTAGTCGTGTACCTGTTCGTGCGTTCTTCAAGTTATATGTAAGTTCGTGTCCAGGTCTGTTTTCATCGTTTATTTGTTTTGTAGTTTATTCAAGTATAGTTCGTTTTCTGTCTAAGTCGTGTTTGTTATTTTGTCGTGTCTTCAATAAATCATTATGTCTTCACAATCCGCTGCGCCTTGGTTCCCTCAATACTCCTCCTTCTCCGAAAATGGAGAGGAGGAGGAACGTCGTTACAGAACCACCCACCTCTCCAGAGCCAAGCAGCGGAGTCAAAGGAGAAAGGGACAGGAAAAGAAGGAGCAATGGACATGGGACGATGTTCTGGATGGAAAGGGTGTCTACACATGGGAGGAGATCCTAGCTGGTAGAGATCGCCTCCCATGGGAACAGCTGGAGGCACTGAGGAGAGCGGAGGCTACCGGAGAGAGGAACCGGAGCTATGAGGGAACGCGTCTGGCACGGAAGCCGAAAAAGCCCGTGAGTAACTCCCAAAAATTTCTTGGGGGGGGGCTAAAGGGTAGTGGGCCAAGGGCAGGTAGGAGACCTGCGCCCACTTCCCAGGCTTACCGTGGAGAGCGGGAGTACGGGCAGGCGCCGTGTTACGCAGTAGAGCGCACGGTGTCTCCTGTACGAGTGCATAGCCCAGTGCGGGTTATTCCACCTCCCCGCACTGGGAGGGCTAGATTGGGCATTGAGCCAGGTGTCATGAGGCCGGCTGCGTCTGGTCTCCAGTGCGTCTCCTCGGGCCGGCATACATGGCACCTGCCTTACGCATGGTTTCCCAGGTTCGCCTACATAGGCCGGTGCGGGTTATTCCACCTCCCCGCACTGGTCGGGCAACCGGGAGCATTCAACCAGGTAAGGTTGGGCAGGTTCAATGCTCAAGAGTGCCAGTACGCCTCCACGGTCCGGTATTTCCGGCACCACCTCCCCGCCCCAGCCTAGTACCTACAGTGTCTACACTATGCACTAGGCTACCAGTGCGTATCCTGAGCCCTGTTCCTCCTCCACGCACTCTCCCTGTGGTGCGTGTATTTAGCCCGGTGCCTCCAGTTCCGGGCCCATGCACTAAGCTACCAGTGCGTCTCCAGAGCCCTGTACACACTGTATATTCTCCCCCTACTAATCCTGATGTGCTTGTCCTCAGCCCGGCGTCACCAGTGCCGGTACCACGCATCAGGGATAGAGTAGGCTTTGAGAATACAGTGTGCCCTGTCCCTGCTCCCCGCACTAGTAGGAAGGTGCTTGTCATTAGCACGGTGCCTCCAGTTCCGGCACCACGCACCAGGTCTACAGTGCGCCATATCCGGCCAGAGCCATCCGTCTCCCCAGCGCCATGAGCGTCGTGAGCCGTCAGCCTGCCATGAGCGTCGAGAGCCGTCAGCCTGCCATGAGCGTCGAGAGCCGTCAGCCTGCCATGAGCGTCGAGAGCCGTCAGCCTGCCATGAGCGTCGAGAGCCGTCAGCCTGCCATGAGCGTCGAGAGCCGTCAGCCTGCCATGAGCGTAGAGAGCCGTCAGTCTGCCATGAGCGTCGAGAGCCGTCAGCCAGCATGGACCTGCCAGAGCCGTCCAAACAGGACCTGCCAGATTCCTTCAGCCGGGATCTGCCCCTTGTCCCGGTGTTGCCCCTTGTCCCGGTGTTGCCCCTTGTCCCGGTGCTGCCCCTTGTCCCGGTGCTGCCCCTTGTCCCGGTGCTGCCCCTTGTCCCGGTGCTGCCCCTTGTCCCGGTGCTGCCCCTTGTCCCGGTGCTGCCCCTTGTCCCGGTGCTGCCCCTTGTCCCGGTGCTGCCCCTTGTCCCGGTGCTGCCCCTTGTCCCGGTGCTGCCCCTTGTCCCGGTGCTGCCCCTTGTCCCGGTGCTGCCCCTTGTCCCGGTGCTGCCCCTTGTTCCGGTGCTGCCCCTTGTCCCGGTGCTGCCCCTTGTCCCGGTGCTGCCCCTTGTTCCGGTGTTGGCCGTTTATTTAGGGGAAAGTGGTTTTAGGGTGGTCATTAGAAGGGGTAGACAGAAGAGGGGAGTGACTAAGGTGGTAAGGGGACAGCGTCCTGAGCCGGAACCACCACCGTGGTCAACTGCCCACCCGGACCCTCCCCTGGACTTTGTGCTTGTGCGCCCGGCGTGCGCATCTTGAGGGGGGGGTACTGTAACAGTCCTGACCTGTTTTATGTTGTTTTTATGTGTTTATGGTCAGGGCATGTGTTTTGGGGTGGGCAGTCTATGTTATTCGTTTCTATGTTGGTTTTGGTTTGCCTGGTATGGCTCTTGATTAGAGGCAGGTGGTTTGCATTTTCCTCTAATCAAGAGTCATATTTAGGTAGGGCATTCACACTGTTTGTTTGTGGGTGGTTGTCTCCTGTGTTTGTGTCTGTGTGATGTTACGCCACATGGGACTGTAGCGTTTTGTTTGTAGTCGTGTACCTGTTCGTGCGTTCTTCAAGTTATATGTAAGTTCGTGTCCAGGTCTGTTTTCATCGTTTATTTGTTTTGTAGTTTATTCAAGTATAGTTCGTTTTCTGTCTAAGTCGTGTTTGTTATTTTGTCGTGTCTTCAATAAATCATTATGTCTTCACAATCCGCTGCGCCTTGGTTCCCTCAATACTCCTCCTTCTCCGAAAATGGAGAGGAGGAGGAACGTCGTTACAGTTGCTGGTATTTTGGCCCATTCCTCCATGCAGATCTCCTCTAGAGCGGTGATGTTTTGGGGCTGTTGCTGGGCAACACGGACTTTCAACTCCCTCCAAAGATTTTCTATGGGGTTGAGATCTGGAGACTGGCAAGGCCACTCCAGGACCTTGCAATGCTTCTTACGAAGCCACTCCTTTGTTGCCCGGGTGGTGTGTTTGGGATCATTGTCATGCTGAAAGACCCAGCCACATTTCATCTTCAATGCCCTTGCTGATGGAAGGAGGTTTTCACTCAAAATCTCACGATACATGGCCCCATTCATTCTTTCCTTTACACGGATCAGTCGTCCTGGTCCCTTTGCAGAAAAACAGCCCCAAAGCATGATGTTTCCACCCCCATGCTTCACAGTAGGTATGGTGTTCTTTGGATGCAAATCAGCATTCTTTGTCCTCCAAACACGACGAGTTGAGTTTTTACCAAAAAGTTCTATTTTGGTTTCATCTGACCATATGACAGTCTCCCAATCTTCTTCTGGATCATCCAAATGCTCTCTAGCAAACTTAAGACGGGCCTGGACATGTACTGGCTTAAGCAGGCGGACACGTCTGGCACTGCAGGATTTGAGTCCCTGGCGGCATAGTGTGTTACTGATGGTAGACTTTGTTACTTTGGTCCCAGCTCTCTGCAGGTCATTCACTAGGTCCCCCGTGTGGTTCTGGGATTTTTGCTCACAGTTCTTGTGATCAATTTGACCCCACGGGGTGAGATCTTGCGTGGAGCCCCAGATCGAGGGAGATTATCAGTGGTCTTGTATGTCTTCCATTTCCTAATAATTGCTCCCACAGTTGATTTCTTCAAACCAAGCTGCTTACCTATTGCAGATTCAGTCTTCCCAGCCTGGTGCAGGTCTACAATTTTGTTTCTGGTGTCCTTTGACAGCTCTTTGGTCTTGGCCATAGTGGAGTTTGGAGTGTGACTGTTTGAGTTTGTGGACAGGTGTCTTTTATACTGATAACAAGTTCAAACAGGTGCCATTAATACAGGTCACGAGTGGAGGACAGAGGAGCCTCTTAAAGAAGAAGTTACAGGTCTGTGAGAGACAGAAATCTTGCTTGTTTGTAGGTGACCAAATACTTATTTTCCACTATAATTTGCAAATAAATTCATTAAAAATCCTACAATGTGATTTTCTGGATTTTTTTTCTCATTTTGTCTGTCATAGTTGAAGTGTACCTATGATAACAATTACAGGCCTCTCTCATCTTTTTCAGTGGGAGAACTTGCACAATTGGTGGCTGACTAAATACTTTTTTGCCCCACTGTACATTACCAAGCGGTCCAAGTGTCACACTATTAACAAGCGGTCCAAGTGTCACACTGCCCTATGTATTTGTGTGCCATCATTCAGGATACTAAGGTGGCAGAGGCCCTTTTTCAGCTGAGAGCTTGTGTGCCCGCCACTCCAAAGAGATGACTGCAAAAAGGCAGCTTGAAGTGGAAATCACTGTTCTCAAGAAGTGAGTAATTGTGACTACCATGAGGCATTCAAGACATGTTTCATATGAATGATCCATTATGGTTTGTCTTTGGCAAATGACCTTGTAAAAAATAAGTTGTCCAAAACCTTGAAATACGTGTATTTTGCAGGCATTTCTTCCTTTCTGATTACTGGATTATGTGCTCTGTTGTCTGTCTATGCAGCCAGGTGACTGAGATGACTGCACAGATCCACACTGTGGTGGAGAAAGGCCGTGCTGAGACGGGTGGGCTCCGGATCCGACTTCACCTCTGGCAACTCCGTCAACAAACTAGAGAACCAGAGACTGAAGGTAAATATATGTTTCTCTTTACTTTCAGTCATCAAGTGTAAAAGTATAGAATATCAAACCTTGATAAGGACTGAAGATGACAAAACATTCTGTAACTTTGAATGTCAGGTTATTTGTGGATCTTCTTTTTGAGACCACCCTGTCTGCTGCAGAGGAGAACCTGACGCAGTCCCAGTCTGACGCCCAGCAGCTGAATAGTTCAGTCAAGAAACTAGAGAGCCAGGTGGAAAACTATAAGAGCAAGGTACAGTTGATCAGCCTATCGGAGTGTCGGCTGTACTTCAATCAAGGTGTTATAATCTTGCTATAATGCTGCATGCTATCCAGTCTGTAGCATAGATTTTGAATTGATATGTGACAATTGTGCTGCAGGTTCAGAGGGCCCGCTTAGAGTCAGAGGACTACTGCTTAAAGCTGGAGATCTCAGAGACGAATCACAGCACCCAGAAACAGCTTGAGGAGCAGGTCCGGGAGTGCAGCATCCTCTCCGAGCAGCCCCTCAAGGCCGGACAGAGACAGGTTTGTCTTACTACTGAACATCACTCAAATACCTGTGCAGTCTTTCAGTTTATGTTTCAGTCTCAAGATTATATTTTCGCATTTTTTAAATGTTTATGTTCTAAGTGTCAACTTGATAATTTCGGTTGGACTTCTTCAACTTTTAGGTGGATCAGAGCCTACAGCGGGCTTTATTCAAAGAGGTTCAGCCAGGCCAAGGCTCTGGACCTGGAGAGCCAGCTGGGACTCAGTAGGACAGAGCTCAGTCAGCAAAGAGGATGTGAGTGAGACATTTTAACCCAAAGACCTCGTTTTCTAGAGAGTTATCTATATGTGTTATACATTATACATCCAATATCTAGTAAAATATTTGTTACAACTTCGCAAACAATTGCAATGGACAGGAATACTATTTATACAAACTATAAAATCTGAACACCATAAAAAGGAATGATACAACAACTATGATAACTTTGTCAAACTGAACTGATATGGAAGTCTTTCTTTCTTTGCAGATGGAATGAATATTCCGGAATCAGTTGAAGAACCTGAAGGAGAGACTGGAAGAATTGACTCCACAAACCGCAGCCTGCAGTATTATGTTCAGTTTCTCAAAGCTTCGTATTGTGATGTGTTTGGTGACTCTGTGCTATTAAGCTCTCGACACACACACTCACCAATCGGATTGAATATTCTTAGAAATATTTTGTATGAGTTGTATGAGTTCTATTTTTTATATTCAGTTGAAATGTACTGTACTGTTTAACAAAACAATAACAAAAGCTTAAAATGAGAGTGGACAGTCTGGTGTGTTTCACAAAAAGACTCAGAAAATGAAGGAAAAAATCTAGATAGTTATCCAGCTTTTACCCCCAGTATTTAGATGAACATTGTTCACAATATGTTACGATTTTACCCATTATGAGGGCAAAGTAGCTTTGAGGATAAACAGCCTTGACTCGGAACCATAGATATATCAGAGCCGGAAATGGACCACGTCGGAGTTTGACTTTCAGTGGCACTTATACCGCATTCAGCAGCTAGCCTAATAATCACCTCTCTTAAAGTGTTTGTCGTGTGTTTATTTACACGCCAAAATGCCTGCTGAAAGTTTACGATGGGATACATTGGAGGCCTTGAAAAGCTCACCAAAGGGAAGACTGAAATACAACCCAGACTGGCTCGAAAAGGGGGAGGTAATGAACGTCAACGTTAGCATGCTAGCTAACGGTTTCACATATATAACGTTAGCTCAAAGGTTCAAAGTTGTTTCGCATGTTCTGCATTCGCTAACTGACTAAAACAAAGTTACAACATCACCAATATAATTATTAGCCTGCTACCTACCTGGACCATGGCATGTCTACGATTTCAGTATTCTAGCCAACATTGGACACGTTTTAAATAAGCATTTCATTGGATTAGATATGTGATATAGCCTAACGTTACTGGTATGATCCTTTCTCGTCCCCTGCAGGATATTTTGTCAGGTTGTAATGAAGCTCCTAGCTTGTCCCCACTCTCTGGGCTCATCTTGAAGAGGCTTAACATGAGCCCTCGAGCGCTTCAGAAGACCTGCTCTTTGGGCTCTGCTTCCCGTGACCCAAGCCCAGGCCTGTCTGAGGAGGCCCCAGTCTCCTCAACCAGCCCCTTCCCTTCAGCCAATGCTCAGCCCACTCCCCTCTCTTCTCCACTACTGGTCCCCAGGTTGAAGAAAGACACAGAGCAGGCAAGTCTCTCTCCCGCTCTGTTTATACCATTTTGTTACTCCCTCTGCACACAATTTTTGTTACATTCGTATGTATTCACCACATTTGTCTTCATATCGATCCACAGCAGATTGTTGGTGATGAGGACAGTGCCCCAGATGCCAGCGACGATCTCAGTCCAGTCACCAACCCCATTCCTCCCCCCACCATCTCCCTGCTGTCTCCCAGGGCAACTCAAATGGAAGGATGTATACGCATTTGTGAGGAGAAACATCGTGCCAAAGCTAAGGTTGCAAAAGCTTTTGTCTTTTTTTTTCTTAGTTATCTTGTTCATGCATCAACATGGCATAATAATATATTGAATGCATTAACAGCAATTACCGTAACCAAACAAACATTGTAGATTAGAATGGTAAATGTGATATTGGTGTGCCATCCCCGCGGCCTCCGCAATGTATTAGTCCACTCAGACAGGCGTGCATCAGACAGGTGTCTTGTGTACCATAACAAAATATATACAGTACCAGTCAAAAGTTTGGACACACCTACTCCTTCCAGGGTTTTTCTTTATTTTTACTATTTTCTACATTGTAGAATAATAGTGAAGACATCAAAACTATGAAATAACACACATGGAATCATGTTGTATCCAAAAAATTGTTAAACAAATCAAAATAGATTTTAGATTATTCAAAGTAGCCACCCTTTGCCTTGATGACAGCTTTGCACACTCTTGGCATTCTCTCAACTAGCTTCATGAGGTAGTCACCTGGAATGCATTTCAATTAACAGGTGTGCTTTTAAAAAAAATCAATTTGTGGATTTTCTTTCCTTAATGCGTTTGAGCCTATCAGTTGTGTTGTGACAAGGTAGGGGTGGTATACAGAAGATAGCCCTATTTGGTAAAAGTCCAAGTCCATATTATGGCAAGATTGGCTCAAATAAGTTAAAGAGAAATGACAGTCCATCATTACTTTAAGACATGAAGGTCAGTCAATACGGAACATTTCAAGAACTTTGAAAGTTTCTTACATTTACATTTTTTACATTTTAGTCATTTAGCAGACGCTCTTATCCAGAGCGACTTACAGTAGAGTGCATACATTTTATTACATTTTTACATACTGAGACAAGGATATCCCTACCGGCCAAACCCTCCCTAACCCGGACGACGCTATGCCAATTGTGCGTCGCCCCACGGACCTCCCGGTTGCGGCCGGCTGCGACAGAGCCTGGGCGCGAACCCAGCCCAGCCTGGGTGCGAACCCAGAGACTCTGGTGGCGCAGCTAGCACTGCGATGCAGTGCCCTAGACCACTGCGCCACCCAAATGCAGTCGCAAAAACTATCAAGCACTATGATGAAACTGGCTCTCATGAGGACCGCCACAAGAAATGAAGACCCAGAGTTAACTCTGCTGCAGAGGATACGTTCATTAGAGTTACCAGCCTCAGAAATTGCAGCCCAAATAAGTGCTTCACAGAGTTCAAGTAACAGACACTTCTCAAGATCAACTGTTCAGAGGAGACTGCGTGAATCAGGCCTTCATGGTCAAATTTCTGCTAAGAAACTACTACTAAAGGGAACCAATAAGAAGAAGAGACTTGCTTGGGACAAGAAACACAAGCAATATCCTTTGGTCTGATGAGTCCAAATTTGAGAATTCTGGTTCCAACCGCTGTCTTTGTGAGACGCAGAGTAGGTGAAAGGATAATCTCCGCATGTGTGGTTCCCATTGTGAAGCATGGAGGAGGTGTGGGGGTGCTTTGCTGGTGACACTGTCAGTGATTTTTATTTAGAATTGAAGGCACACTTAACCAGCATGGTTACCACAGTATTCTGCAGCGATACGCCATCCCATTTGGTTTGCGCATAGTGGGACTATCATTTGTTTTTCAACAGGACAATGACCCAAAACACACCTCCAGACCGTGTAAGGCTATTTGACCAAGAAGGAGACTGATGGAGTGCTGTATCGGATGACCTGGCCTGCACAATCACCCAACCTCAACCCAATTGAGATGGTTTGGGCTGAGTTGGAACGCAGAGTGAAGGAAATGCACCCAACAAGTGCTCAGCATATGTGGGAACTACTTCAAGACTGTTGAAGAAGCATTCCAGGTGAAGCTGGTTGAGAGAATGCCAAGAGTGTGCAAAGCTGTCATCAAGGCAAAGGGTGGCTACTTTGAAGAGTTCCCACATGTTTATCACTTTTTTTGGTTACTACATAATTCTATATTTGTTATTTCATAGTTTTGATGTCTTGACTATTATTATACAATGTAGAAAATAGTACAAATAAAGAAAAACCTTGAATGAGTAGGTGTGTCCAAACTTTTGACTGGTACTGTATATGTGAGAACCATGGCATTATGTTAAGCTAGCATTTCATACCTAATCTAGACCCTTGAATTTCCTGGTGCAGATGGAGCTGAGTCTGAGGCAGGAGCTGCAGGAGAAGCTGGTGGCCTCAGTTGCGAGCCGTGAGTCGGAGCAGCTCAAACGCTTTGAAGAGTTGATGGAGCTGAAGCAGAGACAGGAGTACCAGAGTATGCGGGACATGATGGACAGAGAGTACACCCTGCTTGTTTTTATCTCTAAAGCATAATTGTCTCCTTTTCACCTACCAATATGCTGCTGACCCTGTGACAGAATTGAAAATGTGTTTAAATGTCAAGAATCTTAATTTGCTGCTTGTCTTTCTCTTGTTTAAAAGAACACAAGAAAGCATTGGGCGCCAAGAAAAGTTGAAAGAAGAGCACAAAAACAGAATAAAGGTATTGAAAGTTTAACCACGAACTTCAGAAAGCAAAATGCAAAACAGTCGTATTCAGATACAGGTTGAAAAACTTCCTCCGCCCCTCACAGATCCTGAACCTGCGCCTGCGGGAAGCGGAGCAACAGCGTTTGCGGGAGGCGGAATTTGAGAGGCAGAGACAGGTGGAGGGTAGGGAGAGACTGCGTGCTCTCAACGCCATCCAGGAAGAGATACTTCAACTCAATCAGCTCCTGGAGCCGGCCGCACCCACCCAGTCAGGCCCCTCCCCTGATCTCACATCCTATAGCACCCGTGCCAACCAGCTATGCTCCCAGGTGTCAGAGGTGGTGCGCATGACAGCGGAGGTCAGTGTGATTCTCTTTATCCCTCATCTATGGTTGTATGTGTCTTTGTCGAAGTAGACCCATGGTATGGGGGAGCGGGGAATACCATCTATTGTTTTCATCCTGTTTATGTCCTTGCTCTGGTCAATATGGGTAAGTGGTTGTGATTGTGTAGGGGGAGTTCCCCAGTGTGGAGGACATGACGGTGGCAGAGCGGGCACTGCATGAGATGAGGTCACTGATCCGGGTGATGCAGGAGGCAGCTGCCCAGGCCCAGGAGAAGAGGAAGAAGGAGCAGGAGGAGGAAGAGGAGCGCAGGAAGATGGCAGTGCTGCAGGCCCAGCAGGAAGAGCAGAAGAAGAGTGCAGCTCTGTCAGCCAAAGAGAATGCACGGAAAAAGGGTAAAGAGAGGGAGGATAAATGGATGGATAAAAATGTCTTTTTGATTACATAGGGTATGTACGAATGAGTGAAAGGTTAGGTAGTGAACAAGGGGTTTAAAAAGCACTCTTCTTTCCAAAGGCCTGCAGACTAAAGCCGAGCAGAGCACTCTGAAGTGGTACCAAGAGCTGCAGGACTCCGCTAACCAGTGTGCACAGTCTTTTGAAGGCTTGAACAACACTAAGGATATCCAGGTTGGTTGAAACTGTGCATGGGTGAGGAATGAACTGTGCCAGTATAGGAAAATGCAGTTCCCACATTATGATACACCTTCACATTAAAAGCTCAATTACAAACGATTGGCAACATTACCTTTTTGTTCCTATTACCTTTTACATTTGTTTTTCAGACAAAGAAACTAAGAATGGAGCTCCAGAAGGCGGCCACAATCCCTGTCAGCCAGATCTCCAGTATCTCGGGTGCGTCTGGGTTATGCAGAGGGCTCAGAGGCTTATAATGACACTCATTATATCTATGGTAAAGTGAAAGAAGGTGAACATTGCTATAATAATTGTGAGATTGAAATTGTCTGCTCCATGTTTGTCAAATAACCAGGTTCCAAGCTCAGGGAAATATTTGACAAGATTGACAAGCTGTTGTCTGGGAGATCAGTGGTATCTGGAGGGAAGTCTGTCTCCACCTCCCAGCATCCCAACGGCCTGGACTTTGTCAGCTACAAACTGGCCGAGAAGTTTGTGGTGAGTTCACATGACCTTGGCTTGAACTGCTGGAGACACAGGACTATTGGTCTGTATGGTCTCTTCCATACATTGCTGAATTTTTCTGTTACGTTTTATACTCCCGTAGTCATACAAATAAAAGACTGTAGTGTCTTGTTTTCATAGAGCTCTTAAATGCTTCCTTGTCAATTTGTTTCTCTAGAAACAAGGAGAAGAGGAGGTGGCGTCCCACCACGAGGCAGCCTTCCCCATCGCTGTGGTGGCCTCCGGGGTGTGGGAGCTTCACCCCAAAGTCGGAGACCTCATCCTCGCCCACCTTCATAAGAAATGCCCCTACGCCGTGCCCCACTACCCACCTATGAAGGATGGCACATCTGTAGAGGAATATCAGAAGTCAGTGAGGCATCACACTGTTTTGCAATGCATCTTGAACGAACTGTAATGAAACGGAAATTGATGTAATTCCATGACTTTGGGTTGAAAACACCTATGCTGCATTTCAAGTGAGTTGCTTACACGATCTAAGCAAATGAGGTTAGTTGCTCTGGCTGAAGTGTTGTTTTGTGTCCCACCAGAATCTTAGGCTACCGTGTGGAAGATGGAGGGGTGGAGGCTCAGGACAGCTTTTTGAAGAGGATGTCAGGAATGATCCGCCTCTATGCTGCTATCATACAGCTCCGATGGCCTAATGGCTCCAAGCAAGGGGTATCGACAATCCTACATTGTTTATATAACGAATGCTAATATCACTAACTATGTCAAAACACTTCACTGACCCTCCCAATTGCATACTGTTATTAGGCTGACCGTTATTATTATCATTGTGTCCACCCCTCCAGCCTGCCCCACATGGGCTGAACAACGGCTGGCGCTGGCTGGCTCAGATGCTGAACATGGAGCCCCTGGCAGACGTTACGGCAACACTCCTTTTTGACTTCCTAGAGGTGATGAGTCATGTCTCTGACACCTGTCTCCAAAGACGGTCTCTGGACTAGACATTTTATGCAGGTCACTGACGTCCACTGTTCTCGGTCTTCCCTTAGGTCTGTGGCAACGCCCTGATGACGCAGTATCAGGTTCAGTTTTGGAAGCTCATTCTGCTCATCCAAGAGGAATACTTGCCAAGGTACAATCACCACTCTCAGCAGTTCAGTTTTACATCAGAACAAAATAGTCTGCTGTGACTTTGTGGTACACTCTACCTTGGCCGCTCTTTCAATGCTCAGACTTCATGTTGTCATTTGTTCTCTCTTAGGATTGAAGCTGTCACCAGCCAAGGGCAGGCGGGCTCAGTCACGAGGCTCAAGCAGTTCCTGGAGGTGAGTGCTGCAAGGCCAAGCTTCAAGGCCAAGTATAGCACAGTATCATAGGCACCGTTGTTTAACTGACACTGATGCACTGTCTTTAAAACCTACTGAACTCTTAAAGTTGGTCAAAAATTATCCTGTGTTTGTGTTTTCTTTTTTGTCTCCCTATCAGAGTTCATTAAGAAGCAGGCAGATCCCTCCCCCCAAAGGCCAGCTGAGCTCCCACTTCTGGAGATCCTGAGTGGGGGAAGGATGGGAAAGAAGGTTTTGGACATGATGCATCAGTTAGATTCAAGGCTGCATCACCTCAGTCCACAACTCATAGAATGCACTAGGTAGAGAAGCTCTGTCTTGATGTGGAAGTTATGTTTGCAATGATGCACTATATTCTGATCAATTTGCTTAATAGTATGTATACGTAGTATAGTTGGCTAAAACCAAATTATAACTGGCTTGTATCGTGACTGAAACATGAACCATTGTATCCAATCTTCGTGCTAATCCTCCTGCATAGTCATCCGTTGTTTTTCTCCTTACCATTGTTGAGAACATTATACAATTAAGGTAGTTATGTAGCTTCTTGCTGTACAGTTCAAGGCTTTTTCATGTTTTTTTTGATTCACTGCAATGTGATTATTTTGCTTTACCAAATTCATATCATATGACTTATTTTAAACTGAGGGATTTCTTTCCCTTTTTTGTTTCTATTTGTATTTATTTTTTGTTGATTGCTTTTAGGTCTGATTACTCAATCATGACATCCCCTATTCAAGTCATATTGTCAGTGTGGTCATAATGGAATCTACCAACATGTTTATAATTTGTACATTTACATGTAATTAACTGTTTTTATATAGTGTGAGGATTGAAGGTTTGCATTTACCACTCTGTTAGTGCAGAACTTGTACCAAACCGTTAAGGCTGCGTTCACAGGCAGCCCAATCCCAGATCATTTAAAGAGCAGATGAAAACCGATCATAATTGGGCTGCCTGTCTAAATGCAGTCTTAGAGTGAAATGAATAATACAGGTGTAACGCAATTAAAACATGATACATTGTTTACTTATTTTTATATGTATGCACATCATTAGGCTGGTTAATACATAACAATTTCAACCAGTTTGTCCAATGGTAGCTCACAAATTATTATACCCATTTCACACTAACACCAAGCTATATCCTGCATAATTGAGAATACATTTTCTGACTGACAGACATCTGAGGTAGAAAACAAGACAATCCTGAAACAGGTAGCCATAATTGAGTATACTTTCCATCAAAGCATTACAAGTGTATTTCCTACTTTCATAACTTATGGAAGATCAAACCTAGAGGGAAAATTACATTAAGTCATCAACTGTAACCTTAGCTTGTTGAAAATAAAACGGGGGCAAATAAAAATGGAACCTAACATGCTAAGACTAGAGGTAATGTTTTACCCATGTCATACACGTTGTTCAAGTCTGCAGGGACACCAGGTAGACAGTAAACAAGTATCTAAACAGCTAATTGCTTCCAGTTTTTTGAAGAAAATCAACAAATCATTGGGTGCATTTTCACAGACAATATATCAAGGTTGGAAGTAGATTTCTGTAAATTGCAACAGGTGGAAAAGGTCCTTGGGACAAAATGTTATTGCCTATCATGCAGTCTTTACTTAACGCAATCACTTTTCCCATCTCATGACATCTACAGATTTAGTCTTAGGGCTGGAAGTGCTACTGAATTCAAGTCTCCTAGTGCTGGTCAATGTTTTGAGCAGGATCAGTTATGGTCCTCATGGCTTTCTGTAGCTTTCTCCATGCGTCTGTACCAGCTCTTCACTTTGGTGTTCTCCATCATGTCATTCCAGGCCTCAAGACCCTCCATCACTCTCAGAATCCCATACACTGCCTGCAGAAAGAGTCAAGGACAATCAGCAAAACACACTTTGGCTATTGTAAACAAATAGTCTCATCAGGAAATCTGCATCTGAGACAAAGTAGACAATACAAGTTCTAGAAGTCTAAGATAATACTTCACATGACAGATGTGATGCTCTTACCAGGTCAGCCAGATTGGGCTGGTTTCCACCCATGAACAACTTCTTGCCAATGGCTGCCACCCACTCATTGACTGCCTTGTACAGATCCTGTCTCACATCATCCTGCAAGTTGTGTCTGCAGGATAGAGGCATTCAATTTAAACAGAGCTCATCACTAAGCATTATTGGCTAGTTATATATCAGAGAATCACACAAAAAATGTTGTCACCCACCTACTTTTCAGTCTTTTTGAGATGACAAACATGGCAGCTGCTCCAACATACTTTGCAAAGAAGCCCTCATAAGTGCCAAACTTGCCCTCACGGACAATATAGTCAAAGGAGGCCAGGGCCTCTCCAGTGGACCGGTACACATTGGGCGAGATCAGGTGAACCAGCCAATCATCTGCCCACTTACGCCATTTGATCTCCTCTCTGAAGAAGATGGACAGTAAAGAGAAAGGGACATTTAAGCCTAGATGATGCTTGACAGAATCTATCAAGAGTAGTGATGCACAGTAGTATGTCTTTAGAGAGGTTTGGACAGATACATTAATTTTCATTAATATCCCATGCACTGAGAATTGTCATTATGGGCAGCAGTAATTTGGCATCCAATGTGTTCACCTACTTTCTGGAGTCTTTCTCTGGGTACATCGTCTGACCTTCAACTTCATTCACCATTACCCAGTACTTGTTGTTGAACTCTGTCACCTCCTTCCCCTTCTCATTGACCGCTTTCATCTCTGGGTAACAGCGCAGAATCTCTGAGATGGTTTTATCTCTGGAGGAAGAGAGAGAATTCAGAATGCTTAGTTATCATGATCAAGAAGGAACACTTTATGTAAAAAAAAAACTAGAACACTTCTCAGGAGGTAGCTACTTACTTGCTCACCAACTGTGTCTTCAAAGCGCTGATTATTACTGAGGAATCGTTCAGTTGCTGATAGGTCAAGAGCACAGAAGGAGAGCGATCACATGACAAGTTTTCCATCATCCCATACACACCTGTAACTAATACCAAGCCTAGCCAGCAGATCCGACCCACTTGCTTACAGGTGCACTATGGTGGGACAGGCTTCCTGTGTAGATTAAGCCACTGTAGAGCCGCTGCGAGATATGTACTTTAAATTGTCCCATTATCCCCACTGTTACACAGAAGACTGAGCAACTGCTAAAAAACTAGCAGTCGTTCAATCTTCTTTGTAACAGTTAAGATAATGGGACTATTCGGAGAACGCACTTCTTATCCCTGGAATGAGGTATGTTTTCCGAGCCATATATATACAGGAAGCCTGTCTGACCCTAGTGCAGCTGTAAATAAGCGGGTCGGATCTGCTAGCTAATACCAAGCCATGCAGAGTGACTCTGTCCCCCCCTTACCACATCATCGTTCACCATTAGGATTGGCATTTTTCTGTAAGTTGACCACCTGATTTCCTTCCTCATGACGGGGTTGACCTCCACAATCTCATATGGAAGCCGATGGTAGTCCAGAAAAGCTCGCACTTTACTGCAGAACGGGCAGGTCTTGTACTGGTACAGGGTCAACTTCAGGCCACCATCAGAATAAGCCTGTGGAAGAGATACAAGTCAGAAAAAGTCAATTTTATTAACTGCAAATATTTAAAAAGGCCAAATTTGGTTGAACGTGGATGTAACATTTTTATTTATTTATTTATTTATTTTACCGTTATTTTACCAGGTAAGTTGACTGAGAACATTTTTCTCATTTGCAGCAACGACCTGGTGAATAGTTACAGGGGAGAGGAGGGGGATGAATGAGCCAATTGTAAACTGGGGATTATTAGGTGACCATGATGGTTTGAGGGCCAGATTGGGGATTTAGCCAGGACACCGGGGTTAACACCCCTACTCTTACGATAAGTGCCATGGGATCTTTAATGACCTCAGAGAGTCAGGACACCCGTTTAACGTCCCATCCGGAAGACGGCACCCTACATTGGGCAAACTACATGACAAAAACACACCAGCCAGTAGTCCCAAATGTGGCGATGCGTTCCATTGTTTACAGGTCTGATTTATTAGGCAAACCACAAACAGGTTGTCAGCTGACACAATCCACCTGACATGCTTTGCTTCAGGTAGACTATATGGACATCAATGAAAATACATTTCATAGCTAATATTATTGCCCATTACCTTTGCTTCTTCTTCTTCAGCAAGGTGATGTTGGACAGACAACTGTATTGTTTTATACAAGCCAAGTCCCCCTCCAAGCAGGAACGCACAACCCAGGACACCGCCACCGCGCAGAGGAGAGAAGGGCAGTTTGGATCGGAATCCTGAACTGCCCGTTCCCTGTGCCCTGCTTGATCTATGCAGCGAGACCCTTGGAACCAGAGAGGCAATATTTCCAGCTAGACATACTGGAGACTCCAAAATGTGCCAGCCGATCTTACCGACAGTTCTCGCACAGGAAGCTCCCATCTTGATTTTACATAAGTTCCCACAATGCAGTGCGTAGGGACTTGTTCAAGAACATAGTATCGATTTGCGGTTTGGTTGGGTGTTGGGGTGTTCAAGAGCATCAATGTTTTTAGAAGCTTGAGGTCGGTCATACTGTAACAAAAAAAAATTATGCGTCTGGCTGCTACCTAAGAGCCGGACAGAAGGCAGTAAATAGATATTTGACATAGGTAGGCCAGTTGTTCTTTTTTTGCCAGTCTCAGTGCACAGCTGTAAATCATTTCCTCCAAAAGTTTATTTTGAATTTAAGTGGACAGAATAAGTTACTGCGTGATGCTGCTATGTACACCAAAGCAAAATGATAGGATCAGGCATTATATGACCCGTAATTTGTATTTTTTATTTATTTAGTTAACTTCATTTGTATGACTATTTTGGGGGGGTTAAATTAACAATTGCAAATAAAGAAATCGCATGAAATTGTTCAAATCAGACCAATGCGCATTGCATGCTTCCTATGGTTGCAGGAGGGCATAATCAAGATAGAGGATGAAGCTAGAAATTAAATGCACGAATGCTGCAATTTATTGTGTAGTTTAGACTAATAGCTGAATAGACTAGTACAGTAACTGTTATCCTACTACAGTACATGTCATCTCAAGGTGGTGCTGGACTCACTGGACATTTCCACAAGGGTAAACATACACGCTAATTTGATGCACGAGCATCACTGTGGATAATATCGTTATCAAAATGCTGGATGCTGGTGCAGAATAAAAGCTAATATATCCTGAACATGCACGAGAAGAGATTTTAAGGTCATGAATCTGAGAGGATGATAATGCTGGAAAAACAGGTATGCTTACAGTTACAGTCACCTGGGAAACATTTAGTATGTGAGATGCACCTGTCCTGTCACTCTGTTGTAGTGTTGCATAGACCCACATAATAAATAATACACCATCATATTATTATATTATATTTTTTACTTTGGTAGATTATTTTAACCTGAAACCTCACTGGATAAACCCCTGACCTAGATGCATGTGAATAGTAATTTGTCAGCATGCCCATAACCCCCAATATGTTTATGACTCTCTTGGATGTGTGGATAATTCTCCCAATGTACTACCCTGAAGCTGAAACATCATCCCCTCATCGTCATCGAATGAGCAAACATCATTATCACATCCATCATTGGAACTGCATCTGTTAGTCAGTATCCTTGGATATGGTTTGAATGTGATACACACACACTCTCATTTTTTTTCTCTCGCTCACACACACGCACACACACACACACACACACACACACATATACACGTAAATCCATGCACGTGCGCATACACAAACATTCACACACATACACATACACTCATGCATGCACATACAAGCACACCTTTCTACTTAAAAGATGAAGGGCATGGCGCTGAATATTTAAGTGCCTGTATGTTGTTTCTGGACAGGCTGTGCATTGATAAGAATGAACAATAAACACAATGATATTCTTGGCAAGGAAGTGAAGCTTTCTAGGAAATATGCTTTTTGGATCAGGCCCACTGGCCTTCAGCATCAGAGGGAGGGGGACCTCCCATGGTTAAACTCCAAAGTCAGCTCTTGGGCTATAAAAAAGCAAAGAAAGCCTACCCCAAAAATAACAAACTCGCTCTAACAGCCGTTGAAAATGGACTTGTTTTATATCTTTTCCCCCCTGCCCTTTAATCATCAAAATAAGTTGCAATGTGAGATAACTTACAATATGATGCTTTTATATGTAACCTTACCTTGCAGGTTGTCATTGTTCCAATGGTATAAAGCAGAGGGGGCTGGTGGGAGGAGCTCTGGGAGGACAGGATCATTGTAATGGCTGGAATGGAATCTTTGAAATGGTACCAGACACACCAAACACATGTCTGACTCTGTCCAGTTGATTCCATTCCAGCCATTACAATGAGCCCATCCTACTATAGCCCCTCCCAACAGCCTTCTCTGGTATAAAGTCTATACCATTACTGCTGTAAGAGCCATTTCGGCCTACTTTTGTGGCTGTTGTCCATTTGTGTATTCCACATCATTTGTACACTAGAGGGCACTATGTGTTGGGTCATCGGTCACAGGTCACATGTATATTGGTGCACAGGTGACCAGGAAGTAGGGATGCACAGGTATGGAGAGCATACAGTTCTCACCGTTGACATTATGGAACTAAGATGAGCCTACGTACCTGTAATACAACCTGGTCTCCGGGCAATTCGGCTGCAGAAACCAGGCGGGGTAATAACATCTGCCTGTATGGAATTATTGCTATTTTATCTTTGCTGATAAATGGGCAAAAGACCCAACCAAAGAGCGACGTTTGGAAAGTAGTTATTTTTGCACGTGTCTATGAACATTTGTAAATCCCAGTGTATTCCACCTGTGTTAGTGGCTATCGGGAAGGTTAGCTACTACAACTACAGTTTGGATCCTGTTAGTAACTATCCCAGGCTAACTAGGTGCCGACATGGAAGTTCCATGAAATTATTTGGAGATCACCAAAGACGTTTTGTGTTCACAACATGCTGAAATTGGAGAAGAAATAGGATATTATTAATAACAAATAGATGATGTCCGGTGGCCTAGACTATTATGCTCTTAAAGTTTAAAAAAAAAACAGACGTTTAAGGCTTAGTTATAGCGAAACACATTAATTCTGATCTTCATTTTGACAGTTCATTGCAAAAGTTATATATTTTGGTCTTTTAGTAGTAAATCTAGCTCTTTTTGAAATCGTGATTTAGAGAAGGTGCCTCTATGTCATCTCAAGGGAGGGGTTTGGTATGAAATACACTCCCTTATAGATGCTACATGTGCTGGGGGGTACCACCGCAATGCTTACTTTAAAAGCAGGTGACAGCGTGCCTTATTTGGCAATGGTCTTGGTAAGTGGAGTGTGACAATATGCACAACATGGCCAAAATTATATGGACACCTGCTCATCAAACATCTCATTCCAAAATCATGGGCATTAATATGGAGTTGGTCCCCCCCCCCTTTGCTGCTATAACAGCCTCCACTATTCTGGGGAAGCTTTCCGCTAGATGTTGGAACATTGCTGCGGGAACTTGCTTCCATTCAGCCACAAGAGCATTAGTGAGGTCGGACACTGATGTTTAGCGATTAGGCCTTGTTCGCAGTCGGTGTTCCAATTCATACCAAAGGTGTTCGATGGGGTTGAGGTCAGGACTCTGTGCAGGCCAGTCAAGTTCTTCCACACTGATATCAACAAACCATTTCTGTATGGACCTTGCTTTGTGTACTGGGGGCATTGTCATGCTAAAACGGGAAAGGGCCTTCCCAAACTGTTGCCACAAAGTTGGAAGCACAGAATCATTTAGAATGTTGTTGTATGCTGTAGCGTTAAGATTTCCATTCACTAGAAAGGGGGCCAAGCCCGAACCATGAAAAACAGCCCCATACCATGATTCCTCCGCCACCAAACGTTATAGTTGGCACTATGCATTCGGGCAGGTAGCATTCTCCTGACATCTGTCAAACCCAGATTTGTCTGTCGGACTGCCAGATGGTGAAGTGAAATTAATCACTCCAACTCCAGAGAACGCATTGCCAATTTCCACTGCTTCAGAGTCCAATGGTGGCAAGCTTTACACCACTCCAGTCGACGCTTGGCATTGCACTTGGTGGTCTTAGGCTGCTCAGACATGGAAACCCATTTCATGAAGCACCCGACCAACAGTTATTATGCTGACTTTGCTTCCAGAGGCAGTTTGTAACTGGGTAGTGATTGTTGCAACTGAGGACAGAAGATTTTTAAGCGCTACGGGCTTCAGCAACCGGCGGTCTCGTTCTCTGATCTAGTGTGGCTTACAACTTTGTGGCTGAGCTGTTGTTGCTCCTAGATGTTTCCACTTCACAATAACATCACTTACAGTTGACCGGGGCAGTTCTACTAGGGCAGAAATTTGACGAACTGACTAGTTGGAAAGGTGGCATCCTATGACGGTGCCACGTTGAAAGTCACTGAGCTCTTCAGTAATGGGCCTGTCAGCAACGGTTGTGGCTGAAATATCTCATAAAAATGTTGATGTAATAAATGTATCACAAGCCACTTTAAACAATGCCACTTTATATAATGTTTACATACCCTACATCAGTCATCTCATATGTATATACTGTACTCTATACCATCTACTGCATCTTGCCTATGCCGTTCGGCCATCGCTCGTCCATATATTCTTATGTACATATTCTTATTCATTCCTTTACACTTGTGTGTATAAGGTAGTTATTGTTAGATTTCTTGCTAGATGTTACTGCATGGTCAGAACTAGAACCACAAGCATTTCGCTACACTCGCATTAACATCTGCTAACCATGTGTATGTGACAAATAAAATTTGATTTGATTTAACTGAATCCACTAATTTTAATGGTGGCCATATACTTTTGTATATATAGTGTATGTTTGGATACACACAGTATATATGCATATATGGGCATATACAATGCATTCGGAGAGTATTCAAACACCATTCCCTTTTTCCAAATTGTGTTACATTACAGCCTAATTCTAAAATTGATTTTTTTAAATCCCTCATCAATCTACGCACAATATCCCATAATGACAAAGCGAAAACAGGTTTTTATAAATTTTTCCAAATTTATAAAAATGAAAACAACAGAAATACCTTATTTACATAAGTATTCAGACCCTTTGCTATGAGACTCGAAATGTATCTCAGGTGCATCCTGTTTTCATTGATAATTCTTCAAATGTTTCTACAGGTTGTGAATTAGAGGGTAATGCCTCTGGAAGTTATACACTGATTGAGTAGGTGGAGTTATGGACATTGTACTCCTATAAGACTAGAGAGACGGTTAGAGAGACAGGTCCTCAGTTTAGGGTTCTTTAATGTTGATTGGAGATTAACAATGTCTGCAATTCTGTGCCATGTCAATCAGCTGTGATTATCCAATGAACTGTTTATCCATACAAGATGTGGTCTTACTTACAGTTTTGGTGATCATGCACAGTGATGAATAATGTCCAAAACTGAGATTTGTGTTCACAGCAGTAGGTGGCGAGCTGCACTTGGTAATGAACTAAACACGGTCATTACGGAGTTCTTAAAGGGACAGGCTTTCTTACACAGCCGCCCCGAATGTATGCTACGACATTCTAACCAGATGGAAAGTCTGTTCTAGGTGACAGGTTCTTCTGCATCGTCATCAAGGATGGCTGGGATCTGCACCAGCCGGGCCACTGGTCGTAGGTAAGTCTAACCCTTGACCTGGATAGCAGCAGTCCAAATACGTCCATCAGCTCCGGGGTAAATATGACTCACCTTCCCGACAGGTCAGAGAACTCGAGGGAGCTGAGGGTCCACGATGAGAACCACTTGATCGACAGTTAGTTCTCTTCCATCCTTCCTCCACTTCTATCTTTCCTGTAGACTTGGCAAGTAATAGCAAACGAACTGGGACCAAAATAAATTGGCAAGGACTTGGCTTTGCCTTCAGCAGCGTTTCCCTAGGATGTTACTGGAGTCATACAAAATCTGAGGAAGAGATGTGTTGTAGCGTCCCATTAGTAGGAGGCTCGTGTGACGGGATCTGGGTCCGTGACATCGGAGGAGAGGTACCCAAGGGGTTTTGCGTTGAAGATTCCCTCCACTTCAGTAAGCACAGTGCAGAGCACGGTTTCAGTGTTGGTCTGTTCCTTGAGTATGACCTTGAGAGCAATCTTCACTGAGTTCACCTTTCTTTCCCACGTTCCAACAAAGTGAGGGCTTGGCGGGTTTAACTGGAATGTTATCCTCTGCTCGGCCAACTGTTCCTTCAGGTGGGGGGGCCATCACTTTGAAGGCCTCTCGCAGTTCTCTGTCTCCTCCAACGAAGTTCGTACCATTGTCTGAAAGAAGTTCGAAAGGCTTGCCTCGACGTGCAATGAAGCGTCTTACACCTTGCCCAAACCGGCTGCGTGCCTGCGCCATCGTGCGCTATCGTGCATAAATTTATTTTGCCCCCCCACACCAAACGCGATCACGACACGCAGGTTAAAATATCAAAACAAACTCTGAACCAATGACATTCATTTGGGGACAGGTCGAAAAGCATTAAACATGTATGGTAATTTAGCTAGTTAGCTTGCACTTGCTAGGTAACGTTAATTTGTCCTATTTAGCTAGCTTGCTGTTGCTAGCTAATTTGTCCTGGGATATAAACATTGAGTTGTTATTTTACCTGAAATGCACAAGGATCTCTACTCCGACAATTAATCCACACATAAAACGGCCAACTGAATCGTTTCTAGTCATCTCTCCTCCTTCCAGGCCTTTTCATCGTTTAAATGATATGGTGATCGCATCTAAACTTTCATTGTATTACCACGACTACCGGCAAAACAGTTCGTCTTTCTATCACCCACGTGGGTATAACCAATGAGGAGATGGCACGTGGTTACCTGCTTCTATAAACCAATGAGGAGATGGCACGTGGGTACCTGCTTCTATAAACCAATGAGGAGATGGCACGTGGGTACCTGCTTCTATAAACCAATGAGGAGATGGGAGAGGCAGGACTTGCAGCGCGATCTGCGTCAGAAATAGGAACGACATCTATTTTAGCCCTTGGTGTCGCAGACGCTTGTTGGCGCGCGCAAGCAGTGTGGGTGCAATAATTGAATAACATGGATTACAAAATGTATTTTGCGGCGCTCGCGCACGTGACGTGTCCGGTCTGGTCAGCATGTTAGAGACATCAGGAAGGTATCGGCATCCAGGCTCTCCAGGAGGTCCAAGTGGGTGCAGCGGCTGCTCAATGCATTTGTAGACGATGCCCCATCTCTTTTTGTTGCGACGTCCGATTTGTATTTTGAATGGTCCGAAACAATTCACTCCAGTAGAGTAAAAGGGTGGCTTGTACAGTTGCAGACGAGCAGAAGGTAAGTCTGCCATATTTGGAACTTCAGGTTTGGCGATCAATCTTTGCCATTGCAAACAGGTGTGCTGAAACTTCCGGATGGCTTCCCTTCCCCGCAGAATCCAGTGTCTATGACTCTGTTCTGCCAGAACCCTCTCTGGGCCGGGATGGAGGAGAGTCTCGTCGAAATCTTGAATGAGTAGCATGGTCAGCGGATCATTTGGATCCAAGACGATGGGGTGCATAGCATCCATCTCCAGGTGCTTTGCTCGTCGCAGTCTAAAGCCAACTCTAAGGAGTCCCGAATCCTTATCATACTCAGGAAACAAGGGACCCAGACGACAGTTAGAAGGTATAGACCGGTTTGACATGATGGCCTGGACCGAGTGATGTGATCCGCTGGGTGGTTCGCGGTATCCACATACCTCCAGTTGGCTACATCCGTAAGGTTCTGAATCTCTGTAACTCGAGTTCCTACAAAGACCTTGTATCTACAAGATTCTGACTTGAGCCAATGAAGGACTGTGGTGGAATTGGACCAGAGGATGACTTGTCCGATGGGCAGGGTGAGTTGTGCTTGGAGGACACTGGCCAGCTGAGCTCCAGTGAATGCAGAACTCAACTCCAAGCGTGGCATCAACAGCTGCTTCTTTGGCGCAATGCGAGACCTGGCCAGAACGAAGTAAATGTTTACTTGCTTCTGGTCACATGTAGGCAACAGAGCCATATGCTCTCTCTGACGCATCACTGAATATGTGCAGATCTCTGGTCGACTGTCAGCATATGGTGGTGTGTAAGTTCTGGGGAGTTCCATCTGGAAAAGGTCAGGAATGTCTTTTTCCCAGACAAGCCATCTGTCCAGCAGCCTCTGAGCTGAATGGGGTCATCCCAACCTATCCCTTCTTTCCACAGGTCCTGGACGAGTACTTTGGCTTGGGTTGTGAAAGGCGTGATTTAGCCTAGTGGGTTGTATTGAAGGGTGAGCATGCTGTAGATATTCGTCATTGTAGGTTTGGAGCGCTCCACAGTGCTGTGCTTGTATCCTAAGGAGTCTCTGAGGCAGTTCCAACATAGCCACAGGGTTAGTTCCTGGAGATGCGTGCTACTTTGGGAAAGCCACAGTTTTCTGCTTTCTGATCTGGCCTCGGGTGGAAGGTGCTTGATGACAGTTGGTACATTGCTAGCCCACTGTCGTATCTCAAAGCCTCCAGTATGGAGCAACTGCCACAGTCCATTAGCAAAGTTTCTTGCTTCATCGGCAGAGGGGATGCTTTGAAGGCAGTTATCCACGTAAAACTTCACAAGCTCTTCGTTGGCTCCTATGTTGTCCTGAACGTGTTGCTGCAGAGGGTAGATGGCGCAACAGGGACTACAAGTCGTGCTGAATGGCAAGACCTGCCACTCATAGATGCTCGGTTCTTCAGTTCTATGCATGTTCTGCCAGATGAATAGTAGCACCGGTTTGTCAACTGGTAAGAGGCGGATCTGAGGAAACATGCCTTTGATGTCACCACTTACAGCTACGGCATATTGACATAATCTGAGGAGGCCACAGAGCAGGGATGGTCCCAATGTTGGTCCAGGGAACAGGTCATTGAGCGACTATCCTTTATGCTGTAACGAACAGTTAAACACAATACTGTCCTTTCCATTGTGATGCACAATATGGTGGGGTATAAACCAGGCCTCAGTAGATTGTTCAGCTACCTCGGGTGGCACCAGTGACACGTAACCTGCCTTCTGCAGCTTCTCGATCTTTTGGCAGTACACCTCGGGTCTTTTACATTTACATTTAAGTCATTTAGCAGACGCTCTTATCCAGAGCGACTTACAAATTGGTGCATTCACCTTATGATATCCAGTGGAACAACCACTTTACAATAGTGCATCTAACTCTTTTAAGGGGGGGGGGGGGGGGGGGGTTAGAAGGATTACTTTATCCTATCCTAGGTATTCCTTAAAGAGGTGGGGTTTCAGGTGTCTCCGGAAGGTGGTGATTGACTCCGCTGACCTGGCGTCGTGAGGGAGTTTGTTTCACCATTGGGGTGCCAGAGCAGCGAACAGTTTTGACTGGGCTGAGCGGGAACTGTACTTCCTCAGAGGTAGGGAGACGAGCAGGCCAGAGATGGATGAACGCAGTGCCCTTGTTTGGGTGTAGGGTCTTTGGCAAGTCTTCACTCCATGCTAGGGAGGCATAGGGCTGAACGCCATCAAATTCTATTCTAGAGGTGGACGTCTGGAGAAGGGTCATGGCTTGCTGGTCTTGTTTCGAGCAAGTTGCCAGCTTCTCACTCACATAGGGAAGGGTATTGATCTGCCAAAGTCACTCCACGTTTCTGAAGAGCTCGGCAGAAGGCGAGACGGTAGTGGTGAACAGGCACTGTTCAGCTGGTGCTGTGTGGACAAAGCTAGTAGGGCCTTGCAGGGACCAGCCGAGTTCGGTGTGGACGGCAATGGTTTCACCAGGTGGGCCTGTTCACACTGGCTGTATGGGTATCAGGAGGTGAGGCATGTCTGAACCTTTCAGCAACAGAGGTTGAGCTTGGTCCACCGGTGGCAAAGGCAGCTTACAGAGGTGGTCATATCGCTTTTGGAGAGCTGCTACTGGGCAGGAGTGTTCGGAAAGGCCTAGGTTGTCTGCGGTGAATGCCTGATATATCTGATAGTACCTGGAAGGTTTGAGCAAGGGAGGACACGTCAAAGGTCACTGAGGCACCTTGCAGTTGCACAACGTCTTGTCGAACTGTCCTGAGGATGAGGGTCTCAGGCTCAGAATTGAGGTTTAGTTTTTGAACATCCTGTGATGATGCTACGCTCTGAGCCATCGTCGAGCACGGCGTATGTCTCCAGGTAGCTTTTCACAAGCTTCCCACAATAAGTTGGGTAAATTTTGGCCCATTCCTCCTGACAAGAGCTTGTGTAACTGAGTCAGGTTTGTAGGCCTTCTTGCTCGCACACACTTTTTCAGTTCTGCCCACACATTTTCTATAGGATTGAGGTCAGGGCTTTGTGATGGCCACTCCAATACCTTGACTTTGTTGTCCTTAAGCCATTTTGCCACAACTTTGGAAGTATGCTTGGGGTCACTGTCCATTTGGAAGACCCATTTGCGGCCAAGCTTTAACTTCCTGACTGATGTCTTGAGATAGCCAATGTTAAATTTCAATTAATAGGATTCATATAATATTTAATAAATATAGTACGCAACAAATCTTGGCTGATTTCGTTTGATTTTCCCATGATGTCAAGCAAAGAGATTTTCCCATGATGTCAATGAGCCTATCAGAAGCTTCTAAAGCCATGACATCATTTTCGGGAATTTTCCAAGCTGTTTAAAGGCACAGTCAACTTAGTGTATGTAAACATCTGACCCACTGGAATTACAGTGAATACAGTGAATTAAATGTGAAATAATCTCTGTAAACAATTGTTGGAAAAATTACTCGTGTCAGGCACAAAGTAGATGTCCTAACCGACTTTCCAAAACTATAGTTTGTTAACAAGAAATTTGTGGAGTGGTTAAAAAAGGTTGAAGTTTTAATGACTTCAACCTAAGTGTATGTAAACTTCCGACTTCAACTGTAGGTACATGGTTGCAAAGGGCATCAGTGTCTTAACAGCTCGATTTTCCAAGGCAGGCTACTCTGGGTACAGCCCTATCCAGAAATCTGTCAGCGGCTTCTGATTAAATTCAATTTTCACAGAACCGCTTGTTGCAATTTTCTTGTTCAGATATTGGTAAGTGTACTGGAGGCAGGGCATGAAAGGGATAATGAATCCAGTTGTTTGTGTTGTCCATTTCGGGAAAGTACCTGCGTAATTGCGCACCCAGCTCACTCAGGTACTTCACTATATCACATTTGACATTGTCCGTAAGCTTGAGTTAATTTGCACACAAACAATCATACAATGACGGAAAGACCTGTGTGTTGTCCTTGATAATGCAGATAGAGAATAGCTCCAACTTCTTAATCATAGCCTCAATATTGTCCCTCACATTGAATATAGTTGCAGAGAGTCCCTGTAATCCTAGATTCAGATCATTCAGGCGAGAAGAAACATCACCCAGATAGGCCAGTTGTGTGAGAAACTCGTCATCGTGCAAAGGGTCAGACAGGTGAAAATGATGGTCAGTAAAGAAAACTTTAAGCTCGTCTCTCAATTTTAAAAAAACGTGTCAATACTTTGCCCCTTGATAACCAGCACACAGTATGTTGTAAAAACATTACATGTTCGCTGCCCATATCATTGCATAGTGCAGAAAATACACGGGAGTTCAGGGGCCTTGCTTTAACAAAGTTAACCATTTTCATTGTAGTGTCCAAAACGTCTTTCAAGCTGTCAGGGATTCCCTTGGCAGCAAGAGCCTCTCGGTGGATGCTGCTGTGTACCCAAGTGGCGTCGGGAGCAACTACTTGCATGCGCATTACCACTCCACTATGTCTCTCTGTCATGGCTTTTGCGCCATCAGTACAGATACCAACACATCTTGACCACCAAAGTCCATTTGATGTCACAAAGCTGCCCAGTACTTTAAAAATATCCTCTCCTGTTGTTCTGGTTTCCAGTGCTTTGCAGAAGAGGATGTCTTCCTTAATTGACCCCCCACCATAAACGTAACGGACATATACCAGGAGCTGTGCCAGGCCCGCCACGTCAGTTGACTCATCCAGCTATAATGCATAGAATTCATTGGCTTGTATGCAAAGCAGTAATTGTTTCAAAACATCTCTTGCCGTGTCATTGATGCGTTGTGAAACAGTGTTGTTTGATGAAGGCCTTGTCTGTGTAGTTTTTCAGTCCTTTTCCCCCAGCAATGTCCCATCCATATCCGCCGCAGCAGGAAGAATTAAGTCCTCCATAATAGTATGGGGCTTGTCTGTCCTAGCCCCTCGTAGCTCACCATATAAGACGCTTCTAGCCACTTCTTATTAATGGTATCTGTTGCCTTTATACATGTCTTACTACTCAAAAGTTGTATTTCATGCTTAACTTTTTCCTGTGTGTGTCAAGAATGGTCCACCCCCCAAAGGACATCCAGCCAACTTGACACAGCTGTGGGAAGCATTGGAGTCAACATGGGCCAGCATCCCTGTGGAACGCTTTCGACACCTTGTAGAGTCCATGCCCAAACGAATAGAGGCTGTTCTGAGGGCAAAAGGGGGGAGGGGTGCGCCTCATTATTAGGAAGGTGTTCCTAATGTTTGGTATACTGTATCCAATGTATATTTTATGGAAAAGAGATGTTGTATGTTTCTGGACGATGCACAATGCTGCCTTGATGACAGCATGACCGAGTGGCACAGGTTACTGTTCCATTTGAGAAGGGTGCTCCTCCCGCTCAGCGCTTTTGCCCGCTCATGTCACGGTTCATAGGCCGGAGCACCGCAGTTAATAGAACTCCCTCACTGAGGCAAGACTTGCATGAATTCAGCCATGGCATTGGCCACACGATTTTTCTCCATGAGGGGAAAGCTTTGCCGTACAGTTTCCATGACAACTGCTCTTCTACAGTAGGCAGGCAATGTGGATCTCTGCATCTGAAAACAGTTTTCAGTGTCTCAAACCTTATTCTATTGAACATAGCACATATACTATTTTCACTGCCCATCTATCTGTCTACCTATAGCCAATGTTAAATTGCACCACAATACTATCTGCGAATTACGATTTAGTTTACATTTCAAATCTGTCTCTTGGGTTGTTCCACCTCAAAAACATAGAGGATTTCGTCACCCACCATCTCAGATTGTTCTGAAATCATTTCTGTTGTTAGAAACAGATAAGATAAGCATTCCTGCAACATCATTTTGTTGAAAGACAATTTGAACAATTTGAGCTAATTGATTGCACCCAAATTTGCCATTTCAATTAATAGGATTCATATAATATTTAATAAATATAGTACGCAACAACCAATTTAGACCAAACCTCTTCTTAACAAGGATTAAGACGTGATGACACCAAGCCCACCCCAATGGCTAGTATAAAGTACCAGTTCTCTATGTCTGACAAGTAGTATGAAGCTGCAGATTGGAGTATTGTTTCCTCATACAATGTACTCTATTCAGTGAATTTGATTATGGTTATTTTCCCCTGTTCAGAGAAATTCTGACCACTAGAGGGTGCTGTTCCTGCTATTAGTGGGAAAAAGTGTGAAGAATCCCCCCCCTTCCTCAATGTTAATTCAAGATTGAACCTCCAAATGATTTATACATGTAGAGTGAAGAGTTAAAGTCAGAACAATGTATTTGCCCAAATACACATCAAAGAAAAATCATCAACAGAGCTGAGGACTACTCATATCTCATTTTATTATTTCACTTTCTTTTCCTTTAGTGCATCTTCTATTGCAGTGATGTATCTACATCCCAAATGATGTTGGCGACCAGTTGCAGGGGTCGTTGCATTAATGGTGCAGATGATGCTTGGTTTTGGTACATAACATGTGTCCTTTATGTTTGGCCAAGAGAATGACCTTGCTGGATAACTTGGATGCATGAATTTCAACTTTACGTCCATGTTTTCATCATCCACAGCATCTGCAGTTCCAATCCAGTACTCACCATAGCAGCAAACTATAACACAAGAACTCTGCCAGGAACCCGCATCTTCCATTACTTTGTTCCACTCTCCAAAAGCCTCATAGGTGCAAAGAGAGTTTCCAGTGAGACATATTATGCCATTAAGTTTGATATGGTCCTTGGGAAATCCATAGATGAGCATACAGTGGTGAATGTGTGAGAATCTTATTTTCTAATCAGACTGATACTATATAATGGCTGTTGGGGTGGGCTTGGTGTGGGGTGTGGAGGGTCTGTGTGTGGCTCTTGACCATTTATTTGGATTCCTCGTCTTAATCATTGGTAGGATGAAGTTTGGTACAACTCGGATGTTAGGTACTATATTTATTGAATATTATGTGAATCCTACAAATGAAAAGGGCCAATTTGGTTGCAGTCAATTAGCTTAGGTTCAAATTATATTTCAACCAAATAATGTTACAGGAATGCTTATCTTATCTGTTGCTAACTGCAGAAACCATTTCAGAACAATCTGAGATGGTGGGTGTCATGGCTTGCTGAAATGACATGGAATGACCCTCTTCTCACTTCTCTGAATGAGCATTGTACACTACATGTTGATGCTTTTGAAACGTATATTTCACAACCGTGAATCCCCCTGGTGAATGATGAAACAGGACGTTAGTCATATTCCAGAATTGTACATTGTACACAAAAGTACCAAGTGTGTATGTGCGGTCTTTAGGGGAGGAACAACTTTTTTTCCAATCTTGTAAGAAATTACTTTAGCCTTTAGCCATTTGAGGTAAAAGCCGTGTGACCTACATATCATGCATAAGATTCATTTTAGCTCTGCTATTAGTTTGAAACCCTAGGGAGCTACTAGAGATGGTAGCTGGGGCATCAACAGAAGCAGTACTTCATGCAGGAAGATGCATGGACTGTGTACACATTGTACCTCTAATGTATGTAGCCAATCAAACACTTCTAATGTTGCCTTGACCACAGCCCACATTGCGACATCCTTTCGCCCCAGAGTAATTTCTCTTGTTTTCCCTGGATGTGTTGTTTATTTAGCACCTCTGGTTACACATAACAATGTAGCTTGGCTTCCAGTGTTAACATTCATTCCACTGCAGCACAGTCAGAGACTGAGGCAGAGGGAGATGAGCACACCTGCTGCATTTCACATTCGTTTTTTTCTCTGCCTTCTGCATACAGTACTTGTTATGCAGGCTATGGTCAGTGTGAAAGGGTGTGTGAACAACATTACAATGCTACTGAGGAAGAAAAAGCAGCCACTAATGTTGGATAAGCAGCTGAATGATGAGAGGTTCTACCTACATCTGCAGGATGAAATAGATGAAAGCAGAGAGGGCAGCAGCTGACAGCACAGACATTCCCTTGTGAGAAACACTCTGGGAGAATCGCATTTTCTCACTCCTCGCGTCCTCTCTTCTCGCCTCCTTCTCAAAACTTATTGGATGAGAAAGCCAAAGGTCCCGCCCCTCTGACCTTCTCCTCCAATGGGTTTTGAGAAGGAGATGAGGAGAGAATAGAGACGACGCGAGGAGTATACAATTTAGATTCTCCCAACGTAGCGCCTGAAGGAGAGTGAGAGGGGAGGGAGGGAGAGAGAGAGAGAGAGAGAGAGAAGAAGCAGGTGAGGGAGCCGAGGGGTTTTCTCTCCCTCTCAGACAGGTTCCTTCAAGTCTTTAGTAGAGGCAGCGGCAACAACAGTGGTAGTTGTGGTGGTGTTTCTGTTAACAGCAGCCCAGAGTTCCTGTTTGTTTGTTTGTGTGTGTGTGCGTGACTGATGCAGAGTGAGCGTTAAAGCGAGAGGGAGTGTAGCGATCTGTTGCTCCGGGAGCATCGGTCGTCTGTGCTCTTGGGAGTGCTTTAGCAGCATGGAGACCAAGTCCCTCTTCAGCCTTCACAAAGCCTTGGCTCAGCCAGTCAAGATGTGTATGTTTGACTTCCCTGTCAACATACTGGATGATCTGGTAAGAAAGAGCTCATATGTTGTTATTTGATTCAGTCGCAGTCTTTTTGGCTGTGTGTGTGTATGTGAGATAAATAGTTTATGGGTGAGAGAGAGGGTGGTGATTCAGAGAAGGAGGATGTGTTTGTCTGCTACAGTATGCTACCACCAGGGTGGTGGTTCAGCTGTTCAGTGTGTCTGGCACACATCCAAGAGCAGAGTTAGGCAACCATTCCCCTGTGGTGTGCGTTTACTTCGATATGTTTTTCTTGTGCATGGTTGGTCATGCCCACTATTGAATGTGGATGTGTTTTTATTGTTTATTACATAGTTATAAATATGGTATTACTTGCTACTTGGTGGTTCATTCTTTTTGTTGGTGTTGGAATTGATTTGGTTTTGTGTTGATGTTATTCACTGAGTTTGGAAATAGACTGTGTGACACTGGTCTCTAGTTCCTTCTCACTGTGACAAGTCCATCTCTGTGTGTTTCATTGTGTCAGCTGTTTTCCTCTAGTCCTGCTCTTCTTGCTCAAACCCTGTTACACTTGATTATAGAGGAAGTTGCTTTTGTTGTTCCCTATTGTAGCCGCTGGTCTATGATTTATTTCCAATGACATGTTGAACAAAGAAGTTGGAAGACAGAATCTTTGCACTAGAGGCATTTCGTAAAAACTTTGTGTTCCTGCTGGCAGTCTTGGCCTAAACCCAATCAGAAAGACCCTGCTTTTCCCTGCTATTAGATAGGGTGTCTCCTTAAGGTATTGTTAAGCTGCCTCAGAGGGGTTGCTTTTCAAATGGTCCTCAGTTAGCTGCAGTGCAGTTGTCAAAAAGTTTTTAAATGCTAAGACCTACGAGCTAGGAGTGCCTCGGAATGGGCCTGCAGCTCCTTGAAATAATGGTGAGCAATAAATCCATCCGTTCATAAGAGCAGACTCTTTCGGTCAGGTAGTTAGGAGTGCTGTGGTTCTCAGAAGTTATTTCACTCTGTTTGAATGGGACGTTTCGTAGCCCTTTCCTGCAGTCCAATGACAGAGTGGCTTCATGGGTCGAATGTTATGAATATTTTAAATTAATAAACGTTATTTTAAAAAACACAGAAAATCCGGTGTTTCTATGTCAGTTTTGTTATTTCAGTCTTCTGTGATGTATATAAAGTGTAATATTGGGATGCAAACTCAAAATTGGATTAATTTCAACTCTATTTCTGACATGGTACAGGTGTCTTCTTTTTTTTAAGCCCGTAACTAAACTTAACAAAAAAGAAGAATAACTATATTATGAAGCCAAGATCAATGACATAAAGAATGATGAAAAAAAACTTTGGAGTACTTTAAATGAAATTATGAGCAGAAAGACCAATTCAACTCCATCTTTCATTGAATCAGATGCCTTATTCATCACAAAACCATTTGATGTTGCCAATTATTGTAATGATTACTTAATTGGCCAAGTGGGAAAACTTAAGCAGGAAATGCCAAAAACTAACAGTGAGCCATCGTATTCATGCATAAAAAAAACAAATAATTAAAGAAAGCATTGCAAGTTTGAATTTTGTAAAGTTAGTGTGGAAGAGGTGGGAAAATTATTGACAAACTTAGATGGAAAGCTACTGAGGATGGTAGCTGACTCTATAGCCACTCCTATCTGTCATTTCTTTAATCTGAGCCTAGAGGAAAGTCTTCGTCCTTAGGCCTGGAGGGAAGCCAAAGTAATTCCGCTACCGAAGAGTGGTAAAGCGGCCTTTACTGGTTCTAACAGCAGACCTATAAGCTTTCTAGCAATGCCATTTCGCTGTAAACAAATTAACAACAGACTTTCAGCATGCTTATAGAGAAGGGCACTCAACATGTACTGCGCTGACACAAATTACTGATGATTGTTTGAAATAAATTGATAATAATAAGATTGTCGGAGCTGTACTGTTAGATTTCAGTGCATAACCTGTTGTTGAAAATATGTATGTGTTATGGCTTTTCAGCCTTTGCCATATTTTGGATTCAGAGCTATCTATCTAATATAACTGAAAGGGTTTTCTTTAATGGAAGCTTGTCTAATGTCAAACATGTAAAGTGTGGTGTACCGCAGGGCAGCTCTCTAGGCCCTCTACTCTTTTCTATTTTTAACAATGACCTGCTACGCATTATACAAAACATGTGTGTCCATGTATGCTGATGATTAACAAAGAGTTGTAGTCTGTTTTGGAATGGGTGGCCAGTAATAAACTGTTCGGCTTCTAGATCACATAACACCCCATAAAACTAGGCTCTTATGTAACCTTTATAAGAGATTGACGACAACGCCTGTAACTTATGGTGAACTCATTCACGTGTTTGTCTTGTTGTTGTACTTCACCAGAAGGAAGCTGTACTAGTGTTGGCACTGCTTTTGGTTTGACTGCCTATGCTCACCATGTTTGCTTTCGGTTTACATTTGTCAGTTCATTAGCTGATTAACTGATGAAAATATAGAATTGCCATAATCTATTTTGTTAGGCCTTATATACATTTTGCCTCACAATTTCAGCTGAATAGGAATAACCCTGGGAATTTCAGGGTAACATGATGCCAGGGATTTCATTTTTATTTTCTGTTCAGAAAAATACAGTGCCTTCAGAAGGTATTCATACCACATTACTTATTCCACATTTTGTTGTGTTATAATCTAAATGTAAAAAATTATTAAATATATTTTTTCTCTCACCCCTTTACACACAATATAATGACAAAGTGAAACATGTTTTTAGAAATGTTGCAAATTTTACGGCCTCCTGAGTGGCGCGGTGGTCTAAGGCACTGCATCGCAGTTGCTAGCTGTGCCACTAGAGATCCTGGTTAGAGTCCAGGCCCTGTCGCAGACGGCTACGACCGGGAGATCCAGGGGATGGCACACAATTGGCCCAGCGTTGTCCGGGTTAGGGGATGGTTTGGCTGGCAGGGATGTCCTTGCCCCATTGTGGTCTAGCAACTCCTGTGGCGGGCCGGGCGCATGCACGCTGACATGGTCCCCAGGTGTACAGTGTTTCCTCTGACACATTGGTGTGGCTGGCTTCTGGGTTAAGCGGGCATTGTGTCAAGAAGCAGTGTGGCTTGGTTGGGTTGCGTTTCGGAGGACGCATGGCTCTCGACCTTCGCCTCCTGAGTCTGTACGGGAGTTGCAGTGATGCGACAAGACTTTAACTACTATTTGGATACCACGAAAAAAGGGGTAAAAGTTTTTTTTAAATTATAATGTTTGCTAATTTATTGAAAATTAAATACAGAAATATCTCATTTACATAAGTCTTCACACCCCTGAGTCAATACATCCTTGAATCACCTTTGGCAGCGATTACAGCTTTGAGTCTGTCTGGGTAAGTCTCGAAGAGCTTTGCACACATGGATTACACAATATTTGCCAATTTTCTTTTTAAGCTTTGTGAAATTGGTTGTTGATCATTGCTTGAGAACCATTTTCAAGTTTTGCCATAGATTCTCAACCAGATTGAAGTCAAACCTGTAACTCGCCCACTCCGGAACATTCACTGTCCTCTTGGTAAGCAACACCAGTGTAGATTTTGCTTTGTGTTTTAGGTTATTGTCCTTCTGAAGGGTGAATTCATCTCCACGTTTCTGGTGGAAAGCAGACTGAACCTGGTTTTCCTCTAGGATTTTCCCCGTGCTTGGCAAAATGTTTTATCCTGAAAAGCTCCCCAGTCCTTAATAATTACAAGCATACCCATAACATAATGCAGCCACCACTATTAGAGGTCGACCGATTAATCGGAATGGCCGATTAATTAGGGCCGATTTCAAGTTTTCATAACGATCGGAAATCGGTAATTTTGGACGCCGATTTTTTTTATATTTTTTTTACACCTGTAGTATCTGGGATCTACATCTGTTTATATTAGTTACTATGCTGTTACTAAGCAGTGATGTATTACGACAGTGTACGTTACTACACCTAATAGGAAATGCACATGCGCACGAGTGTGCCCGGGAAAAACCGTAGAGCGGGAGAGGTTTTGACTAAAGGAAAACTAACTGTACTCCCGTCTCCTGCCTTGTTATTTCTCCACAGCACAAATATTACAACACCTTTATTTAACTAGGCAAGTCAGTTGAGAACACATTATTTTCAATGACGACCTAGGAACGGTGGGTTAACTGCCTTGTTCAGGGGCAGAACGACAGATTTTTACCTTGTCAGCTCAGGGATTCAATCTTGCAACCTTACGGTTAACTAGTCCAACGCTCTAAACACCTGCCTCACGAGGAGCCTGCCTGTTACGCGAATGCAGTAAGAAGCCAAGGTAAGTTGCTAGCTAGCATTAAACTTATCTTATGAAAATAATCAATCAATCAATCACTAGTTATAACTACACATGGTTGATGATATTACTAGTTTATCTAGCGTGTCCTGCGTTGCATATAATCAATGCAGTGCGCATTCGCGAAAAAGGACTGTCGTTGCTCCAACGTGTACCTAACCATAAACATCAATGCCTTTCTTAAAATCAATACACAGAAGTATATATTTTTAAACCTGCATATTTAGCTAAAAGAAATCCAGGTTAGCAGGCAATATTAACCAGGTGAAATTGTTTCACTTCTCTTGCGTTCATTGCACACAGAGTCAGGGTATATGCAACAGTTTGAGCCGCTTGGCTCATTGCGAACGAATTTGCCAGAATTTTACGTAATTATGACATAACATTGAAGGTTGTGCAATGTAACCGGAATATTTAGACTGATGGATGCCACCCGTTAGATAAAATACGGAACGGTTCCGTATTTCACTGAAAGAATAAATGTTTTGTTTTCGAGATGATAGTTTCCTGATTCGACCATATTAATGACCTAAGGCTCGTATTTCTGTGAGTTATTATGTTATAATTAAGTCTATGATTTGATAGAGCAGTCTGACTGAGTGATGGTGGGCACCATCAGGCTCGTAAGCATTCATTCAAACAGCACTTTCGTGCGTTTTGCCAGCAGCTCTGCTGTTTATCAAGCCTATCAACTCCCGAGATTAGGCTGGTGTAACCGATGTGAAATGGCTAGCTAGTTAGCGGGATGCGCGCTAATAGCGTTTCAAACGTCACTCGCTCTGAGACTTGGAGTAGTTGTTCCCCTCGCTCTGCATGGGTAACGCTGCTTCGAGGGTGGCTGTTGTCGATGTGTTCCTGGTTCGAGCCCAGGTAGCGGCGAGGAGAAGGATGGAAGCTAAACTGTTACACTGGCAATACTAAAGTGCCTATAAGAACATCCAATAGTCAAAGATATATGAAATACAAATCGTATAGAGAGAAATAGTCCTATATTTCCTATAATAACTACAACCTAAAACTTCTTACCTGGGAATATTGAAGACTCATGTTAAAAGGAACCACTAGCTTTCATATGTTCTCATGTTCTGAGCAAGGAACTTAAACGTTAGCTTTCTTACATGGCACATATTGCACTTTTACTTTCTTCTCCAACACTTTGTTTTTGCATTATTTAAACCAAATTGAACATGTTTCATTATTTATTTGAGGCTAAATTGATTTTATTGATGTCTTATATTAAGTTAAAATAAGTGTTCATTCAGTATTGATGTAATTGTCATTACTACAAATATATTTTAAAAATCGGCTGATTAATCGGTATCTGCTTTTTTTTGGTCCTCCAATAATCGGTCGATCTCTAACCACTATGCTTGAAAATATGGAGAGTGGTACTCAGTATTGTGTTGTTTTGGATTGGTCCCAAATATAACATTGTATTCAGGATAAAAAAGTGAATTGCTTTGCCACATTTTTTGCGGTATTGTCTTGTTGCAAACAGGAAGCATGTTTTGGAATCTTTTTTATTCTGTACAGGCTTCTTTCTTTACACTCTGTCAATTAGGTTAGTTTTGTGGAGTAACTACAATGTTGTTGATCCATTCTCAGTTTTCTCCTATCACAGCCATTAAACTCTGTAACTGTTTTAAAGTCACCATTGGCCTCATGGTAAAATCCCTGAGCGGTTTCCTTCCTCTCCGGCAACTGAGTTAGGGTTAGGGTCTGTATCTTTGTAGTGACTGGGTGTATTGATACACCATCCAAAGTGTAATTAATAACTTCACCATGCACAAAGGGATATTCAATGTCTACTTTTTTTCTTTTTTACCAATCTACCAATAGGTGCCCTTCTTTGCGAGGCATTGGAAAACCTCTCTGGTCTTTATATGTGTGGGGTACAGAGATGAGGTAGTCATTCAAAAATCATGTTGAACACTATTATTGCACACAGAGTGAGTCCATGCAACGTATTATGTGACTTGTTAAGCAATTTCTTTCTCCTGAACATTTTTAGGCTTGCCATAACAAAAGGGTTGAATACTTATTGACTCAAGACGTTTCAGATATACATTTTTTATTAATTTGTAAAAATTCCAAAAAACATAATTCCACTTTCACATTATGAGGTAGTGTGTGTAGGCCAGTGACAACAAATCTCAATGTAATTACTTTTAAATTCAGGCTGTAACATAACAAAATGTGGAAGAAGTCAAGGGGTGTGAATAATTTCTGAAGGCACTGTAAAGTACCGTTTATAGTTGTAATTTGCAATTGAACAATGGGACAGTTTCTTCACTCTTACAAGCTATGAACAGGCTTTTTGGAATCCCTATCATGTTTTAGTAGAAGTTAATATTTTATTGTTCAGTTTCTTGCGTGTTGACACAATTGTTTAAGTAAACACCCACTGGAGTGGGCCTGAGGTGGTCACCCAATCTGTGACTGGGGAGGGGGGAGAAGGGACAGCCCTAAGCCATTCTTTTGGTTCTTTGTCCCGGTCCGGTTTTATTCTCCAGTCTTATTCCTTGGTTCTGAGGGAAGCAGTGATGTGGTGGGCTCAGTGGACCTGTGGACTGCTGAGGGGTGGAGACTGCTGTAGGACTCAGTCTATGTGCCAGGCTGCCTTCATTACTGTGAGACGCAGAGAGGTAGACCGAAAGGTAGCTATCAACTCTGATACACTCAATATTATGCCGGAAATATTTGAGTTTCTTTGATAAATGATATTTTTTTATGAGCCTGAGCATGTGCGTGTGTGCATACAGTATGTGTTCCTCACATTTAGCAGTGGCATATTATCCAATAGCTTGGCTTTGTTGTTTCTGTTCTGTGTGATATGATCATAATTCTGTATTTTGTAGTTATATGTTAGTTGTAATAGTACAGTTAGTACATGAGCACTTACTGAGAGTAAACCATGTTGGGGTATCTGCCATAGCAGAACAACACTGTTTATTGATTCAAGCAGGAAGCCTGACAAATGGAAGAGGGATGGACTGTGGTTCAATCATAGGAGGGCAAAAGGTAGCCAGCTGGTTGCACCTCCATGCTGACAACTCTCCCTCTCCCTACCCCATCCATTTCACTCTCTCTCTCTCTCCTCTCTCTTTCTGTATCTCCTCATCCCATACAGCTGTTCAGGGAGAGATTTGTGAATCTGAATCATAGCAGCACCAGTAATCTCTATATTGTGCTGCTGAATGATGGGACATGGGAGAAAATGTGGGCTCAGGAATGTATTGGTAGAAAACACCCCCTGTTGTTAAAGCAGATGTTGTCATAGTCACACCTGTTTTTATTTTCTTTCTCACACTTAGATTAGTGTATGTTGTTGAATATTGTATTTTGCAATGTGTTGTAGTAATGTTGGGTTCTTAAGAGGTTCCAAGTGTGTACCAATTCTGACCAGCAGAGGGAAGTGTCACTAGAGAAATACCATCAAAATTGTCTATCCAGTCAATGTTGGAGATGACATGAGCACTCATCCACAGAACATACAATTATACCCCTAATGATACCATTCCTTTGACCTGCAACATTATCATATTTTTTAGATAACCAGCTGTTTTCAAAATAGGAGAAAAGTATTGAATGTTACATGTAGTTGTTGCCTCACCTCAATATAATTGCTTAGGAGTCATTGCACAATTGTAAAAATACCCCAGCTCTAATTGTAGTTGTACTGTTATACTCATCCATTCCGTGTGAGTTACATAACGTCTAAAAGATTCACTTGCCTTCAAAATGCTTCACTGATTATGGTCCATCCATTAGATTTATTGTAGGTTTTGGTGGTCTATACGCTCTAGTTGTTTTCTATACTTTTATATTTCTACTGAGGTATAATACCTCTGTTGCTGCGCGTAATGGATACATGCAGTGAATACATTTTAACGAATGTATTAATATACAATACCTTCTCTGGAGACGGTTTCCTCAGCGACATAATAGTAACAACGATTCCCCGAGGGACGGGTACCGTAAGAAAGGTGGAGCTATGAAGCACTTTCCGTAACTGAGTCATGTATTACCAAGTACAGTAGGTCGAGGCGCTTGCCTTTAGTACAGTAGCATACTCCGTCTATGTAAGTCCGTTTTTACTGTGTGGGTGGGTCCATGGTAAAAAATAATGTTATTGTAGCCTATCATACGAAGGAACTATGGATGTACGACCAAGATAGGTTGTCACAGCAGCGATTGCCTGCCATAATCGTATCCTTTATCAATGGTCCACTTTATAGGGATGTACTCGGATGCGCAAAACATAAAATCAGGATACATCGATGAGATGTTTGATGCTGGAACATGGAAGGTGCGAAATATTTGGGATGGGGTAAAGCTGGAGGTTGGCGAGGACGAAAGCCCGGTGGTCCTTCACAGTTTTACCCATTTGGACCCTGACCTACCACTATTTGAGGTAAGCCAGTGAGCTGTGCGTAAAGAACTCTACATCAATACCGAATCAGTAATTATAGGCTCATGGCCTATAGCTAGTGTCCCTAAACTGAACATTTGGGATGTGGTAGTATCCTATTGATTTTGAGTCTTATCAAAATGTATAAAATGTAGGCCTACTGAAGTTCATAGTGATGTTTCAGGGTTTTTATATGGTTGTTATCATGACATAAGTCCTGAGTGTCCTGTACTACCCACATTTCAAAGGAAGATTCAAAAGAGTGGGATATGTTCCTTCTAACTTAGGCTACTATGTGCTGATGCTCAATACTGGCCTTATAGGCAGATGGGGAACGTGTAAAGAAGTACATATACTTCAGCACATACGTATTATACTATGGGTCTGTACTTTTAACAGTTGTTTTTCACCGAGAAGTTGTCGCAAATAAAGCATTGGGGATGACTAATCAAATTGGTTGGCCTTACATAATGCCTCCTTCGATCAGAGGAGATCAGATGAGGACGAGAGCGTAATTGATACAGTGACTTTGAATGTTGTTAGTTGTTACATCAGATCAAGAATTGGCAGGCAAAACATCTGTAATTCTGGGAAAGTGCGTTTACCAACCGTGTGTGTGTGTACTTACTGTATGTTACCAGTAACACCACCGTCTGGCATGCATGTTTATAAATATGTTCAATATCCTTCTGAAGAATAAATGCTGCCTTAACAGTTTCAACAAGCTTGTGAAACGAAAGGCAGGAACTCAAACGCTCCATTATTATTACAGACAGTATGTTTCCTTCATTTGTCACAAGTGTAGAGGGCAATTCAGTCTCCACTCCTACATGCACTAACTCTCTCTCTCCTATAATCTAATCCTCTCCAGTAACACAATTAGCTAATGCTTAATCCCCCTCTTTCATTGGCCTAGGAGCTGCTTCTATAATCACAGCCATTCTTCTCCTTCAGCTGAGTAGGTGAATGTACAGTATTGGAATTCAATGGTTCAGTTGTGTATAAAGAAACTCAGTCCATTGAAATTCATTTGACACTTCAGCCAATGGCTGTTGATTGCTTTAGGACCCCTATAGCCCCTGTAACACATATGCAGTTATATATCCTTGAGCTGAAATGATGGTGTAGTGGTAGTCTGTAAATAACTTGGTCTATCTCAGGAGTGCTGTGTCACAGGCTTGGCATAAGATTGATACTGTTATGGTCATTCTGTCATCTGAAATATGACATTACTGATAGTGGTACAACCAAGGGTAGAGAGGAGGAGCCCCTTTGTCTTGTGGATGATGTCCTCACCCTGTATATGTGTGTCCTTCCTTTGGCCCTTGTCCATTAGCCATGATGCATAGTCATCTAGCCAATAAACTGTTATGATGATAAAGTACTGCACTTTATAGCGAATTGTTTATTTCGGTTTTGAGTTTATTAGGTCAATCAAAGAGATTAAACTGGTGATATTGGCACAAATTCTCCTTGGTAAAAGATGACGGACCGTAATTGAAAAGTGTTATTGTTAATAATATGCAATAATTAAAATATTAGGGTATTTCCACATATGTGGTAATGAACAAATTGGACATATCATTTGTCAAACAAATAAGTAAAAAGCAAATCATACTCTCCCTCCGAATAGTTAATTACATACTTTGTTGTTGTTTTGTGTGTGTTTATGTATGTGTTTGTGGAAATGCTCTACAAATGTCCTTTTGTTAGGGAGACCATTGTTTGTTGGATCTTATCCTGAAGACTGCAGACTGCAGGCGGAAGAGTGACTGAGTACTGTAATGAGAAACTGTAGGTCGATTTGTAGCTCATTTGAATGGAGACAGAATGGGAGAGCAAGGGAAAGGGAGAGGAAGAGGGACAGCGAGTGAAAGAGAGGGAGAGTGGCACCGAGGTTCAGGAAGGTTGAATGAAAGAAACAGACAGTGTCTGGAATGTTTAGGCCTGCATCCTGGAAAAGAACTTTATTCCAAGTTTTTGAAACTCAATACCAAGTAAGTAGTTGTCTTTGACTTACTTCCAAACATGAATTTCTACTTATGTCCCAAACCGTAGGCTACTAATGTTATAGCAAGGATGTAGGCCTTGTTCTGTCTGACTATTCCAAATATAGTTTTTGTGGATATGGCTCCTGATATGAATTCACATAGAACAAAGAACATTCTGAACATTCAACTCTCTTGTGCTCACAGGCCCTCTCTTAAAGAACAGCACTCAAAAGAAAATGAGCAAGACAAGCAGATAATGCACACGCGCATTTTACCCTTGCATACTAAGTTTTGTGTAAATCATAAATTGATGTCTACGGGACATTTTCTACAAAGTTTGTGTAATTTGTGTGTATATTTGTGTTTGTAGTTGAGATTTTGCTCTAGAAAAAAAGTCATCCTAAGCTGTACATGATCTCATTGGCTTTCAACAGCCATTGTGTGTGAGCGGAAGCTGCTGCTGCCCGTACTGTTGGACTGCACTATTGCTTGTGTTGTGTATTTGTTTACTTTATTTCGGAGTAGATCTCTTTCTGGTGTGGACTTTCTATGTGTCAGTTCCCTGAACAACTGGAGGAGAGGATGATTATGAAACCAGCTGTGGATTTGCCAACAATTTCCCAATAGCCAACACTATCAACAAACTACTGAAATACAATTATGAAAAGTAGATTGTTATAGCGATGCTATGTGCATTAGCTGCAATTGTGCCATGTGACAATGTGTATTCAGGCACATGTATAGAACGGATTATCTGCAACTGTTGGCTGAAGGATGGAGGTCTCTGTTGGCACTAGCTCAGTCCAAAGATCAATGCTTTGTTTATGTGGTCATTGTGGCTACAGCCTCGCTACATGCTATTCATAAGGTTTCTAACTGACTGAAGCTAACACATCCAGATATATATATATTTTTATAGGTGGGATGCATAGTATATACTGTAGGTGAGACCATGAATGTGACGACTTATTGTCGACTTGCATTGACAGAGGAAGTTCCCCATAGAAGTTTTCATTCTGACACAGTCTTGCATAAAAAGTGATCTTGCAAAACAGAACCCATTCAAATGTTGCAGTTGCTGTGGTTACAGTCAGGTTCCTGGCCTGTCAATTAAAGACTCGTTTTCATTCTTTCGTTTTTGATGGACTTTCCAGTTAGAATTCGCTTTCCGATAAACTGATGACTTGTTTAAAAGGAGACTCTTCCCCACGTGAGTCTCGTTTCCTTTCTTCCCTATTAGATATTTCCCACCATTGTCTAGTATCTAGTCATCATCACACCCTTGTGACAGCAGCACCTGTTTGTCATGATGAGGAAGGTTACTTCTAGAATGCATGGTGCCACCCTATTAGTGTGTGCTCAAGTACAACACTTGATCAAATCAACTCAAGATCCAACACTTAATACAAAATCAACTCAAGTAGGCCTATCAACACTAGATAAAAATTATCATATGAACGAGTACTCACAGAATAATGAAAATCTGTCAATGAGATGGTTCGTGACAAAGGTCTTTGTAGTTTACTTGAATCTGATGGTGAACAGATGTAGGATCTTAATTTGATCACCTTGTTGCAGGATAACTTTACAGCAATGCAGGACATTTAAAAGGTTCAATGCATATGAGATTTTAAAAGGATTCTGAAGTTTGTAATTTCCACTTTGAAATTTCAGGCTTGATTTTCCCTTACAAAAATGTATCAACCCCTACAAAAAATGTCCATTCATTATAATTCACATAATAATGAAAATTTCCTGTTGCTGCAGGATTACTTTCATGCTGTAGCAAACTGGCTCGGATTAAGATCCTACGTCTATATATTGTATGTTTGTGATGGTGGCTCTTTTTGTGTTAGAACAACAGAAAGTGGAATTGAGACCAAAGGCACACTACCCATGACTAAGACCAAAGGCATGGACACTACTAGGGCTACCCATGACACCTCTGTCGCTGACTAAGCTATGAGTCAGGCAGAGAGGGAATATGACTGGTTAAGGCTAAATGGGGGAAGCTGTTTTCACTTATATGTCTGTCTCCTGGCCCTACTTATGCCCTGTTCCTGTGGCTCTTTGGGAGTTTCCTCTGGTTTCCATGGTAACCTGGTCTCTGGAGAGTCCCCTGACTTTTCTGCAGTTGTAAATAGGTCCTGTGTGGCACAGCCATACCACAGGCAGCCACAGTTCATCACTGTATACACATACACAGACTACACAAATAGAGTTTTCCACCCAAACCTAATCTTATCTAAACCCTTTAATCTACATTTACATTAGGATTATGGTTTCTTTCTTCTTTTCATTCTTTCATTATTCTTGACCTGGTGAATCTGAATAGCACTGATTTGTGGCCTTGCTCCATGAACCTAGAGAGGTTGCCATTATATTAAGAGCAGGGCTGTGTTCCATTGGGTTAATATTGATAGGCCAGCAGCATTTCTGTATGGCTCAGATGATAAGGGCTACTCTCACCGTCAAGTCCAGTACTGGTGTGCTCAGCCTCTGCCATACAAGGGAAAGGGAAAGGGGGATACCTAGCCAGTTGTATAACTGAACGCATTCAACTGAAATGTGTCTTCCGCATTTAACCCAACCCCTCTGAATCAGAGAGGTGTAGAGGGCTGCCATAATCGACATCCACGTCTTCGGCACCCGGTGAACAGTGGTTAACTGCCTTGCTCAGGGGCAGAGCAACAGATTTTTACCTTGTCATATCGGGGATTCGATCCATCAACCTTACGGTTACTGGCCCAACGCTCTAACCACTAGGCTACAAACATGTAAAAAATGATTTGTAACAACATACAGTAAACACTTCTGTTTAAAAATAGGTTGCATCATTGATAGTATGAATATAGCACTTGAACTGGAAATGCAGCTGCTCCACTCCGTGGAAACCAAGCAAAACAGAGCAGCTGTGTGATTGAAGGTGAGCGAGTACAGAGTAGGCTACGACTAACAGCAGATGTCTGAGGGAGAAGCTGCTGTATACCTAGCTACTGAAAGGTTCCGATGAATAATGTGTGACAGATACACAAGTAAGGGTATGACTGATGTCTGTGGCATGCTAGATTACTGTACGTACCAGTCCCCCATAGAGGTCGGAAGCCAAAAAGTGATTAAACCGATGTTGCTTGGCTATCTGGGTCAAGTGCCTGGGATGCTCACTGTAAAGTCCTGTAATGTAAATGTATTCTGCTACATGTACTGGTTATGTCAGACTGTGTGAGTTTAAATGACCATTACTGTTTACAACATTCTGTGTTGGAGAGCTGGAGAAAAAAACGAATGGTGACAACAATCAACAACAGTGAACTGTTTTATGGCCTCTTTCATTGGGCTTCTACACCTGCATTGCTGGCTGTTTGGGGTTTTAGGCTGGGTTTCTATACAGCACTTTGTGACATCAGCTGATGTAAGAAGGGCTTTATAAATACCTTTGATTGTTAGTTCCTTGTTTGTAAAGCAGGGCTGTGTTGTTGGGCTGTGTATCTATAGCAACCTCTGTTTGCTGAACAGTATTGTTATTTATGCATATGCCCCAGTGGAGGCTGCTGAGGGGAGGACGGCTCATGATAATGGCTGGAATGGAGTTCATGGAATGGTATCAAACACGTCAAACGTGGTTTCTATGTGGTTGATGCCATTCCATGGACTCCAATCCAACCATTATTATGAGCTGTCCTCCCCTCAGCAGCCTCCACTGATAGACACACAGATGTACACTCTAAGTGTGTGTATGAGTGTGAGTGATAGAGAGAGGGAGAGAGAAAGAGCAAAGGCCCGATCTCAAACGTTGCTTGTGTATTTCCAACATTTTGCTGTCTTGTTTTTCCTGTAGAGCTCGACACAGGAGATCGGAGAGGAGGTGGAGGAGGGGGCCGTCTTCACCATCACCCTGAGGAAAGTGCAGCTGCACCAGTCTGCCAGCAAAGCGCAGCGATGGCTGGGGGTGGAGACAGACTCTGCTCTCAGCCTTTATGAGACATGTAAAGTACGCACCATTAAGGCTGGTACACTGGAGAGGCTGGTGGAATACATGGTGTCTGCGTTCAGGGGCAAGGACTCCACCTACGTCACTATCTTCCTCTGCACCTACCGCTCCTTCGCCACCACCCAGCAGGTGCTGGGCCTCCTACTCAACAGGTACAGACACTGTCGGCTATGAAGCTAAAACCACACCTGCATGTGTACACACAAACACACACAAACTAACACAGTGTACGTGTCAGTTCCCTCTGTAGAACATTGACAGATGTTGTCCTTCATGTCTTAGGTATGCCAAGCTTCAGAGCCAGCCTGGTATAGACATGCACAGACACACTCAGGAGGACCACACAGAGATCAGACAGTAAGTGTCTGGGGAGACCAGCGTGTTCAAACAGTTTGATCTTTCAGATTTCTAATGTACCACAGGTGCTCTTCCCTCTCTGTCATCTGCACGTCTCCTCATTCCCTGCCTCTTACCATCCGGGTTGTGTCTTGCAGCAATGTGTCGTCCATCCTGGGGGCGTGGCTGGACCAGTACTCAGAGGACTTCTGGAGTCCTCCACAGTATAGCTGTCTACACCACCTGATGTCCTACCTGCACCAACACTTCCCTGGCTCCGATCTGGAGCGCCGTGCACTCAACCTGCTGGCCCTCTTCCACCGCAGGCATCGGTGTGAGCCGGACCTTAACGGTGAGAGCCAGGATAGGGTTAAACTGGTCTGTGTCTCAGAGATATCAGGGATGATGGGGATGCTGATGCTTATTAAGGGCCTGTGGTGAACTGGTAATATAGACGGTCATTTAGGCAGTCTGATTATTATCTCAGCTGTGTTTTCTTTACAGTGGAGCAGGTTGGCTGTCCGTTCGCCACGCAGGAAGAGAGTGTCTTTGAGGACGAGCTTCCTGCCCTGAACTTACTGTCCTTTGACCCCATCATGGTTGCTGAGCAGTTCACACTCATGGATGCGGTGAGACATTCCCCTCTTAATTTGAACTTGCTGCAAGTTACTTCAATTTCAACTTCTTTGTGCGCACCCTTACTTACCCTTACCTTCTCTCTCCCTCCCCCCTGTAGGATCTGTTCAAGAAGGTGGTCCCCTACCACTGCCTGGGGGGCATCTGGTCCCAGCGGGATAAGAAGGGGAAAGAGCACCTGGCCCCCACCATTCGGGCCACAGTGGCCCAGTTCAACAGTGTCACCAACTGTGTCATCACCACCTGCCTCAGCAACCCCTGTCTGAAGCCCACCCAGCGGGCCAGACTGGTGGAGCGCTGGATAGAGGTGGCCAGGGTAAGGCATTAGACCCACTGTCTGGCTCAATCACTCAACAGTTAGTTTCATGTGTAGGTCATTGGTCATGTCTGTTTTTGTGTTTAGGAATGTCGGATCCTCAAGAACTTCTCATCTCTGAGAGCTATCCTCTCTGCCCTGCAGTGTAACTCTCTCCACCGACTCAAGAGGACCTGGGATGAGGTGTCCAGGTGAGACAGGGGATCAGCAACAGAGGGATAACAGTTGGGTTGGAGGGTGTACTATTAGATTATGAATTGAACCAGGGGTGTTTCATGGTCAAGTTCCCCAACCACCAAAGAAAACATCATTAGTCACATTTGCATTTGCAGTGGTGGTTTAGGTTTGTCTTTGCCACTGAGATATCAGGTTCATCTTTTGACCTATTTGACTTATTCTGCTAACAGAGAGAATTTCCGCACCTTCCGTGAGCTGTCAGAAATCTTCTCAGATGACAACAACTACTCTCTAAGCCGAGAGCTGCTGGTCAAGGTGGGTCAAAGATCATAGGGGAAAACGTGCATGTAGAAACGATTGTGCACATAAATGACCCAAATGTTACTCAGCACCTAGTAGATCTTTTAGGATATGGACTGCATAAACAGGATGTGGTTGTGTCAAAAATGGGTTTTGACAACTAAGTAGTTGACAGGAAATATGGCTGGCTGACCCATTACTGCTTTATTGGCCCTCATCTCTATCTGTACAGCTGGGTCTCCATAGCATCCTGAAAATAAATACACAAACTAGCTAACACCTTGTCTCCTCTCAGTTGAGTTGAGTTGTATAACACAGTATAGAATCTCTAAACACAGTATTCTCTCTAAAGTGTATCAGATCCACCAGTGCAAGTATCAGTGTGTTTGTGTTTCGAGAGGACTTGATATGCCTAACCGCATGCCTGCAGAAGAAGAGCGTGTCACCAGTAGTCTTTCATATTTTACTCTTTCAACATGAGGCTCCGTGCTTCTACCAGGACTAGAGGCAGATCATATTCTTTTTGATGAAGATCACAGAGGATTAGATAGCAGACAACATATTCAGTTCTATCTGAATCCTCCAAGAGAAACATATTTAGTCTGCTCACCTGAATACATTACTACACAAAGAAATAGGAAGTGCCCTCGTCGTTGTTATGCCTATTTAGCATAAGTTACTCTTTAGCTGCCAGCATATTCTTTCACTGGTGAAATGGTGAAATTGCTTTGATGTCATACGAAGCAATTATGATTGGAAAAAGCAGAGGGTTTCTCCAACAGGTATTCCTATCCACATTCCTAGGCTATTAGGCATGTAAATGAATTGGCCCTAACAATGAAGCCTGGGGTGCTTGTTGACGTAGTTGTACATTGGCTGTGAATTGACAGAGGAAACCTGTGCTTGTTCAGAGGGAATCCCTGCTGACGTCATAGGCAGTTGGCAAGTACAGATAAGAGCCCCACCCTAATGATGCATGAGCCTGTAAGGGATATCCTAAGGCGTTGTCCTGCTTACCTCTGCTCCCACTTACCACTACTGCTCTATCTATCTGGGCCAGCTCAACCAGGCCTGTGTAGGATTGCAAGCTCTCATTACCTGGGGTGAAGAATCACACTGGTTTGCACCATTCACAGAAACGTGAGAGCTAACTCGACAATGCCCATATCGCACCCTCTCATACATTTGTGAATTAGTTAAGCCCTCTCCATCTACTCTTCTGAAATGGAATCACGGCCATTACCAGTTGTGTTTCACATTTGGTTTTTGCACTGTTCTAGGCAGTTTTGTAAAACCAGATTCTCCTCCCTCTCTCTCTACAGGAGGGCACCTCCAAATTTGCCACCCTGGAGATGAACCCTAAACGAGCACAGAGGAGACACCAGCAGCAGAGAGACTTGGTGAGTCTAGGTGTTTTTTTTTTACATGAAATACCAAAGTCAACCACTTTATGCTGTTATTGTGTTCATAGCGCCATCTAGTGGTTAGATGAGTGTAATTGCTCCTGTGGTCACTGCTCTCTGATAACTCCTCTCTCTGACTCTGTCTCTGTCACAGGGGGTGATGCAGGGGACCATTCCTTACCTGGGCACCTTCCTCACTGACCTGGTCATGATGGACACGGCTATGAAAGACTTCACAGAGGTGAGAGTCTATCTCTATCTATCTCTGGATGCTGTAGCCTCTTCAGTACACTTGTTAAGTCTCTGTTTATAGCAGCATGAATAGTGCCCACATCTTATTGTTCTTTGTTCTCTATTCCAGAGTGGACTTATCAACTTTGAGAAGCGACGAAAGGTAAATTAAATTCATATGTACCTATGATAAATAGGTGTTGGTAAACAGGGAGACACCCTGGTATTCTGGTTGTGGCCCACCAGAGGTGACTGGCAGACTCACCTCCCCCCTCTCTCTCTCTCTCGCTCTCTTTGCAGGAGTTTGAGGTGATAGCTCAGATTAAGCTTCTGCAGTTGGCGTCCAACAACTACAGTTTCACCCAGGACAGCCTCTTCAGGGATTGGTTCTCAGAAGTGGAGAGACTCAGTGAGACAGAGAGGTGAGGAGAGGCCTAAGGATTTTTATGAAATGTAAAATGAAAAGAATCAAGTCTATATGGGCATACAGTGCTGTCATTTCCATTCCTTTTCTCCACAGCTACACTTTGTCCTGTGAGATTGAACCGCTTTCTGAGTCTGCCAGCAACACTCTCAGAGCCAAGAAGAACGGGGGCATCATGAAACGCTGGAGCGAGTAAGCCCCATATAGTATAGACAACTTTTCACACTATCCCTAAATGTATTATACACTGAACAAAAATATAAACACAACATGTAAAGCGTTGGTTCCATGTTTCATGAGCTGAAATAAAAGATCCCAGAAATGTTCCATACATGGTAGTGAGCATTTCTCCTTTGCCAAGATAATCCAGGTGTGACAGGTTTTCTGATCCACGCCCCTACCTTCTTTTAAGGTATCTGTGCCAACAAATCCTTTATTCCCAGCTGTGAAATCCAGAGATTAGGGCCTAATGAATTTATTTCAATTGACGGATTTACAGGAACTTTAACTCAGTAAAAATCTTTGAAATTGTTGCATGTCGCGTTTATATTTTTGTTCAGTGTAGTTGAAAATTAGTAATGACATTTTTAGCGTACATCCTTACCCAGTGTTTTCCATTGTGTACAGTCTGATGTTTTTAGAGGTCCGGTTCTTATACGTCTCTGTGTTTTCCTCCATCTCCAGTCGCCAGTTAACTGAGGCCAGCTGCAGCAGTGCAGGAAGCCCCCACTCCAAGTCGTTTGACCAGTCCCACTTCAGACCGTACCAGGGAGGGGGAGTTGATAGTGGGGACACCCTCAGCGTCACCTCAGCCGGCTCCAGCGGCTCTGACCTGGAGGATGTCAACTCCAGCTTCCTGTCTGACTCACCGGACGCCCAAGAGAGAAAGGTGAGGAGGCGGGCCATGGTCACACGGGGGGAGGAGAACACTCCCACCAAATGCAGAGGCATTTCATAGTGCCGCACACATCCATCTTGATTTTTTTTTCTGAGATACTGAAATTACAGCATCACTGCAGCAATTTCAGTCCTGACATCGTCATGTCTTTGAATTAATCTTCTATAATGATTAAGGGCCATGTGAGTTGACACTGCCCCATGTACTTACTTTACCGGTCACACTTTTGGCTAACTGTGGCTGTGATTCACTCTATAGACCTCTGCATCCTCAGTAAAACATTCCGTCTCTGCTTTGGGGAAAGAGTGGCAGACCCCTGATCCCAACTTCACGGTACTTCCACTCAGCAGCCTTTTCTTTCTAACCCTCTCACTCTAACACGAGGGGGTTTCTTCTTTCTAACCCTCTCACTCTCACACGAGGGGGTTTCTTCTTTCTAACCCCCTCACTCTCACACAAGGGGGTTTCTTCTTTCTAACCCTCTCACTCTCACACGAGGGGGTATCTTCTTTCTAACCTTCTCACTCTCACACAAGGGGGTTTCTTCTTTCTAACCCTCTCACTCTCACACGAGGGGGTATCTTCTTTCTAACCCTCTCACTCTCACACGAGGGGGTTTCTTCTTTCTAACCCTCTCACTCTCACACGAGGGGGTTTCTTCTTTCAAACCCTCTCACTCTCACACGAGGGGGTTTCTTCTTTCTAACCCTCTCACTCTCACACAAGGGGGTTTCTTCTTTCTAACCCTCTCACTCTCACACGAGGGGGTTTCTTCTTTCTAACCCTCTCACTCTCACACGAGGGGGTTTCTTCTTTCTAACCCTCTCACTCTCACACGAGGGGGTTTCTTCTTTCTAACCCTCTCACTCTTACACGAGGGGGTTTCTTCTTTCTAACCCTCTCACTCTCACACAAGGGGGTTTCTTCTTTCTAACCCTCTCACTCTCACACAAGGGGGTTTCTTCTTTCTAACCCTCTCACTCTCACACGAGGGGGTTTCTTCTTTCTAACCCTCTCACTCTAACACGAGGGGGTTTCTTCTTTCTAACCCTCTCACTCTCACACGAGGGGGTTTCTTCTTTCTAACCCTCTCACTCTCATGCGTGGGGGTTTCTTCTTTCTAACCCTCTCACTCTCACACGAGGGGGTTTCTTCTTTCTAACGCTCTCACATGAGGGGGTTTCTTCTTTCTAACCCTCTCACTCTCACACGAGGGGGTTTCTTCTTTCTAACCCTCTCACTCTCATGCGTGGGGGTTTCTTCTTTCTAACCCTCTCACTCTCACACGAGGGGGTTTCTTCTTTCTAACGCTCTCACATGAGGGGGTTTCTTCTTTCTAACCCTCTCACTCTCACACGAGGGGGTTTCTTCTTTCTAACCCTCTCACTCTCACACAAGGGGGTTTCTTCTTTCTAACCCTCTCACTCTAACACGAGGGGGTTTCTTCTTTCTAACCCTCTCACTCTCACACAAGGGGGTTTCTTCTTTCTAACCCTCTCACTCTCACACGAGGGGGTTTCTTCTTTCTAACCCTCTCACTCTCACACGAGGGGGTTTCTTCTTTCTAACCCTCTCACTCTCACACGAGGGGGTTTCTTCTTTCTAACCCTCTCACTCTCACACGAGGGGGTTTCTTCTTTCTAACACTCTCACACGAGGGGGTTTCTTCTTTCTAACCCTCTCACACGAGGGGGTTTCTTCTTTTCTAACCTCCTCACTACCGTCTCATCACAGACATTACTTCTCAGCTTCTCATCCCCATTATCTTTATACTTACGACTCATACTTTCACATTTTACATTTTATTTGTTTATTGCAGCATGCCACTCTGCAAACAGAAGCTTGTTCATTGGACTGTAAATGGTTTGTAATCAATCTCTCTCTCTCCGTCTCTAGTTTTGGGAGTCCACCTCCCTGTCGTCTCTAGACACCTCAGGGATGGGTTCCGGTTCAGGCTCCAGCAGCGCTTCGTCCTCCTCTGTGTCCTCCTCCACTCCTCTCCCAGGCGCCTCCCACTCCCACAAGCGCTCCGTCTCAGCCGTATCCTGCTACTCCCTGCCCCGCTACAACCAGCAGGTGGATGACTGCTGCATCATCAGAGTCAGCCTGGAGGTGGACAACGGCAACATGTACAAGAGCATCCTGGTAAGACCAAGGAGGAGGAGCAGGAGAGAGTTATTTTAGATTGATAGATTCATTTCTTGTGAAATGTTGTGGAAAATGTTAATTGTTAGCAGAGGGCGGTTGATTCAATGAACAATGTCTGAGCCAGAGAAGAGATTTCAGGCAAATCAGTTTTATATGTCAACTAAAAATGTGTTCTTTATCTCCTGGTGCAGGTGACCAGTCAGGACAAGACGCCAGCAGTCATCAGGAAAGCCATGGTGAAACACAACCTGGAGCGAGAGAAAGCTGAGGACTATGAGCTGATGCAGATAATCTCTGAAGAAAAAGGTAATATGATAATTGACCAAGAATATGTTAAAAGCCCAAAAACTTGATTTCCTGTGTTTTATATTTCCACAATATGAGGTACTGTGAAATTATGAAAATTATATTAATGCCCATTTAGTGTAAGAGCTGGTTAGAGTTTTGGCCTGCCTGGTGACATCACCAGGGGGTAAATTAGTTAATGGACCAATAAAAAAAGAGTTCCAAACTTCTCTGCCAATAACAGCTGGTTTACTGTTTTCCCCTCCCCACTCAGACCAAGCAGTTACAAGCATTTCGCTATACCCTGCAATAACGTCTGCTAAACATGTGTATGTGACCAATAAAATTTGATTTGATCCCTCCCAGACAGTCCTAGCAAAATTCTTCCTTGAGAAGTGTCTCTTTGCTAATAAGCTATTTTTGTTTCTCTTTGACCATTTGAATTGAAAACAATCACAGTAAGGTACTTAATTGCTATCCCTTCTTTAGAAAAAAAATACATTCATTAAATAGTTCGTAAGTGCAATTCCTCAACAATATCTTAAGATTGAATGATTTTCTTACCAACTTCTCAAATATCTTCTTACAAATCTTAAGATGTTTGTTGCTAGGCAATCGTTTTAGCTTGCGATCTAGCTAGCAATGGCAATTATGTTAGCATATTTCTTACTGAGATTACCGTTCTAAAACATGTTCTTGGGTTTAAAATAAGCAATACTGAAACTTTCAGATGAAGTTTGTGAGTGAATGTTAAAGCAATGTTCAATTGTTCAATCTTAAATCTAAAATGGCAGTCCCAAAGAACCCGACTCAACCTGCTGAGCTACCGTTCAGGTTACACTTAATTTAAAAATCCTAACTACATTCATTGTAAGTACGATGTCCAGTAGAGGTCGGTGTTTGAAAGCAGCTTGGAATCGAAGAAAGCATTGGAAACACAGCAAAATCAGTGGGATCTCGCTTTTTGCAACACCGGTGTGAAAAAACACTTCAGATGTCGTTGATCACGTGATGATGTTACTTTGAAAATAGTGCCACAGATAGAACAATGAGACAGATATTTCACTGGATGTATAAATGTGAAGCATCCGCTTGGAGTTTCCACTCACTACCAACGATAGTAGTGAGAGGAAGCCCAGTGGCCGGCAGTGGGAGAAGATGGAACGAGGTGGATTTTGGACGACATTCTGCAAATTTTCTCATCGATGAAACATTTAATCTCAATGCAGTTTTCAATTCCCAAAACTAAAATATGTAACGAACAGAGTGGACTAAGTTTTGTAGACTTTACCCTTTGCCAAAGTTTTTAAAAATTGCGTTGTTTAGGAGTGCAAATGCGAATTGAGTTATTGCACATGCGCACTTCAAAGTAGGCGTTCCCTAACAGAAATATGCAAATAAAATAAAATGTATTTATATAGCCCTTACATCAGCTGATATATCAAAGTGCTGTACAGAAACCCAGCCTAAAACCCCAAACAGCAAGCAATGCAGGTGTAGAAGCACGGTGGCTAGGATAAACTCCCTAGAAAGGCCAAAACCTAGGAAGAAACCTAGAGAGGAATCAGGCTATGAGGGGTGGCCAGTCCTCTTCTGGCTGTGCCGGGTGGAGATTATAACAGAACATGGCCAAGATGTTCAAATGTTCATAAATGACCAGCATGATCAAATAATAATAATCACAGTAGTTGTCGAGGGTGCAACAAGTCAGCACCTCAGAAGTAAATGTCAGTTGGCTTTGAGAGTATCTCTACCGCTCCTGTTGTCTCTAGAGAGTTGAAAACAGCAGGTCTGGGACAGGTAGCACGTCCGGTGAACAGGTCAGGGTTCCATAGCCGCAGGCAGAACAGTTGAAACTGGAGCAGCAGCATGGCCAGGTGGACTGGAGACAGCAAGGAGTCATCATGCCAGGTAGTCCTAAGCCATGGTCCTAGGGCTCAGGTCCTCCGAGAGAGAGAAAGAGAGAATTAGAGAGAGCATACTTAAATTCACACAGGACACCGTGACAGGAGAAATACTCCAGATTTAATAGACTGACCCTAGCCCCCCGACACATAATCTACTGAAGCATACATACTGGAGGCTGAGACAGGAGGGGTCAGGAGACACTGTGGCCCCATCCGATGATACCCCCTGACAGGGCCAAACAGGCAGGATATAACCCCACCCACTTTGCCAAAGCACAGCCCAAACACCACTAGAGGGATAACTTCAACCACCAACTTACCATCCTGAGACAAGGCCGAGTATAGCCCACAAAGATCTCCGCCACGGCACAACCCAAGGAGGGGCCCCAACCCAAATGATATTGAGATAAAAATGGCTGCATTGGACCTTTTCATATTTCGTTTTCACCCATATAATACTTTTCATTATCATTCAAACAGATTGTCATTAATAGTTTATCAATTTGTTGTTCTTACCACTGACACTTATCTCCATCCATCTTGTATAGTGTCCTAATTTATTAATTACTTACCTGGAAAACAAATGTTTTTACTAACAATATATACACCTCTCCTCTCACCCTATAGAGCTGCAGATCCCAGACAATGCCAACGTGTTCTATGCCATGAACTCTACCGCCAACTATAACTTCGTCCTGAAGAAACGTACCTCATCCAAGACAGGCCGGGCCAAGAGTGTAGCCAGCTGTACGCTGCCCCGCATGAAGCAGAAGGGCCTGAAAATTGCCAAAGGGATCTTCTAAGGGCGAGTGTCCCAGCTCCCTGTCAGTCTTCTGGATTATAGCCCTCTAAATCCACCTACACTAAATTATCTGATAACTACACTAGAGACGGAGCCTAGTGGAAAACAAGAACTGTCTGCATGCATCATAAGCAGGCAGCAAAGCAGGAGAAGCAATTACCGGTATCAACACAATTGTGTCCAGACCAGGACTCTCCAGACAAGCCTGAAGAGACTGATGTCTTCTTGGCGCAGGCCTTGATTATTGGGAGCTTAACAATGTGCTGTCCCTAACCCTTCGTGCCTGAGTTTGTGTCAATGGTGTTTACAGATATTTGGAATATCTGGTCATGTTACATACTCTCTCTGACTCTGTGATGATAAGAGGGGTGTTAGTAAATACAGTAAAACAGGAGCACAAGGAACGTACAGAAAACTAAAGTGGCCTGTTGTGATTAGATAGAGAGGTGCTCCTTTGTAAGTTTGAAGAGTTTACTGCAGATGCTGCCATATTGAATATAGGTTCAAGTCTGTGCCCATTTCAGAGCAAACAAGGTGTGAATAGTGTACACTCTATTAAGAGCAGCCAAGAGACACATCTTGTTATATTCAATTATAACCACTACAAGGAAGAAGGATGTAGCAATGGGGCTCAATATGCTCAAAATAAACATTAGAAAGATTACAGAGAGGTAGGTGTAAAATAAGAGAAAAACGTGATAGAGATACAGTATTATGGTATTTAAAAAATACCCAACTTCACAGCATAATATCAGCATTACTTTGCAATGGACCTTTATGTTTGACGATGTTCCCATTACAGTTAGGCATTGCTTTAGTTTTTTGCCACCCTTTCCTTTGCTATGGGGCTGCTGCTAAATGTAAATTTTCTAAAGGTCAATAATTCACCTTAATTTAAAAAAAACTTTTTGGGGTGAGGAAAGGCATGACTTTGGGACTTTCATACGACTGCATGGTATTGAGTATCACTGAGTGATTCAGGGGCTCAGAGGACAGCATTTCATACCACCCTGTCCCTACTGGACTATCTCTGTATGGAAAACAACGGTTTACATCCCAGTACTGACAGTGGGATAGTGGTATCATGTATAATCTGTAACTGCCTGAGGATTCCCCTTATGGCTGCCCAATCATGCAAGAGGAGTTAACAATTCTCGCCTCAAAAGAAAGCAGTGCATCAAACCCCAAACAAGCTTCTTCTTACTTACAAGCAGACAGAGTGAGAGCAATGACACCAACTCTGAAATTATTACGAGCATGCCAGTGGTCTTTTTATGTCATGGAATAGACACCCAAAAAGTTGTTTGTCATTTCACTGACATTACATGCCTTTATTGCTCAGTGCTGTATGCTGGTCCCAACCTCTTCAGTTGCCTTTTAAATGTGTGTCCTTTCCTTGATGACCATGATAGGACCATAGAGATGAGTAATAGCAATATGGTGGAAACTCTCCCATGATGTTAAGAGTTCCTTTTGGGGGGACATACATAGCATAATGATTGGTTATCTCTTCTGGGCTGTGTCACTGAGGGTATTCAATTAATGCCCCAGACTTCACCCGGGTGAACTGGGATAGCTTTAATTGCATTAGTTTTGTAACCGGGTTGCCTCCTAGGAGTGAGCCATGTTCCCTGTTATGGCCGATGGCGAAGTTGGCTCTAAACAAAAGTGACGTAGGTTAAGCACATAGTTTAATGACTAGGATTCTGTGTTTTCACATGCAGAAGTGATTGCTTTTGATAAAAAAGGCTTTAACTGCCTTCCCAATGAAAACTAATTAGAAGATTCAAACAAATTTTATGGAAAAAGAGATGTATGTTTCTGAACGATGCATGACGCTGCCTTGTTGACAACATGACCGAGCGGCACAAATTACAATTTGATTTGAGAAAGGTACTCCTCCCTCACCGCTTTGGCCCATTCACGTCATGGGCCATAGCCTGGTGCACTTAATCGAACTCCCTCACTGTGATTTGCTCCCTTACACTGTGATTGGGTCTTTGCCGATTACTCCGATTGGCTCTCTTCTATGCAGAGCACTGTGAACACACATTCTCTCTCTGTCTCTCTCTCCATTATGACACAATTAAATGGGGAAAACTCAACCCTGACGGAGAATAGATTGAGGTCCATGTGGTGGTAGAAAATATTTCAGGCCATGGAGAAAGGTGGCTGGTTTACCCCTCCCTATATGTACCAAAGAGATGAGTAGAGTGGGTGAGGGAGGGAGGGAGGACGAGGGGTCTGTTACTCTCAAAATACAATGTTTGTTTCATTTCTCTATCACTTGATTTTTCTTGGGGAGATGGCCATTTCGGAGTGTTATGTTCTGAACACTACAACAACATTCTAAGAACCTCAGATATACTGTTCAAGCCAAGGTGGCAGTGTGGTTATTACTGGTTACCCATGGAGAAACTGGACCACCGTCCTGAATAGTAACAGTAACTCATTTGACTCTTGACATTTGAAATGGTTCAGTATATTTTATGCTTGTTTACTACCACTTGATTGATCACTGATTGTTTTGTGGTGTTATTCATCATTTACTGGAGCCTGCTTTGCTTTACCTGGAATGACTGGTCCTACTCTGCATATTACTTTGGCAGAATCTGTTGCCATTATCATAGAGGTAAAAACCTTTATATGTATTTGCAGTGTCATGTCTCATGAAAATATTAAGATGTCATATGGAATTGTCTTTGTTTATGTATTTGTTGACCTGGCATTATTTATTGGTTTGTACAGAGATTTTGCTATGCATTGTACATTATTTCCTCTTACGTAATTATAGATTCATATATATACTCATGTATATACAAATAAACACTTATGTTTACAATACTCACTACTTTCACTCGTTGTTTTGGTGTAATTTAGTTCAATCGGGTGAGAAGGTGGCTCCTTCCTTGGCAGATGTGATAGTAATGCTCACCCCTGGTATAAACGGATCAACAGTTTGATAGCCTCATACAGCCTACACAATAAATTACAGCAATTGAAGAATATTCACAGGAAAACATCTATGATGAACATAGGCTACAGTATATTATCCCTGGGATGTCCCTACTCCATTGAAGTTGAATTTGCAATGGTTCAGTTAAGGGTTAGGGGTTAAGGGTAGGGACGTCCCATGGATCCGTATCCAGAGGCTACCCTGAGAGAGCTCTTGTTTGAAATTTAAAAGTGTTGCGGCAGCTTTTGATAAAGAATAACATCAAGATGAAGCAGCTGCTTTATTAGTGGATGCACTGCACTACATCCCGAGGGGTTCGTGCTGATTGTACGAAGATTGTGACAGCCGGTTAAATGGCGTCCCTTGAGAAAGCAAGAACAAGATGTATGTTAGGAGAAGTGCAGTATTATCATAAGGAGACATATACTTGGAATATGGAGTAGGAATGGAGGGAAAAAGAGGCAGAGGAGGTCTAAGAGAGAGAGGGAGGAAGATGGTGATTTTCAGTCAGTTAAAAATGGTAGAAAAAAGGGAGATGGTTTGTTGAAGAAGAATGGTAGAAACTGTAAGCAGAGTGAGCTGAAGACAGGAGGAGAAAGGGAAGTGAATGAGGGCGAAGTATTGGAGGTGGCAGGTGTGGTGAAGTTTTCGGAGCCCGAGGCTTGCACCGAGGGTCTCGGTAAAGATGAGTCTATGACAGTAGGAGTGAAGTTTTGGGAAAAAGTGGACCCTTGCCTTTTGGCTGATCCATTTGTGGTTTCAGGGTGGGTGAAAACAGAGTTGGGTACTGTGGAATCGGTGAGGGTAACCAGAAGTGGTCTTGTGATAATTGTTTGTGTTTCTGCTGGTCAGAGGGAGAAGGTGCTCAGCGTTAAACAAATGGAGGCAAGAAATGTGAATTGTTTCACTCTCAAGAAAAAGGCGCCATTGAAAGGAGTGATTACTGGGGTAGCGGTAAATGTAAAAGTTGACCAACTGAAGGGGTAGATTCCCGGTGTTTGTGATGCTCGTCGTTTGGTGCGACGCAGACAGGGTGCCTAGAGTGGTGAAACAGAAGAGTCATTGTCTGTTCTTTTGAATTTTGATGTTGAATCTTTTCTCGATTAAGTGATGTTAGGATATATAAGTTATCCTGTACGAGCTTTTGACATTCTTACAGGTGTCAAGCTCATGGGCATGTGGCAGCAGTGTGTAGGAGGGAGGTTCCTAGGTGTGAGAAGTGTGCAGAAGGGCTTGAGACAAAGACATGTGTAGCATTTGGGAAAGTAGTGGTATGTGTAAATTGTAGGGGTGCCCATGGAGCTGGGGATCAGAAATGTCCAGTGCGAGAGAGGCAGGTTGAGGTTTCCAGAGTTAGAGTAGTGCAGAAGTTGCCATACGCTGAGGCAGTGAAGAAATTAGAGGAAGATTGGTCAAGGGGGAGGGATCCTGAGAGGAGTGGTGTAATAGTAGATCTGTACCAGTACAGAGGGATAGGCCAATAAGTGATATATGTTTCAGTAAGATTGGATTTCTAGCATTTCTAGCAATGGTTATCAACTGTACTGCAGGGATGGAATGTAAGTCCCAGAAAAGTGAGGTTGTGGAGGCAGCTGCAGAAAGGCATTTGGGTGTGCAAGACTTGACATCAAAAGAGCTACAGGGTGCGTTAAGTGGTGATGTCCCATCCTTTCAGGTTGTTGGCATGATGTAGGACTAAATAGATTTAAATAGTGGAGTAGGGTGGTGGTAATTTGATTTGATTTTTAAACATATTTTTTTGTGAGTGTATGTAGTGTTAGATGGTGGGGTTTTGTTTATTTTTCTATTTTTAAATTTCAAGCAAAGTATAAGGGTGTTATACTCTAGTCTAGTAGGTGGCGGTAATGTAACATATTGGATGCCAACCGCCATTCAACCTCATCGAAGATGATCCGTATCCCAGATGTCATAACAAATGGTTAGTGCTATTTCCAATATGGCTCTTAGTAATACTGGCACGAGAATTTTCAATCCCAATGATGATAACTAAACTATTATTTAAGCTTTGACCAAACCCCGAGGTTTGTAAGACCCTGGGTTTAATAATAATTAGGCAAAGACTCAGCTTCTGCAAGAGGTCCGTAACGTTTATTCAGAGAGCGCTCTAAAGTCAAAAAATGCAAAGACATGTCATTTTATAACTTCCACCCCCCTACCTCCTTACACACAAACAGTAGGTGGGATGTATCTTTCCCCACAGTTCTCATTCCTCATTTATCACTACCAAGCTGGCAGTTCCATCCTCCCGAGATTAGAGGGACCTTGACAGGACTCCCTTTCCTGTCGTAAATTTCTCAGAGTTCTAACCAGGTCAGGTCATGTATAGTTTAATTGTCCTCTGTGTTTTCTTAGTCACACACACATATTTCTCTCCCTTACTTGTCTCGACCAAACCTTATTGGACTTAAGTTTATCACTCTAATTATTCATTATACATGTTACATAATCTAATAATTACTAATAGTTACATTTGTCTAATTATTCATTATACATGTTACATAATCTAATAATTACATTTCAGGGTGAAATTCTTTAGTCATTACCTTAAACATATAAATTCCAGCTTGAAGAAAATGGGGATTATTATTTGATTGGGTCGGAGGTTAGTTTCTTTGGCTATAGTATATTTTTAAGATGAGTAATTTAGTGTTATTTAGCTATAGTAACATTAGCTTGCTACATTTTTTGTGCATTTGTTTGTTAATTACCGGAAAGAGTTAGGCTACCGTCGATAAAACAACAATAACAGCTGTTAACCAATTTGTTGTTTTTGCTTTTAGGTCAGAAATTACCTGCGTATGTTCAGAGGTTACTTGTATAATGATACCCGTCGCTATAGAGGAAACTAGCATCAGTGGAGGAGAGGAAGAAAATAATGCAATCATCACATGGTTAGTAACTAGCTAGCCCTTGATCATGAATCTCAGTTCCATTCCATTACACAGTAGTCATTGGATGAAGGTGTCTTCTGTATGGGGGAGTTTTGTTAAGACCCCCGACACTCGGTCTCAACACGCGTTGCTTGCGGTATGGTTTTGGAAGCTTTTCATATCGGATAAATCATTTTCTAAAAACAAAAGGTTCAATTGATACGAACCTTTTTACATGATCAGTTTTCCCACACTACAATATTGTAATGAAACAGGCAGGGAGCAGGTCTCGAACCCTCAACCTCCTAGCCCGAGGTCCGGCGCGCTATCGACTGTGCCGCAAAAGCATGCTCGAGCGGCAGAGTCGATTTCCGCGCTTATAAACCCAGGGTCGTTACACTACTCCCTCCTTTCAAAGAGCGCGTCCTCGCGCTAGCTTGCGACTTTACGTCTTACAGGAACGCGCTCACCGGCCAAGCACACGCACTGTCGTGGATGCGAGGTCCGATCACTTCCGACACCAATGTAATGAAACAGCAGGGAGCAGGTCTCGAACCCTCGACCTCCTAGCCCGAGGTCCGGCGCGCTATCGACTGTGCCGCAAAAGCATGCTCGAGCGGCAGAGTCGATTTCCGCGCTTATAAACCCAGGGTCGTTACAATATAAACATGTTACAACGCGTGTTTACGTTAGACAGAGGGACCACCTGTGCTAATTAAGCAATAATGCACTAGGAGGTGTGGTACAGCATATGGCCAATATACCATGGCTAAGGGCTGTTCTTGTCCCACGACGCAACATGGAGTGCCTGGATACAGCCCTATTGGCCATATACCACAAACCCGCAAGGTGCCTTATTGCTATTATAAACTGGTTACCAACATAATTAGGTCAGTAAAAATAAATGTTTTGTCATACCCATGGTATGCAATCAGATATACCACGGCTGTCTGCCAATCAGCATTTAGGGCTTGAACCACCCAGTTTATAATTAGCTATCTAGCACGCTCTAAACACCTGTGTGTAATGGGAAGAAGGCCGCCAGAAATGTGTTGTCACTGAAAAATACTGTTGGCTGTAACAGAGCATTATTTTTTTACCTTTATTTAACTAGGCAAGTCAGTTAAGATCAAATTCTTATTTACAATGACAGACTAGGAACAGTGGGTTAACTGCCTTGTTCAGGGGCAGAAGGACAGATTTGTACCTTGTCAGCTCAGCGATTTGATCTAGCAACCTTTCCGGTTACTGGCCCAACACTCTAACCACTAGGCTACCTGCTAGCCCAGGTTAAAACAGTGAACAGTAGGCTAAGTGTATATTTTGTATTTGTGAAATTATTTTGATAGGATATGAACGTAAAGGGCTTTATGTTTCTAGAACCGTATTGCAATTGAGAGTCGATTCACGTTTAGATGGAGTATTTGGCTATTTTGGCTGCCATATCCAGTCTATCCCTGAAAATAGCATATATGGTCCTTGGAACTTAAGGAGTAAAGGTAGGCTCCTTAAGAGTACGTCTTGGGGTAGTAACTAGCTAGATGGCTAGCTAATTATCATGAAACAATACCTAATGTGAGATAACGAAGGTCTCCTCTGAAATGTGGGGAATAGCTAAACCCTTGGCTTTTTTAACTACTTTCAGATCATGTTTACACAACCCTAGCTACCAGTGTGACCCTTCTGAAGGCATTAGAGGTAGAGGAGATACATGTTTTTCCTGGTCCTTGATGTTCCTGGTATTATAGTCAATAACTGTCTCTTTGTCTCATGCATAGTCTTCATGTCTCACTGTGTATGGCCTTGCCAACAGGGAGCAAAAGGATAAGAGGAATAGTCAGTGGATCCCCATGCTGCCCAACAGCTCTCATCACCTGGACGCTGTCCCCTGCTCCACAACTATCAACAGCAGTCGCTTAGGCTGAGACAAGAAGAGGACCTTCCCTCTCTGGTGAGCCTGATAAAGCCTAAACCACTGTAAGAACAGATTAACTCTGGTGTAAAGGCCTATCATAGTCAAACAGAATGTAAACACAACTGTGTGAAACAAGCTTTCAAATGTGTGTCCTGTTCTCTCTCTCACATGCACATCTTTGAAGACCATGATCCTGCAGTGATCCATGAGAACGCCACCCAGTCTGAAGTTCTGGTTTTGATCCGATTGGACATGGAGATAGAGGTGCAGAAGCTCAGGGATGCTTTCACCTGGAATATGAATGGTAGGATGGCATTGTAGCTCTGTCTAAAACTGGTGTCCATAACGATGGTATTTGAATCCATATATATCTCGTAGTTTTCTAGAACAAAATGATTTTAACATGACAACGTTCTTGTCATCTTCTGCCCAAACACCTTTTCTTCTCAGTCCTAGTTCAAGTTCTCATGTGATACATAATGTTGTTCCTCAGAGAACCTCATGACTCCTGAGATGTTTGCTGAGATCCTGTGTGACGACCTGGACCCACTGGCCTTAATCCCTGTCATTGCCTCCGCCATCCGCCAGCAGATAGTCCTATCCCACAGACGGCATCCTGGACGAACAGACTGACCAGAGGGTCATCGTCAAGGTAAAACCAAGATTGTTACTTTACCTTACTGTGTGTGCAATGATGAGCTGAGACCAGAGTTAGGAAACTGAGACTATTATAATTAAAGGCGCAATTTGTAGAAATAGCTCCACCATTTCCTGGTTTCTAAAATGTTCACCTGATTTTAGTTCGTCACAGCAAGCAATGTGTAGAGCCCTCAAACACAACTCTGGACCTCGAAGCCAGTTCCACTGCATTTTTTTGATTGTTCCCCTCTAATCAGGGACTGCTTTAGACCTGGTACACCAGGTGTGTGCAATTAATTATTAGGTAGAACAGAAAACCATCAGGCTCTGGACCTCGTAGTGTAAGAGTTGAGTACCCCTGTTGTAGAGAATCATTGTATCACCTAAACTGCTGTGAAATATATTTTCTGTTTGAACCTGATGTACAAAACCGAAAGTAAAAAGAAGCTTAAACAAAGTGCACGGAGGGAGAAATCACAGAAATATGACATATAAAAAGGATCTATTGTGTATCAGACTTGCTTTCAATGAAAATGACAGAGCTATAACTTACATTTCTATCTGAAATCACATAATGGACGTTTAACTGATCGTTAACTTGAAACACGATTTCTTATCTTCACCATAAGCTGAACATTCATGTTGGAAACATCTCGCTGGTGGACCAGATTAAGTGGGATATGTCAGAGAGGAAGAAGTCCCCAGAGAAGTTTGCACTGAAACTGCTCGAAGCTTGGCTTAGGGGAGAGTTTGTCATCACCATCGCTTACAGCATCTGAGGACAACTTAGTTGGCACCAGAGGACATACGCTTTCAGGTAAGATATACAGATTGATGCTAAGACACACTTGTACAGTACACCCACTCAAATATATGCATAGCAAATACTCAAAGCTGAGCTGGTAACAGAGGACTGATCTATCTCCAATCGTTTTTGTATTTGGGAGAAACGTAATAGACAGTCTTGACTCTGTAGAGTCTGTTTGTAACGCAGTGTAAAAATTAGGTGAAAAGTAACTGCCCAAACAATATCAATTACCTCTGCCTCTTTTGGGCTCCTATACCGAAATACCCCTTGCAGCAACATGCTATTTTCCTGTCTGGCTGTGTCTCATGGTTGTGTAATAATTTGTTGTGGCTTTTTGTCAGTGGGTGTTACTGCACTGAACTACTGTCCTAAAATATACCTCATGATCTATCTTACCCAGAGTCTCTTTTAAACAACAGTTTGAAAGTATTGTAAATAAAACTGCCCACTCATTCAATCTAATTAGTTTGATTTAATGGAATTTTATTAATGTCTGTTACTGATATTCTCTCTGTATATTTGCATTACAGGCGCATGCGACGACTGGCAAACACAGCACCAGCGTGGTAGATGATGCAAGCGAGAAGTCCTGCTCCTTCAACAAGACAGACAGTAGGCCATTTGATGAAATGTGTTGGGACATGCTATGCTAATAGCATTTACGCAGAAATTCCTTCAGCCTGTTTACCAGAGCAGATCCTCATCTTCACCGCTCCACTCAGCTTTCTAGTCTGCGACCTCAAACAGCCCCTACAATGTGCTCCCTCCCTCCCCTACAGTGCCTTCAGAAAGTATTCACACCCCTTGACTTTTTCCACATTTTGTTGTGTTACAGCCTGAATTTAAAATTGATTAAATGTACTTTTTTTTTGTCACCGGCCTACACACAATACCCCATAATGTCAAAGAGGAATTATGTTTTTCAAATGTTTTTACAATTGATTGAAAAATGTAAATCTGAAATGTCTGGATTCAATAAGTATACCGTTGAAGTCGGAAGTTTACATACACCTTAGCCAAACACATTTAAACTCAGTTTTTCACAATTCCTGACATTTAATCCTAGTAAAAATGCCCTGTCTTAGGTCAGTTAGGATCACCACTTAATTGTGAGAATGTGAAATGTCAGAATAATAGTAGAGATGATTTATTTATATTTAATGATTTATTTCAGCTTTTATTTTTTTCATCACATTCCCAGTGGGTCTGAAGTTTACATACACTCAATTAGTATTTGGTAGCATTGCCTTTAAATTGTTTAACTTGGGTCAAACACTTTGCGTAGCCTTCCACAACCTTCCCACAATAAGTTGGGTGAATGTTGGCCCATTCCTCCTGACAGAGCTTGTGTAACTGAATCAGGTTTGTAGGCCTCCTTGTTTGCACATGCTTTTTCAGTTGTTTTTTTTCACCTTTATTTAACCAGGTAGGCTAGTTGAGAACAAGTTCTCATTTGCAACTGCGACCTGGCCAAGATAAAGCATAGCAGTGTGAACAGACAACAACACATGGAGTAAACAATGGAGTAAACATGGAGTAAACAATAAACAAGTCAATAACATGGTAGAAAAAAAGAGAATCTATATACAATGTGTGCAAAAGGCATGAGCAGGTAGGCAATAAATCGAATAATTACAATTTAGCAGATTAACACTGGAGTGATAAATCATCAGATGATCATGTGCAAGTAGAGATACTGGTGTGCAAAAGAGCAGATGACATCGCCAAAGTCGAGGATCGGTAGGATAGTCAGTTTTACTAGGGTAAGTTTGGTGGCGTGAGTGAAGGAGGCTTTGTTGCGAAATAGAAAGCCGACTCTAGATTTGATTTTGGATTGGAGATGTTTGATATGAGTCTGGAAGGAGAGTTTGCAGTCTAGCCAGACACCTAGGTACTTATAGATGTCCACATATTCTAGGTCGGAACCGTCCAGGGTGGTGATGCTAGTCGGTGTGCGGGTGCAGGCAGCGAACGGTTGAAAAGCATGCATTTGGTTTTACTAGCGTTTAAGAGCAGTTCGAGGCCACGGAAGGAGTGTTGTTTGGCATTGAAGCTCGTTTGGAGGTTAGATAGCACAGTGTCCAAGGAAGGGCCAGAAGTATACAGAATGGTGTCGTCTGCGTAGAGGTGGATCAGGGAATCGCCCACAGCAAGAGCAACATCATTGATATATACAGAGAAAAGAGTCGGCCCGAGAATTGAACCCTGTGGTACCCCCATAGAGACTGCCAGAGGACCGGACAACATGCCCTCCGATTTGACACACTGAACTCTGTCTGCAAAGTAGTTGGTGAACCAGGCAAGGCAGTCATTAGAAAAACCGAGGCTACTGAGTCTGCCGATAAGAATATGGTGATTGACAGAGTCGAAAGCCTTGGCCAGGTCGATGAAGACGGCTGCACAGTAATGTCTTTTATCGATGGCGGTTATGATATCGTTTAGTACCTTGAGCATGGCTGAGGTGCACCCGTGACCGGCTCGGAAACCGGATTGCACAGCGGAGAAGGTACGGTGGGATTCGAGATGGTCAGTGATCTGTTTGTTGACTTGGCTTTCGAAGACCTTAGGCAGGGCAGGATGGATATAGGTCTGTAACAGTTTGGGTCCAGGGTGTCTCCCGCTTTGAAGAGGGGGATGACCGCGGCAGCTTTCCAATCCTTGGGGATCTCAGATGATACGAAGGATAGGTTGAGCAGGCTGGTAATAGGGGGTGCGACAATGACGGCGGACAGTTTCAGAAATAGGGGGTTCAGATTGTCAAGCCCAGCTGATTTGTATGGGTCCAGGTTTTCCAGCTCTTTCAGAACATCTGCTATCTGGATATGGGTAAAGGAGAAGCTGGGGAGGCTTGGGCGAGTAGCAGCGGGGGGGGGGGGGGGGGGGGTGCGGCGCTGTTGGCCAAGGTTCGGAGTCACCAGGAGGAAGGCATGGCCAGCCATTGAGAAATGCTTGTTGAAGTTTTCGATTATCACGGATTTATCGGTGGTGACCGTGTTACCTAGCCTCAATGCAGTGGGCAGCTGGGAGGAGGTGCTCTTGTTCTCCATGGACTTTACAGTATCCCAGAACTTTTTGGAGTTAGAGCTACAGGATGCAAATTTCTGCTTGAAAAAGCTGGCCTTTGCTTTCCTGACTGACTGCGTGGATTGGTTCCTGACTTCCCTGAACAGTTGCATATCGCGGGGGCTCTTCGATGCTATTGCAGTTCGCCACAGGATGTTTTTGTGCTGGTCGAGGGCAGTCAGGTCTGGAGTGAACCAAGGGCTATATCTGTTCTTAGTTCTGCATTTTTTGAACGGAGCATGCTTGTCTAATATGGTGAGGAAGTAACTTTTAAAGAATGACCAGGCATCCTCAACTGACGGGATGAGGTCAATATCCTTCCAGGGTACCCGGGCCAGGTCGATTAGAAAGGCCTGCTCGCAGAAGTGTTTTCGGGAGCGTTTGACAGTGATGAGGGGTGGTCGTTTGACCGCGGACCCGTAGCGGATACAGGCAATGAGGCAGTGATCGCTGAGATCTTGATTGAAGACAGCAGAGGTGTATTTGGAGGGCAAGTTGGTCAGGATAATGTCTATTAGGGTGCCCATGTTTACAGATTTAGGGTTGTACCTGGTGGGTTCCTTGATGATTTGTGTGAGATTGAGGGCATCAAGCTTAGATTGTAGGACTGCCGGGGTGTTAAGCATATCCCAGTTTAGGTCACCTAACAGAACAATCTCTGAAGCTAGATGGGGAGCGATCAATTCACAGATGGTGCCCAGGGCACAGCTGGGAGCTGAGGGGGGTCAGTAGCAGGCGGCAACAGTGAGAGACTTGTTTCTGGAGAGATAATTTTTTTTAATTAGATGTTCGAACTGTTTGTGCATAGACCTGGAAAGTATGACAGAACTTTGCAGGCTATCTCTGCAGTAGATTGCAACTCCTCCCCCTTTGGCAGTTCTATCTTGACGGAAAGTGTTATAGTTGGGTATGGAAATCTCAGAATTTTTGGTGGCCTTCCTAAGCCAGGATTCAGACACGGCAAGGACATCAGGGTTGGCAGAGTGTGCTAAAGCAGTGAGTAAGACAAACTTAGGGAGGAGGCTTCTGATGTTGACATGCATGAGGCCAAGGCTTTTTCGATCACAGAAGTCAACAAATGAGGGTGCCTGGGGACATGCAGGGCCTGGGTTTACCTCCACATCACCTGAGGAACAGAGGAGTAGTAGGATGAGGGTGCGGCTAAAGGCTATCAAAACTGGTCGCCTAGAGCGTTGGGGACAAGGAATAAAAGGAGCAGATTTATGGGCGCGGTAGAATAGATTCTGGGCATAATGTGCAGACAGGGGTATGGTGGGGCACGGGTACAGCGGAGGCAAGCCCAGGCACTGGGTGATGATAAGAGAGGTTGTATCTCTGGACATGCTGGTCTCAATGGGTGAGGTCACCGCATGTGTGGGAGGTGGGACAAAGGAGGTATCAGAGGTACGGAGAGTGGAACTACGGGGTCCATTGCAAACCAAAACAATGATAACTAGCCTGAACAACAGTATACAAGGCATATTGATATTTGAGAGAGACATACAGTAAGGCATAAAGTGATTGCAGGTCTTGATTGGGAGAGCTAGCTAAAACAACAGGTGAGATAACAGCAGCTAGTCAGCTAACACAGCAACAGCAGGTAAAATGGCGACGACTAGGCAGAGAGGGTCGGATTAACTACACACAGAGCCTGAGTTAAAACAGAGCCGACAGATAAAACACAAATAAACAGAATGGAGTACCGTGAATTAATGGACAGTCCAGCAGGCATCAGCTATGTAGCCAAGTGATCATAGTGTCCAGGGGGCAGCCGTAGATGGAGCAGGGAAGCCGCCACTAAGCTAGCACGCGGCGTTTAAAGTTAGTAGCCTGGGGGGTGGTCTGCTCAGACGGAGGGGGTCTGCTCAGACGGAGGCCGGTTGAGGGCACAGCGGATGGGGTATTCGTCTGCAGACCAGACGTGGTCATGTCGACAGAGAATCCAAGCCGGATGGCGATGGCGAAAGAGAGGTTGTGATTGTAGAATTGTGTTTGCTAACTGGTGCTAGCTTCGTGGCAGTGGCGCTAGCTGCGCTAGCAGCAAGCTAGCTGTGAGGATCAGAAGTAGTGGCTCAGGGATTACGGCAGGAATCCAGCGTTGTTGTCGAGAGACAGTCCGATGCTGGTAAATTGGTGAGTAATATCCAGGCTAATAACAGGGCTGGTGTCTGTGCAGAAGGTAAAAGCTGCTAGCAGCGGCTAAAAATGTCTAAATAGCTTCTAGCTGATTAGCTGGTTAGCTACTGGGGATTCTTGAATGTGTTCCAAAGTTAAAAAATAATAGCGATTCTGTATCACATTGGGTGCGGTAGGTTGGAACCAAGTTCTGCCCACAAATGGGGGATTGATATAGGATTGAGGTCAGGGCTTTGTGATGGCCACTCCAATACCTTGACTTTATTGTCCTTAAGCCATTTTGCCACAACTTTGGAAGTTTGCTTGGGGTCATTGTCCATTTGGAAGACCCATTTGCGACCAATCTTTAACTTTCTGACTGATGTCTTGAGATGTTGCTTCATATATCCACCAAATTTTCCTGCCTCATGATGCCATCTATTTTGTGAAGTGCACCAGTCCCTCCTGCAGCAAAGCACCCCCACAACATGATGCTGCCACCCCCGTGCTTCACAGTTGGGATGGTGTTCTTCAGCTTGCAAGCCTCCCCCTTTTTCCTCCAAACATAACGATGGTCATTATGGCCAAACAGTTCTATTTTTGTTTCATCAGACTAGAGGACATTTCTCCAAAAAGTACAATCTTTGTCCCCATGTGCAGTTGCAAACCGTAGTCTAGCTTTTTTAAGGCGGTTTTGGAGCAGTGGCTTCTTCCTTGCTGAGCGGCCTTTCAAGTTATGTTTATATAGGACTCGTTTTTACTGTGGATATAGATACTTTTGTACCGGTTTCCTCCAGAATCTTCACAAGGTCCTTTGCTGTTGTTCTGGGATTGATTTGCATTTTTCGCACCAAAGTGCGTTCATCTCTAGGAGACAGAAGGCGTCTCCTTCCTGAGCGGTATGACGGCTGCGTGGTCGCATGGTGTTTATACTTGCGTACTATTGTTTGTACAGGTGAACATGGTACCTTCAGGCATTTGGAAATTACTCTCAAAGATTAACCGGACTTGTGGAGGTCTACAATTGTTTTTCTGAGGTCTTGGCTGATTTCTTTTGATTTTCCTATGATGTCAAGCAAAGAGGCACTGAGTTTGAAAGTAGGCCTTGAAATACATCCACAGGTACACCTCCAATTGACTCAAATGATGTCAATTAGCATCTCAGAAGCTTTTAAAGACATGACATAATTTTCTGGAATTTTCCAAGCTGTTTAAAGCCACAGTCAACTTAGCGTATGTAAACTTCTGACCCACTGGAATTGTGATAAAGTTAATTATAAGTGAAATAATCTGTCTGTAAACAATTGTTGGAAAAATGACTTGTGTCATGCACAAAGTAGATGTCCTAACCAACTTTCCAAAACTATAGTTTGTTAACAATACATTTGTGGAGTGGTTGAAAACGTTGAAAAGTTTTAATGACTCCAACCTTAGTGTATGTAAACTTCCGACTGTATGTGGTGCCAAACTAGATCAGAACATCTACTGCTTTCTCAGCCAGGCAGGAGACCGCCTCCTGCTGTAGATGAGCAACCCAGAACTGTGTCAGTGTGTTTGCCTCAAAAAGCATCTTGCTTCAATCAGTTTATTCCAGTTCAGAATAAAAATTAACTGTATTTTAACAGCAACAGTTCCAACCTAGACTTGTTTTCAACAATAATCTATACAGTAAAATGTACAGTAGGCCTAATTGTTTTCAACTGTACATTGCGTTTAACAGAGGTTTCCTCGTACATGGTATCTTTTAATGATCAGGTCTGGGTTGAAATAAAGCTGAAATGGGGTGAGGACCTCCAGTTGCTACATGTTTGAATTCATCACCGTTTCAATATGGTATACCTTTAAATAATGTATAGTAAAAAGGAGTTATCTGTATATGGGTAGTTGCCATATGGCCAAAACAAAAGTAAAACAAATAAAATGTGTTTTCTTTCAAATTCAAGTAAAAAAACATATAGTTACAATAAACTATGTCTAAACAACTCAAAATGTCATACCGCCCGCTTCAATTTTGAGTTTATATCCAATTTAATGAACCATTTCATGTATTAATGGCTTGAATTTGACCTCTGGTGTGACATTACAATCAATGTTAATATAAAGGTTTAATGATTCCCAAATAAACAATATTTTTTTAACTAATTATTTTGTTACTTGTGTCTTTAAATTTGTAATCATATTCTTGCATTTCAAATTAAAAAGATAATTTCCTTGTATTATGATGATAACCAAGTGTCTCGCTATTACATTTTGGGTAAGATTCACAGTAACTTCACTAAGCCTAGGTAAAAAGCAATTATCTTACTTGTGTATTATTATAATGTTACATGCCTCATGCTTAACAATTATTTTACCATTTTGTAAAAAAAAAAAAAAATCCCTTTCATTTAATGGTGTCACCCCATAGGGCATTATGTCACACTGAATGACAATACACAGCAGGCAGTCAAATTTTACTGTGGAAGTTTTTTACCACTGTAAGAATGCTTCTAAAATCAGTTCTGAACATCAGTAATGGATCATCATGAAATAATTTGAAGTGTACTCATTGCAATTACAGGGACTCGTAAATCCTGCATAGTTATTTTTCATCACTACCTCCCGAAATCGGGAGTGGATCATTTGCGTGCCTGATGCCTTCCTTGGATGTGGTAGCCGTTTCTCAGGCTCCCTCTCCGGAATCGATCCCTGATTCCCTGTTTCCCGTGGTAACCATGGTAGGCACAGAAACTACCGACATTCAAATGAGACTCCAGGGCCACAAAGGGTCGCCAAAAGCGTCCAGGGCACCCGACAGCACCCCGAATGGGTTTTGGGTCTGATAAATGCACCTGTCCCCAAAGGTCAGAACTTGTTTGCATATCTTAGCACTAGAATTGGCAGTAATCCAAGTAACATTGGAGTGATAAATGGAACCATAACTGATTTAATGAACCAAATCAAATCAAATCAAATTTATTAGTCACATACACATGGTTAGCAGATGTTAATGCGAGTGTAGCGAAATGCTTGTGCTTCTAGTTCCGACAATGCAGTAATAACAACAAGTAATCTAACCTAACAATTCCGCAACTACTACCTTATACACGCAAGTGTAAAGGGATAAAGAATATGTACATAAAGATATATGAATGAGTGATGGTACAGACGGCATAGGCAAGGTGCAGTAGATGGTATAGAGTACGGTATATACCTATGAGATGAGTACTGTAGGGTATGTAAACATAAAGTGGCATAGTTTAAAGTGGCTAGTGGTACATGTATTACATAAAGATGGCAAGATGCAGTAGATGATATAGAGTACAGTATATACATATACATAAGAGATGTGTAATGTAGGGTATGTAAACATTATATTAGGTGGCATTGTTTAAAGTGGCTGGTGGTACATTTTTACATAAACCATTCACCATTTCAATGTACTGGCCGTGTGTAATTGGTTAATCTTTGGGGCTAGAATATCAACCACGTAGAGCAGAGGGTGGGTGGGGGGGTCTCCAAAAGAGGCACGGCTGATATGGGCCCTCCCAGGGTGGATCACGTATGCCAATCGGTCAGGAGTGAAACTGGTAGGACAGACAGAGGGAACAGAGGGAACAAGGCGATTGATGGTCTAATGCAGGGAGTGAGAACCAGGAATGGGAGCAGCGCAGCCAGCCCCCAATATCTGCACCATCACTAGGGCCAAGTAAAAGAACAAGACCCTCCCCAGAGGGCAGAGACAGACCCAGAGGTTGCTAGAGTGATGTTCACCTGCTAAAAGTGCGAAACCATGCATGGGAGAATGAATACATAAATATTGCACTCAAAATCACAACAGGATACAAATAGGTCTAACGAAAATACATCTTAAAAGGTAATTATAGAAGTTTATTAAAACTTCTTCGGGATCAGTGTCCCTTCCACGGGGCGGTTGAGCTAACGTAGTCTAATGCGATTAGCATGAGGTTGTAAGTAAGAAGAACATTTCCCAGGACATAGACATATCTGATATTGGCCGAAAGCTTAAATTATTTTTAATCTAACTGCACTGTCCAATTACCAGTAGCTATTACAGTGGAAGAATATCATCCTATTGTTTGAGGAGAATGCACAATTTTGAATATAAAAAGTTATTAATAAACAAATTAGGCATATTTGAGCAGTCTTGAGCCAAAATTTTGAACAGAAATACAATGGTTCATTGGATCAGTCTAAAACTTTGCGCATACACTGCTGCCAACTAGTGGCCAAAATGTATATTGCACCTGGGCTGGTGCATTTTAAAGATGATGGTACAAAATAATGTTTTTTTTCTCCTTCGTATTATCTTTTCCCTGGTCTATTGTGTTATATTCTCCTACATTCCTTTCACATTTCCACAAACTTCAAAGTTTTTCATTTCAAATGGTACCAAGAATATGCATATCATTGCTTCAGGGCCTTAGCTACAGGCAGTTAGATTTCAGTATGTCATTTTGGGTGAAAATTGGTTAATGGGATATACCATATTCATATCACACCAAGGGAAAAAAGGCCCCGCCAATCAGAATGAGTTTTTGCCCACAAAAGTTCTTTATTACAGACAGAAATACTCCTCAGCACCCAGCATCCACCACCTCCCCCTCCCTCAGACAATCCCGCAGGTGAAGAAGCCAGATATGGAGGTCCTAGGCTTGCGTGGTTACACGTGGTCTGCGGTTGTGAGGCTGGCTGGACGTACTGCCAAATTCTCTAAAACAACATTGCAGTCAGCATACCAATTGCACGCTCTCTCAAAACTTGAGACATCTGTGCCATTGCACATTTTAGAGGGTACCTGTATAATGATCATGCTGTTTAATCAGCTTCTTGATATGCCACACCTTTCAAGTGGATGGATTGTCTTGGCAAAGCAAAAATGCTCCCTAACAGGGATGTAAACAAATTTGTGCACAACATTTTTGAGAAAGAAGCTTTTTGTGCGTATGGAACATTTCTGGGATCTTTAAGTTCAACTCATGAAACATGAAACATGGGACACTTTACATGTTGCATTTATATTTTTTGTTAAGTATATATTCATCCATCTATCTATTTATCTATCTGATTCATAAAAATGGACAAGGTACTCAAGCTAAAATATTTTATTTGTACCAAAACACAGTACAGAATTCATATATTTGTATTTACATAGTAAATGTGACATTTGAGTAGAAAAACATGTTAATATGTAATTAGAACCGATATAATGGCTCTTTTAATTAAAGGTCAATTATGTCCTGAAATACTTCTGAGCTCTATAGTCAACACTCGAAATGTTAGAAGAGACAGATTAAAAACAAGTTATCTGCCCGGCTGCAGCTATTGGCTGTCAAACACAAAATATCACAAATACATACAAACACAAAATATCACAAATACATACACTACTGGTCAAAAGTTTTAGAACACCTACTCATTCAAGGGTTTTTCTTTATTTTTACTATTTTGTACATGGTAGAATAATAGTGAAGACATCAAAACGATGAAATAACATATATGGAATCATGTAGTAACCAAAAAAGTGTTAAACAAATCAAAATATTTATTTGAGATGTGGGAACTCCTTCAAGACTGTTGGAAAAGAATTCCAGGTGAAGCTGGTTGAGAGAATGCCAAGAGTGTGCAAAGTTGTCATCAAGGCAAAGGGTGGCTATTTGAAGAATCTCAAATATAAAATATATTTTGATTTGTTTAAATGGCTGCAGTCCCGTTAACGGGATCAATATGACAACAGCCAGTCGAAGTGCAGGGCGCCAAATTCAAAAAACAGAAATATCATAATTAAAATTCCTCAGACATTCATGTGTCTTATATCATTTTAAATGTAATCTTGTTGTTAATCCCACCAAAGTGTCCGATTTCAAATAGGCTTTTCAGCGAAAGCACTACAAACGATTATGTTAGGTCACCACAAAACCACAATAACCACAGCCATTTTTTCCAGCGAAAGCAGAATAGAGATAAAATTAATCACTAACCTTTGATTATTTTCATCAGATGACACTCATAGGACTTCATGTTACACAATACATGCATGTTTTGTTTGATTAAGTTCGTATTTATATAAAAAAATCGGAGTTTACATTGAGGCGTTAGATTCCCTAGTTGCAAAAACATCAAGTGACTTTGCATAGCCACATCGTTTCAACAGAAATACTCAACATAAATATAAATGATAATACAAGTAATACACATAGAATTATAGATATACCTCTCCTTAATGCAACCGCTGTGTCAGATTTTTTTTTAAACTTTACGGAAATATAAACCATGCAATAATCTGAGACGGAGCTCAGATGATTAGCCAAATTAGCCACCATGTTGGACTCAACAGAAACCAGAAAATACATGATAAATGTTTCCTTACCTTTGATGAATTCATCAGAATGCAGTCCTAGGAATCCCAGGCCCACAATAAATGCTTGATTTGTTCGTTCATGTCCGTTATTTATGTCAAATTAGCTACTTTCGAATTGTTTACCAAATACCCTAACCAAAGTCTCAAAGCGTGACCACTATAACGTGACGAAATGTCCAAACGTTCCGTTACAGTCAGTAGAAACATGTCAAACGATGTACTGAATCAATCTTTAGAATGTTGTTAACATATATCTTGAATAACGTTCCAACCAGAGAATTAAATCGACTTCAATTGAGAGATGGAACGGAGCTGCCTCTCACGTGAACGCGCGTGTTGAATGCATGGTCACCCCATGGCAGTGGTGAATCATTCCTGTCTCCTTCGAATCCCCTTCAAATTAGAGTCATCAGACTAAGTTCTATTGACTGTTGACATCTAGTGGAAGTCGTAGGAAGTGAAAACCCATCCATATCTCTCTTTATATTCAATAAGAGCTTGGTTGAAAATATGGCACCCCCAGAAAAAATCCAAACAGGATGTGGAACTTCTCAGGTTTTTGCCTGCCATATGAGTTCTGTTAATCTCACAGACTTAATTCAAACAGTTTTAGAAAGTTTAGAGTGTTTTCTATCCAATACTAATAATATGCATATATTAGCAACTGAGACTGACCGTTTACAATGGGCACCTTTCATCCAAGCTACTCAATACTGCCCCTTCTTAACACTTTTTTGGTTACTACATGATTCCATACAGTATGTGCCATTTCATAGTTTTGATGTCTTCACTATTATTCTACAGTGTAGAAAATAGTAAAAATAAAGAAAAACCCTTGAATGAGTAGGTGTTCTAAAACTTTAGACCGGTAGTGTATTTTACAGTAAAGCAGATATATCAGTGTCCTGCACTGACAAACTGCAGTGAACCAAAACGTAACTTATCCGCATGGCTTAGATTCACATAATGCAACACCAAGTTCACCCCATCCCTTTGCACTGACTGAGAGCTCCATGGATGGAACATTATTGAATTAAGTATAGTAATCTTAGAGAGAAATGAAATGTGACGCGATAATGTACTTGATGTCATACATATAAGACTCTGAGTAAGTGTTCATAACATTTGAGAACAAAAGGTGTCCCTGATTGTCAGTGATTAACAGATTTAACACCTTAACTGCAGTGCCTTAGACATATTTCCCTTTAAGAATAAAGCAAACATGTTTATGCTGCAACATCTCTGGAGTAAATTATACATCATAATATAGTTCAAAAGAACCTCCTGCAATTGGTTGGTACTGGACTGTAGATGGCACTGTACTGTCTGCCCATGGTCTTGAACAACGCAACTTCTGACCCTAGAACCGAACCCAGTAACAAATAAATACAAGTACATAGCTGCACATGAAGTCCAAACTCTGAGGAAACATTTGAATTTGTGTTTCCCTGAGAAGAATTAAGCATCTAGTCCATTCAAAGTGTTAAGATCATGATTAAACAAAAACGTATTTGAGGAAGAACACACATTTTTTGGAACTCACTCAAGTAAAGAAATAGTCTCTCTCTAAATAGTTTGTTTCTTCAACATTTGGAAGAAGATGAAGAAGCCTCTGTAGATGCAATGGTCTTGTTCCCAAAAAATGCACAACATTACAACGTTGTATTTGAAGACCATAAGTACGAGGGCATAGTTGGACTAAACTTGGACTTGGGTTTGATCTTGAGACAGCAGCATCACTTAATACTGATTATTCATGCATTTAGGCAACCAAAGAAGTCCATTCCAATATAGCGAGGATACCCCTCTAGTAAATTCATCTCCACAGGATCAAACTTCCAGTACTGCCTCCCTCGGATAAGGTGGGCATAGCCTGTCAATAAATTAAAAAAATCTATTAGCTCCTTACACTCGTGGGAATTGGCCTATAAGGACTGGGCTACATTGAAATGTTTCTTACAGAAAACATATGCATAAACATGGTAGCAATTAAAAGGGAACAGTTTGGAGATTATGGAAAAAATTATTAGACTAAAGGTGAGGACTCAACAGTTCACTTGACACAAGACTGAATCCAAACATTGCCCTGATTTTGATAGATTTTCTGTGCATTTTACATTTACTGTACTATTCGCTGCATTTATTGATAGAGAAATCTGGAAATATTCTGGATACATTCAGTAACATGCTAAGAATATTCCTGAAAATGTGGGGTAGGTGAAATATAAGACCAAAAAATGACAAGGGTTTGGGTGAGAGGACTAATTGGTGTCTCCAAGTGGCTGCACACCTCTCCAAAGTGTGTACAGTTCCCAAGTAATTTCAATGTACTTTTATGACTCAGTCATAAAAGTCTTCAACTTATTTTATCTCTCCTAGCTTTGCCATTGAGGAACTAGAGCAAGCACACTTGTAGTTGTTTTGTTTGGAACACAGCCCTGCATCCCTGCCTTTCCATAATTACTGTTTTTTACGCAATCCAAAAACGGACCATTATGAATTGCCATTTGGGTCAGGTGGGCATCATTTCTAAGTTTGTTCTATTGACAACATGACTAGCTAAGTTATAAAATAGGATCTTACAGGGTAAGTCTTTCACAGGGCAGTTCAGAGAAACAGATAGTAATTTTGGTGATCATAGAATGGAGTCATGACTGCATTCAGATGCGTGGTCCACAGCTCATTTTCTACACAATAGAGAAACACAGAAACACATTCTGTTCTGAACAATTCAGGGTATGACGCCATGTCATCTTGTAACTGTGCATCAAACATAGTGATGTTTGCGCACTCGACATCCCAACTGCCACTTGTCAATATTCCAAAATTCTAAATCTAGTTGCGAGCATGTAAGTTCAGAATTCCAACTGTATATTACATTAGTTTTATGATATGGAAATGTGAAGTGCACATTTGGACTCACTGGTGTCTGGCTTGCTTGTATAACATCAAAGCAGTATTTATTATAATCCTCAACATCTCATCTTTAAAAATACACAGAGCACTCGTAATTTACAGCATTTCTCAGACAACAAACATTTAGCTAAAGTTGCCCAATTAGCAGGAGGGATGGGGGAAACTTCTGTGCTCAAGTTCAGAGCAGCTGTCAGTCAAAACCCATACAGCTCTGTGAAGCAAAGACCCTGGGCTCTGACATCATGTATAGCATGTTACAGTGCAGGCACTGCGTTCCAATTAAGGTGCTTATCCTTGGCCGAATCTGCAATTTTCAACCCGTATACGGGTTCGAGTGAAAAGGACTACTCAATGCAATCCAATAATTATTCCATCATGGAACATTTCAATGTAGGACTCACCTCAAAATGTAAAGCTGATTGGGTGATTCATTCATAAGATATATTACCGTACTGGTCCTTGAAGGCTGCGTCAACATCACTGGGGATGCCGCTCCAGTCCTGCATGTTGCGAGGGTAGACAGAGTGGACGCGGTTCTCCTTGGGGCTGAACCTCCAGTAGCTGCCTGACTTGAAGAAGTAGGTGTTGTAACTGCTGTCCCGGCCCCAGAGCAGGGCTGCCTGGATGTGGGAGACTGACAGGCCGAGCCTGCGCACAGGTTCTGGCCCTGTGATCTGTCTCTCTGCATCAAACACCCAGTAGCTTTGACCTTTGAGAGAGAGAGAGAACTTCATACATTAGATGCCCTTGCTGTGGCCCTGCAAGGATCTGGGCTAAGTTTTCATAGTTTCCATAACTATTGGCTATTCAACACTCTTGTCACTGTTGACATGCCCTACTTAAGGTTGCTGCATTTGGTCTTGGAAGAACACTTTTCTGGGTAACCAAAAAGGGCATAACGCTATAAAGCAGTCATTTTACTGCTTGTCTGTCTACATGTATATTTACCTGTCTGTACTCAACTTGAGGCTTATCTAATCCTATACTCATAAGACATGACTAACCACAGCACAGACAGCCAACATCTCTGACACATACCTTGAAAGAACCAGATACTCCCTGATTGGTCTTCAAAGGCAGCATCAATGCTCTCTGGAATCCCCCTCCAATGGCGGGACGCCAGCGCGGGGTAGCCCGCCTCCAGCCGCCCCTCCCGAATGCGCCACACATAGCTTGATTTAAAGAAAAACAGCTCCCCACGGATCATAGACACAGCATCAAAGTCTGTCTGGCAGACATCAGGCTGGAAACAGAAAGAGGATCAATAGTGCATCTCCATACTGTCATATTATGTGTATTCTTGTGTGGCTAGTTTCTCAGTTGTATTTTATGTCTTATGTTATTATTATTTGCCTGTGTAGCACCTCAAAACATATGAATGGCAAGATGTAACACTCACGATACTACTAATGATCTCATTGGTCTCTGTGGGGATTTGTAGTGGTGGTGATAGTGGAGGTGGGGGCAGGATATGTGGACGATGGCCGTACAGGTATTGGATCCCCAGCTTGTCATCCTCGCTCAACTCCAGGGGATAGGAGAAGCTGTAATAAGGGGACATCACTGCACCCAGTTCCCGTGAGTGCTGCAGGCCCAGAACATGTCCAAACTCATGAGCAGCCACTTGGAGGAGGTCTGTGCCTGCAGTGGATACAGGGAGAGGGTCACACCTACAGGGATACACAGTACAACCACAGAGCTGACAACTACTTCCTGACTGTACTAATTTTACATAGAGCTCTATGTAAATGAACTCTTCATACTTCTTGCATGTTCCCTACCAAGCAAACACTCACCCATGTAGTTGCCAAGGGTCCATGCTTCATCATAGTCAAAATGGATGTCGCCCTCCCTGTGGGTCTTGGGGAAGAAGGCATGAGCTAGAATGCCCCCAGGCCCGTCAAAGGGCAGGTTATCTCCATGCCAGTACCTACAGTAGAGCTCCATATCAGGAAAGTGACTCAGTAACTCAGTAACTTGTAATCGGACATTTGAATACACTTACTCTACCACATGCGTACCTGGTGAAGTCGATGACAATGTCAGCCTTTCCACTGCTGACCTCAGTGAAGGTGAGGGGTGTGACCTCACTCCACACTCTCAGTGCTTCCTGCAGGACACGCCGCACCTTGTCCTCACTCATCTGCCAGGGGAAGCGAACCACTCTGAGGAAGAGATATAGATATAAACATCAGAGACTGTAAACTCCACACACCATCATCTGTAGTCTGTAGAAACACACCATAGACCACCAGCATTGTTACATATCTATAACCTCCCTCTCATCAGTCAATCACGGATAAACAAAAATAAAAAAACTGCCCCGTCGCAGACATCGACGTCTTGCTCCCAGACAAATTAAACAACTTTGCTCGCTTTGAGGATAATACAGTGCCACTGACACAGCCCACTACCAAAACCTGTGGGCTCTCCTCTGTGGCCAAGGTGAGTAAAACATTTAAACGTCTTAACCCTCGCAAGGCTGCCGGCCCAGACGGCTTCCCTAGCCGCGTCCTCAGAGCACGCGCAGACCAGCTGGCTGGTGTGTTTACGGACATATTCAATCAATCCCTATCCCAGTCTGTTGTCCCCACATGCTTCAAGATGGCCACCATTGTTCCTGTTCCCAAGAAAGCTAAGATAACAAAACTAAATGACTATCGCCCCGTTGCACTTACTTCTGTCATCATGAAGTGCTTTCAGAGACTAGTCAAGGATCATATCACCTCCAACCTACCTGATACCCTAGACTCCAATTTGCTTACCGCCCCAATAGGCCCACTGACGATGCAATCGCAATCATACTGCACACTGCCGTATCCCATCTGGACAAGAGGAATACCTATCTAAGAATGCTGTTCATTGACTACAGCTCAGCATTTAACACCATAGTACCCTCCAAACTTGTCATTAAGCTCGAGACCGACCCCGCCCTGTGCAACTGGGTCCTGGACTTTCTGACGGGCCGCCCCCAGGTGGTGAAGGTAGGAAACAACATCTCCACCCCACTGATCCTCAACACTGGGGCCCCACAAGGGTGCGTTCTCAGCCCCCTCCTGTACTCCCTGTTCACCCATGACTGCGTGGTCATGCACGCTTCCAACTCAATCATCAAGTTTGCAGACAACACTACAGAGGTAGGCCTGACTACCAACAACGACGAGACGGCCTACAGGGAGGAGGTGAGGGCCCTCGGAGTGTGGTGTCAGGAAAATAACCTCTCACTCAACATCAACAAAACAAAGGAAATGTTTGTGGACTTCAGGAAACAGCAGAGGGAGCACCCCCCCCCCCCCCCATCCACATTGATGGGACAGTAGTGGCGAAGGTGGAAAGTTTTATGTTCCTCGGCGTACACATCACGGACAAACTGAAATGGTCCACCGACACAGACAGCCTCAGGAGGCTGAAGAAATTTGGCTTGTCATCTAAAACACTCACAAACTTTTACAGATGCACAATCGAGAGCATCCTGTCAGGCTGTATCACCGCCTGGTACGGCAACTGCACCGCCCACAACCGCAAGGCTCTCCAGAGGGTAAAGTGGTCTGCACAACACATCACCGAGGGCAAACTATCTGCCCTCCAGGACACCTACAGCACCCGATGTCACAGGAAGGCCATAAAGATCATCAAGGACAACAACCCGAGCCACTGCCTGTTCACCCCGCTATCATCCAGAAGGCGAGGTCAGCACAGGTGCATCAAAGCTGGGACCGAGAGACTGAAAAACAGCTTCTATCTCAAGGCCATCAGACTGTTAAACAGCCATCGCTAACATAGAGAGGCTGCTGCCAACATACAGACTCAAATCTCTGGCCACTTAAATAAATGTACTTAATAAAGGTATCACTAGTCACTTTAAATAACGGCACTTTAATAATATTTACATATCCTACATTACTCATCTCATATGTATATACTGTATTCTATACCATCTACTGCATCTTGCCTATGCCGCACGGCCATCGCTCATCCATATATTCTTATGTACATGTTCTTATTCATCCCTTTACATTTGTGTGTTAGATTACTTGTTAGATATTACTGCACTGTCGGAACTTGAAGCACAAGCATTTCGCTACACTCGCATTAACATCTGCTAACCATGTGTATGTGACCAATACAATTTGATTTGATATCTAACCATCAAATCAACAGAGAGGTGTGCTGTTACATAGCCCCGCAGGCTCTGTAAGATAATTGTGTATAACAGTCCTCTTCCTTCACCTTTACATGAGCTGTCTCAGGTAAAACCAGGATGACTATTACATTAAAACAAAGAAACTCTTTAGAGAGCTTATGTCAACAATTAAAATCAAATTAGGGAATCATCAAAGAAGTTGATTCATATCAAATGCATGCCTAAGTGGACTATCCAAACTAAAGCCCTTGGCAAACCCAGTGATTCCACTGTCCTGAGCATGAGGGCTCCCAATGTAACACTGCCATGACACCAGCGAGCCTTACTCCTATCCCTGGGCACATTGAGACAAATGTATTGCTCAACTCCAGCAGTCTCATTAGCCCATCATGGCTTGCCCTCTCCTCCTCTCTCTGAGTGGCTCTTTAGATACCATGCATTATGATAAAGAACAGCCACAATGAGAGGAACCAGAGGACACAGACAGAGAGGCAGCATCCAGCTGACAGACAGCCCAGACACTCCATGCCGTGAGTCTCCGAAGGAGGCAAAGAAATAACATCGTAGGTCCCTCCTTTTCAGAGACACACTTTGTTTTTGAGGCAAACGTGATGAGAGTGCACCTCCTGCTTGCCTTGTTGAGTTAGAATATACGAGCTGTGACTCAACATGGGACTTAAAAAATAAACAAATGATGGATAGAGTAACACTGGATTCTGGGCATACTGTACCTTTATAACCAGTTGTACTGGCAACTATCCACCAAAACATGTCATATATAAAAGTATATTTCCTTGGTTGGGTCCAAGTCCATCTCTAAATACATACAAGCCGTTCAACAGTGTGGTTATACTATGATAATAATAATATATCCTTACTTGTAGGTGAGGTCAGTATTCTCCAAGCGCACCCCGAACAGGACAAAGCGTTTCTGCCTGTGTTTCCCCCTGTAGAGGACATCATTCAGCATAGGGTAGTCAGGGACGCCACAGCGGGGGCGGTTAGACACCTCAGTGCTGTTAGTTACCAGGGCTGCTCTTATAGGGTCTCCTCTGACCAAGGCTGTGTCTTTGAGTGTGTCCTGAGGATGGGCGACTCTTCCTCTCTTCTTCAGGTTGTAGAGATCAGACCTCTGGAGCCATCCCTTTGTAAAAGCAGGAACATGAGCAACATTTATTAGAAAAATAATTTTAAAATCATTAGAGAACACCAGATTTGGTAGAAATATGTATCCAAATGCATTACTTTTTATTATAATCCATGCATACATTGACATTGGGGCGGCAGGTAGCCTAGTGGTTAGAGCGTTGGACTAGTAACCGAAAGGTTGAATCCCCGAGCTGACAAGGTAAAAATCTGTCATTCTGCCCCTGAACAAGGTAGTTAACCCACTGTTCCTAGGCCGTCATTGAAAATAAGAATTTGTTCATAACTGACTTGCCTAGTTAAATAAAGGTAAAATAAAAAATAGAAACATTGCCTGAACATGATTGCCTGTAAATATTTCTGAAGGTGGAAGTATGAGAGGTCAAAAATAACAGAAAATATTGTGGGCTTGGAGCTTACTGTACTGTCAGTTATCATTACACATAGGAACTAGTACAGTAAATATCCCCCTGCAGAACCCAGAGGAAATGGTTCTGCTCATTAACTCATACCTCGAGCGTAAATTACAGAAAGGAGAAATTCTGTCAGTGGCACAGTGTCTCGATGGCTTTTTGAAGTTGTACAATTGCAGGCCTTTTACAGCTCCTGCAGCATTGCATTTCAGGAGCCATTGCGGTGTATTCATGATCAAAAAAGGTAGTGTACTGCAGTGTCTTCTAAATGAATGATAGATACCAGATAATCATTCTGTCATTGGGTTAAGATACCATGTTGCTGAAGTGACCACCCTCCTCTGGTAGCTAACTTCTGCTCTGTGAGGAAATCGTGTTGTGGAGTTGTGGGGTGACCGATAGCTGCAAAAATGTGTTGTGCATTTTTGTGGTAAAAATGTGGCACCGGTGTAGATTGATGTACTCTGAAAACATTTAGATATGGAGCCACCACAGATTTGGCCACTGTGGGCGTGGAAGCATTAAAAAAAAAATGGGCACCAACAGCAAAACTTTTTGGGAATTCAGAAGGACTGTTTTAAGATAAAAGCTCCACAATTTGGCACAGAGGAAGATTTATGAACACTGAATACATTTAGCTATGGATCCACCCCAGATTTGACCCCTAGAGGGCATGGCAGCCATTTTACAAAATGGCTACTGTCGGTAATACAATGTTAGAGTTTTGGAGGACTTTATTTTAGATAAACACACCAAGTTTGACACAGAGGTATATTCATGTACCCTGAAACAATTTAGAAACGAAGCCCGCTCAGATTTGGCCTCTGGGGGTCGTGGCAGTCAACTTATGAAATGGCCGCAGATGGTAATACAATTTACATTTCAGAAGGCCTATTTTGAGACTTACACACCAAATTTGGCACAGAGGTAGATTGAGGTGTGCTGAAAAGATTAAGATATGGAGCCATAATCATTTTACTCAAAGGCTGCAGACTGTGCCACTATTTTACAAACCTTGAATCTACAAAAAGTTATCGCCTATACTAAGTCATATTTCTGGTCTATACTTCTTGCTCTGGATATCCTCAAAACCAAAATGTTTAACAGTAACACACAGTATATTACAAAGAGTACAGAAGGAAACGGTCACAACCTGACCATCGAGAGCTTTTATTCTCTATGTTGGTTAGGTTGGGGTGTGATTTAGGGTGGGTCATCTAGGCGTTTTATATGTTGATGTTGGCCTGTTATGATTCCAAATCAGAGGCAGCTGTTTATCGTTGTCTCTGATTGGGGATCATATTTAGGCAGCCATTTCCCCTTTGTGCTTTGTGGGATCTTGTTTATGGATAGTTGCATGTCCAGAACCTCCTGAGACGGTCCACAGCCCGGAACCTCCTGCGACGGTCTGAGGTCCAGAGCCTCCAGCGACAATCTGCGGTCCAAAGCCTCCAGCGGGGGTTCTCAGTTCAGAGCCTCCGGCGACGATCCACGGTCCGGAGCTTCCGGCAACAATTCACGGTCCGGTTCCTCCGGCGACGATCCACGGCCCGGAGCCCTCGGCGACGATCCACAGTCCGGAATATCCGGCGACGCTCCACGGTCCGGTTCCTACAGCGGCGACCTACAGTCCGGTTCCTGCGGCACCCGTGGTCCGGAGCTTCCGGCGACGATCCCCGCACCATAGCCGCCATGGAGGAAGACGTATCTGCGAGCGGAGTGGGTACTTCGCCCTGCATCGGAGCCGCCCCCGACGGTAGATGCCCACCCGGACCCTCCCCTATTGAGTCAGGTTTTGTGGTCGGAGTCCGCACCTTTGGGGGGGGGGGTACTGTCACGCCCTGACCATCGAGAGCTTTTATTCTCTATGTTGGTTAGGTCGGGGTGTGATTTAGGGTGGGTCATCTAGGCGTTTTATATGTCGATGTTGGCCTGTTATGGTTCCCAATCAGAGACAATGATAAACTGGTCCAATCCACGGTCCCAATCGTTGTCTCTGATTGGCGATCATATTTAGGCAGCCATTTCCCCTTTGTGCTTTGTGGGATCTTGTCTATGGATAGTTGCATGTCAGCACTATTATTAGCTTCACGTTTCGTTTGGTATTTTGTTGTTTTTGTTCGGTGTTCATTTAATAAAGGAAAATGTACGCCTACCACGCTGCACCTTGGTCCATTCATAATGACGAGCGTGACAGAAACACACTTTCCGCTTTCAACAACCCGGTCGCATTCCGCTTCGCTCCACAGGTAGTATCGCATTTCATTTCATTTCATTACAGTACAACGGTTTGATTTGTTTGATCTTAGCTAGCTACATAGCCGTCTTTGTATCAAAGATAATTTGTGTAGTTTAGAGCAATTATCTAGGTTAGCTAGCCAGCTATTTTCGTCCTTTTAACGTAACGTAACGTAATCAACACTGCTAGCTAGCCAGCTAGCCACCGAATAGCAGCACTGTAGAAACTATTACATTCAACGGAACAACGGAACGACTTGATTAGTGTAGTGTTAGCTAGCTACATAGTTGTCTTTGCTGTCTTTGTATCTAAGATAACTGTGGAGTCTAGAGTAATTTCGGTTAGCTAGCCAGCTATTTTCGTCCGCCGCGCTGCCATTTTCCTACCTAGTCAACACTGCTAGTCAACACTGCTAACACTGCTAACACTGCTAGCTAGCCAACTTCTACCGAATAGCACCACTGTAGAAACTATTACATTACAACGGTACGATTTGATTAGTGTAGTGTTAGCTAGCTAGTGTTAGCTAGCTACATAGTTGTCTTTGCTGTCCTTGTATCTAAGACAATTGCGTAGTTTAGACTAATTATCTAGCCAGTTACCGAGGTCACCTAGCCAGCTACACTTTCAAACAAAGTCAACAACGCAGCCACTGCTAGCTAGCCTACCTCAGCAGTACTGTATCATTTTAATCATTTTAGTCAATAAGATTTTTGCAACGTAAGCTTAACTTTCTGAACATTCGAGACGTGTAGTCCACTTGTCATTCCAATCTCCTTTGCATTAGCGTAGCCTCTTCTGTAGCCGGTCAACTATGTGTCTGTCTATCCCTGTCCTCTCCTCTCTGCACAGACCATACAAACGCTTCACACCGCGTGGCCGCGGCCACCCTAACCTGGTGGTCCCAGCGCGCACGACCCACGTGGAGTTCCAGGTCTCCGGCAGCCTCTGGAACTGCCAATCTGCGGCCAACAAGGCAGAGTTCATCTCAGCCTATGCTTCCCTCCAGTCCCTCGACTTCTTGGCACTGACGGAAACATGGATCACCACAGATAACACTGCTACTCCTACTGCTCTCTCTTCGTCTGCCCACGTGTTCTCGCACACCCCGAGAGCTTCTGGTCAGCGGGGTGGTGGCACCGGGATCCTCATCTCTCCCAAGTGGTCATTCTCTCTTTCTCCCCTTACCCATCTGTCTATCGCCTCCTTTGAATTCCATGCTGTCACAGTTACCAGCCCTTTCAAGCTTAACATCCTTATCATTTATCGCCCTCCAGGTTCCCTCGGAGAGTTCATCAATGAGCTTGATGCCTTGATAAGCTCCTTTCCTGAGGACGGCTCACCTCTCACAGTTCTGGGTGACTTTAACCTCCCCACGTCTACCTTTGACTCATTCCTCTCTGCCTCCTTCTTTCCACTCCTCTCCTCTTTTGACCTCACCCTCTCACCTTCCCCCCCTACTCACAAGGCAGGCAATACACTTGACCTCATCTTTACTAGATGCTGTTCTTCCACTAACCTCATTGCAACTCCCCTCCAAGTCTCCGACCACTACCTTGTATCCTTTTCCCTCTCGCTCTCATCCAACACTTCCCACACTGCCCCTACTCGGATGGTATCGCGCCGTCCCAACCTTCGCTCTCTCTCCCCCGCTACTCTCTCCTCTTCCATCCTATTATCTCTTCCCTCTGCTCAAACCTTCTCCAACCTATCTCCTGATTCTGCCTCCTCAACCCTCCTCTCCTCCCTTTCTGCATCCTTTGACTCTCTATGTCCCCTATCCTCCAGGCCGGCTCGGTCCTCCCCTCCCGCTCCGTGGCTCGACGACTCATTGCGAGCTCACAGAACAGGGCTCCGGGCAGCCGAGCGGAAATGGAGGAAAACTCGCCTCCCTGCGGACCTGGCATCCTTTCACTCCCTCCTCTCTACATTTTCCTCTTCTGTCTCTGCTGCTAAAGCCACTTTCTACCACTCTAAATTCCAAGCATCTGCCTCTAACCCTAGGAAGCTCTTTGCCACCTTCTCCTCCCTCCTGAATCCCCCCCCCCCCCTCCTCCCTCTCTGCAGATGACTTCGTCAACCATTTTGAAAAGAAGGTCGACGACATCCGATCCTCGTTTGCTAAGTCAAACGACACTGCTGGTTCTGCTCACACTGCCCTACCCTGTGCTCTGACCTCTTTCTCCCCTCTCTCTCCAGATGAAATCTCGCGTCTTGTGACGGCCGGCCGCCCAACAACCTGCCCGCTTGACCCTATCCCCTCCTCTCTTCTCCAGACCATTTCCGGAGACCTTCTCCCTTACCTCACCTCGCTCATCAACTCATCCTTGACCGCTGGCTACGTCCCTTCCGTCTTCAAGAGAGCGAGAGTTGCACCCCTTCTGAAAAAACCTACACTCGATCCCTCCGATGTCAACAACTACAGACCAGTATCCCTTCTTTCTTTTCTCTCCAAAACTCTTGAACGTGCCGTCCTTGGCCAGCTCTCCTGCTATCTCTCTCAGAATGACCTTCTTGATCCAAATCAGTCAGGTTTCAAGACTAGTCATTCAACTGAGACTGCTCTTCTCTGTATCACGGAGGCGCTCCGCCCTGCTAAAGCTAACTCTCTCTCCTCTGCTCTCATCCTTCTAGACCTATCGGCTGCCTTCGATACTGTGAACCATCAGATCCTCCTCTCCACCCTCTCCGAGTTGGGCATCTCCGGCGCAGCCCACGCTTGGATTGCGTCCTACCTGACAGGTCGCTCCTACCAGGTGGCGTGGCGAGAATCTGTCTCCTCACCACGTGCTCTCACCACTGGTGTCCCCCAGGGCTCTGTTCTAGGCCCTCTCCTATTCTCGCTATACACCAAGTCACTTGGCTCTGTCATAACCTCACATGGTCTCTCCTATCACTGCTATGCAGACGACACACAATTAATCTTCTCCTTTCCCCCTTCTGATGACCAGGTGGCGAATCGCATCTCTGCATGTCTAGCAGACATATCAGTGTGGATGACGGATCACCACCTCAAGCTGAACCTCGGCAAGACGGAGCTGCTCTTCCTCCCGGGGAAGGACTGCCCGTTCCATGATCTCGCCATCACGGTTGACAACTCCATTGTGTCCTCCTCCCAGAGCGCTAAGAACCTTGGCGTGATCCTGGACAACACCCTGTCGTTCTCAACTAACATCAAGGCGGTGGCCCGTTCCTGTAGGTTCATGCTCTACAACATCCGCAGAGTACGACCCTGCCTCACACAGGAAGCGGCGCAGGTCCTAATCCAGGCACTTGTCATCTCCCGTCTGGATTACTGCAACTCGCTGTTGGCTGGGCTCCCTGCCTGTGCCATTAAACCCCTACAACTCATCCAGAACGCCGCAGCCCGTCTGGTGTTCAACCTTCCCAAGTTCTCCCACGTCACCCCGCTCCTCCGCTCTCTCCAGTGGCTTCCAGTTGAAGCTCGCATCCGCTACAAGACCATGGTGCTTGCCTACGGAGCTGTGAGGGGAACGGCACCTCAGTACCTTCAGGCTCTGATCAGGCCCTACACCCAAACAAGGGCACTGCGTTCATCCACCTCTGGCCTGCTCGCCTCCCTACCACTGAGGAAGTACAGTTCCCGCTCAGCCCAGTCAAAACTGTTCGCTGCTCTGGCACCCCAATGGTGGAACAAACTCCCTCACGACGCCAGGACAGCGGAGTCAATCACCACCTTCCGGAGACACCTGAAACCCCACCTCTTCAAGGAATACTTAGGATAGGATAAAGTAATCCTTCTGACCCCCCCCCCCCCCCTAAAAGATTTAGATGCACTATTGCTGTTCCACTGGATATCTTAAGGTGAATGCACCAATTTGTAAGTCGCTCTGGATAAGAGCGTCTGCTAAATGACTTAAATGTAAAATGTAAATGTAAACACAGCAGTCATGTAGGTCAATATTTTTTAATTAGTGTAGCGGAGATGAGGTAGAATGCGTGAGGTACTGAATTCAAGGCCAAGCACAGAATATTTATTTTGGTTCTGACGTTTGGTTCTGGAGGTGGAGACTGGGGTTCACATCCTACCAGGTACATAAGCATGTAAACAAATGTCTACTAAAGCTACTTTGCAATGCCCATATCAGAAGCAAATTCAGATGGCTACCTTGTCCCCCTTGGGCCAAATCTGTTGTGGCTCCATGTATATATCTTGACAGGGTACATAAATCTACCTCTGTGACAAATTTAGTGTGTTTACAAAAGAAACTGTTTAGAGTTGTAACATTGTAGTACCGACAGTGGCCATTTTATAAGATGGCCACCACGGCCCACAAGGGCCAAATCTGTGGTGGTTCCATATCTTAATCTTTTCAGGCTACACAAATCTACCTCTGTGTCAAATGTGGTGTGCTTGCCTCAATATAGTCCTTCTGAATATTAAAATAGTATTACTCTATGCGGCCATTTAGAAAAATGGCTGCCATGCCCCGCATGGGCCAAATCTGGGGTGGCTACATATCTTTTTTATTTTTATTTTATTTAACCTTTATTTAACCAGGTAGGCAAATTGAGAACACGTTCTCATTTACAATTGCGACCTGGCCAAGATAAAGCAAAGCAGTTCGACACATACAACAACACATAGTTACACATGGAGTAAAAACAAACATATAGTCAATAATACAGTGAAAAAAAAAATAAGTCTATATACAATGTGAGCAAGTGAGGTGAAATAAGGGAGGTGAAGGCAAACAGATATATGTATAAATAAATAAAAATATAAAAAGGCCATGGAGGCGAAGTGAGTACAACACAGCAAGTAAAATAAAAACAAAAAAAAAAAACACTGGAATGGTTGGTTTGCATTGGAAGAAAGTGCAAAGTAGAGACAGAAATAATGGGGTGCAAAGGAGCAAAATAAATTAATAAATAAATACAGTAGGTAAAGAGGTAGTTGTTTGGGCTAAATTGTAGATGGGTTATGTACAGGTGCAGTAATCTATGAGCTGCTCTGACAGCTGGTGCTTAAAGCTAGTGAGGGAGATAGGTGTTTCCAGTTTCAGAGATTTTTGTAGTTCGTTCCAGTCATTGGCAGCAGAGAACTGGAAGGAGAGGCGTCCAAAGGAAGAATTGGTTTTGGGGGTGACTAGAGAGATATACCTGCTGGAGCGCGTGCTACAGGTAGGTGCTGCTATGGTGACCAGCGAGCTGAGATAAGGGGGGACTTTACCTAGCAGGGTCTTGTAGATGACCTGGAACCAGTGGGTTTGGCGACGAGTATGAAGCGAGGGCCAGCCAACGAGAGTGTACAGGTCGCAGTGGTGGGTAGTATATGGGGCTTTGGTGACAAAACGGATGGCACTGTGATAGACTGCATCCAATTTATTGAGTAGGGTTTTGGAGGCTATTTTGTAAATGACATCACCGAAGTCGAGGATTGGTAGGATGGTCAGTTTTACAAGGGTATGTTTGGCAGCATGAGTAAAGGATGCTTTGTTGCGGAATAGGAAGCCAATTCTAGATTTGACTTTGGATTGGAGATGTTTGATGTGGGTCTGGAAGGAGAGTTTACAGTCTAACCAGACACCTAGGTATTTGTAGTTGTCCACATATTCTAAGTCAGAGCCGTCCAAAGTAGTGATGTTGGACAGGCGGGCAGGAGCAGGCAGCGATCGGTTGAAGAGCATGCATTTGGTTTTACTTGTATTTAAGAGCAGTTGGAGGCCACGGAAGGAGAGTTGTATGGCATTGAAGCTCGCCTGGAGGGTTGTTAACACAGTGTCAAAAGAAGGGCCAGAAGTATACAGTATAGTGTCGTCTGCGTAGAGGTGGATCAGAGAATCACCAGCAGCAAGAGCGACATCATTGATGTAAACAGAGAAGAGAGTAGGTCCAAGAATTGAACCCTGTGGCACCCCCATAGAGACTGCCAGAGGCCCGGACAACAGGCCCTCCGATTTGACACACTGAACTCTATCAGAGAAGTAGTTGGTGAACCAGGCGAGGCAATCATTAGAGAAACCAAGGCTGTCGAGTCTGCCAATGAGGATGTGGTGATTGACAGAGTCAAAAGCCTTGGCCAGGTCAATGAATACGGCTGCACAGTATTGTTTCCTATCGATGGCGGTTACGATATCGTTTATGACCTTGAGCGTGGCTGAGGTGCACCCATGACCAGCTCTGAAACCAGATTGCATAGCGGAGAAGGTGTGGTGTGATTCGAAATGGTCGGTAATCTGTTTGTTGACTTGGCTTTCGAAGACCTTAGAAAGGCAGGATAGGATAGATATAGGTCTGTAGCAGTTAGGGTCAAGGGTGTCCCCCCCTTTGAAGAGGGGGATAACCGCAGCTGCTTTCCAATCTTTGGGGATCTCAGACGACACGAAAGAGAGGTTGAAGAGGCTAGTAATAGGGGTGGCAACAATTTCAGCAGATAGTTTTAGAAAAAAAGGGTCCAGATTATCTAGCCCGGCTGATTTGTAAGGGTCCAGATTTTGCAGCTCATTAAGAACATCAGCTGTCTGTATTTGGGAGAAAGAGAAATGGGGAAGGCTTGGGCGAGTAGCAGAGGGGAGGGCAGTGCTGTTGTCCGGGGTAGGGGTAGCCAGGTGGAAAGCATGGCCAGCCGTAGAAAAATGCTTATTGAAATTCTCAATTATAGTGGATTTGTCGGTGGTGACAGTGTTTCCTATCTTCAGAGCGGTTGGAAGCTGGGAGGAGGTGTTCTTATTCTCCATGGACTTTACGGTGTCCCAGAACTTTTTTGAATTTGTGTTGCAGGAAGCAAATTTCTGCTTGAAAAAGCTAGCCTTGGCTGTTCTAACTGCCTGTGTATATTGGTTTCTGGCTTCCCTGAAAAGTTGCATATCACGGGGGCTGTTCGATGCTAATGCAGAACGCCATAGGATGTTTTTCTGTTGGTTAAGGGCAGTCAGGTCAGGAGAGAACCAAGGGCTATATCTGTTCCTGGTTCTAAATCTCTTGAATGGGGCATGCTTATTCAAGATGGTGAGGAAGGCATTTTTTAAAAATTACCAGGCATCCTCTACTGACGGGATGAGATCAATATCCTTCCAGGATACCCCGGCCAGGTCGATTAGGAAGGCCTGCTCGCTGAAGTGTTTCAGGGAGCGTTTGACAGTGATGAGTGGAGGTCGTTTGACCGCTGACCCATTACGGATGCAGGCAATGAGACAGTGATCGCTGAGATCTTGGTTGAAAACAGCAGAGGTGTATTTGGAGGGCAAGTTTGTTAGGATGATATCTATGAGGGTACCCGTGTTTACGGAATTGGGGTGGTACCTGGTAGGTTCATTGATAATTTGTGTGAGATTGAGGGCATCAAGCTTAGATTGTAGGGTGGCTGGGGTGTTGAGCATGTTCAAATTTAGGTCGCCTAGCAGCACGAGCTCTGAAGATAGATGGGGGGCAATCAGTTCACATATAGTGTCCAGAGCACAGCTGGGGGCAGAGGGTGGTCTATAGCAGGCGGCAACGGTGAGAGACTTGTTTTTAGAGAGGTGGATTTTTAAAAGTAGAAGTTCAAATTGTTTGGGAACAGACCTGGATAGTATAACAGAACTCTGCAGGCAGTCTTTGCAGTAGATTGCAACACCGCCCCCTTTGGCCGTTCTATCTTGTCTGAAAATATTGTAATTGGGGATAAAAATGTCTGAATTTTTGGTGGTCTTTCTAAGCCAGGATTCAGACACGGCTAAAACATCCGGGTTGGTAGAGTGTGCTAAAGCAGTGAACAAAACAAACTTAGGGAGGAGGCTTCTAATGTTAACATGCATGAAGCCAAGGCTATTACGGTTACAGAAGTCATCAAAAGAGAGCGCCTGGGGAATAGGAGTGGAGCCAGGTACTGCAGGGCCTGGATTCACCTCTACGTCACCAGAGGAACAGAGGAGAAGTACGATAAGGGTACGGCTAAAAGCTATGAGAATTGGTCGCCTAGAGCTACTAGAGCAGAGAGTAAAAGGAAGTTTCTGGGGGCGATAAAATAGTTTAAAGGAATAATGTACAGACAAAGGTATGGTAGGATGTGAATACAGTGGAGGTAAACCTAGGTATTGAGTGATGATGAGAGAGATCTTGTCTCTAGAAACATCATTGAAACCAGGTGATGTCATCGCATATGTGGGTGGTGGAACTGAGAGGTTGGATGTGGTATAGAGAGCAGGGCTAGAATCTCTACAGTGAAATAAGCCAATAAACACTAACCAGAAAAGCAATGGACAAGGCATATTTACATTAAGGAGAGGCATGCTTAATCGAGTGATCAATAAGGGTCCAGTGAGTAGAGGTTGGTTGGGGTCGTGGCGATCCAGACAGCTGGCCGGGTATATGTCTATCGGTAGCAGCATAGGATGGAGGTCTGATTGTATGTACCTCGTGCGTTTCCGTCGGTAGGTTCCGTGTAGTGGGGTTTTGTTCAGATAGCAGCCGATAAGACAGCTAACGATTAGCGGGCCTCAGATGAGCGTTCAGGTAACGTCGGGACGGAGGTGCCGGTTGGATAAATCCCTCGGGCAGATAACGTCGGCAGTCAGTCGTGAAGGCCCGGTGGGGTTCCGTATCTGCAGCAGCAACAAAAGAAACGGGTCCGGATGGTGATGGAACTCCTCAGCTGGCTAGCTCCAGCATGATTTGAGTTTGCTCCGGGGTCGACGTAAGCCAATAGTCACACGGTATGCAGCTAGCTAGCTGCGAAATCAAGGTGCAAGTGTCCAGAGCCTGCGGTTGGAATCCGGGGAAACTGAGAGAAAAAAAAGTCCCGGAATGCTCCGGTCCGAGTCGCGTTGCACAAAAGTGCAGGTAGATTATCGAGCTAAAGGAATAGCTGATGACCGCAAAACGTGGGCAGCTGAAACACCAACGCTAGCCAGCAAACCGGCTAATTTCGGGGCAGCTACAGATTAGCTTCTGGCTAGCTATCGGAGTAGCTTCTGGTTAGCTTTCAGGCTAGCTTCTGAATTAGCCCCTGGCTATCTTCCACGATGGATTTTCAGATTGAGGTAAATAATACTCATTGTAATTGGTGAAGCGGGTTGCAGGAAAGCTTTTGCAGGAAAGCTTTTGTAGTTGAGTTCTTGGATAATAAAATAAATTAAAGATATGTGAAGAAAAGGTGTAAATATATATATATACAGGACACGACACGACAATACGGAAAAAGACGTCTGAACTGCTAAGCCACCTTGGAACACGAATCTAAATATTTTCAGGGTCTATAAATCTACCTATGTGCCAAATTTAGTGCTTTTATCACAAAATGTGCTTAGCTGCCCCACTATAATGGGAACAATGTCCAGAAGGATTTGTGGAATGTGCTCCAGACCTCAAAACGAGAGGGCCTTACCCTGAGTTATGTGCCCCTAAACAAGGGGAGGAACACTATGCAGAACTCTCAGTCTTTCACCTGCATTTCACTTTGTAGAGTTTTTAAACTGGAATTCAACTCAATATATGGATGTTAGGGTTGCTCTCTAATCTAGTTTGGCGATAAGAAGATATATATACCCTACAGCATGAGAAAGGAAGTGTGGGCTATCTACAGTACGTTGTAAATCATGGCTAACAGGCAGTAGAAGTGTGCACTCAACATGTTTCAAAGAGAGAAATGAGAAAAGAAATGAGTGTTGTTGACAAGTTATTCCCCCTCATCAATCAAATGAACCAGTCTAGCCCCTGAGGTGAGAGAAAGCACAGCTCCTCCCCTCAGATTCCCAACAGGGTAAAGGTAAAAGTTCACGTCCATGGTGTCACGGGTTGAACCGGAAACTTTAACTGTCCTCATTTTGCATGCCTTTGTTGACATTTACAGCATGTATTGTATATGATGTTCTGTGTGTATACCCATTGCGCGTACAGGCTGGACACATATGTAATTATGTACATATGTAGTGTATACCCAGTACACAGTGGTGTTGTGCTTCCACTGCTTTGGCTGCCACTTAGTCAGTCCATCATCTTCTGTTCTGCTGACTATGCAAATAGCCCATTTTTAAAGTAGTACACCCCGAAAGTGGGCATCTAGGTGATTCAGGCTGTTTTATCATTGTGTCTGTGAACCAACGGGTTTTGAGAGGGGGATTCATTACATGTATGGACACATCTAGCTTCTGGTAACAGTGATGACAAGATCTCTGAGCCAATGCAGTGGAGGGGATCTGGCAGAGTGATATTCAAAGAGCACAACTCAACATGTCTGTACAAGGCACCTCTGAAAAGTTTCTCCATCTATACTAAAGCCCTGACATTATAACATGTGGACATTCTGTCAGATCTCACTATGTCTTGTAAAAACTTAGAAGGAGGATACTAAAACTCGTTCCTATTAGAACAATACTAGAGGATATCTTCTGCAAACTGAGCAACTTGGTAAGCATTCTGGAGTGAATCTGGAGTGAATCCAGTTATGAAGAGAGAAGCTGGTCTTCTTGAGTGAATGTTTACATGAGAAATCAGATGTGGTCTGGATTTGGAGAGTGCATATATACAACTGAGTAAATAAAGACAAACTATTTCACTATAACAGGAAGGAGGATTAAACTCATGAGGTGAGAGATAGATGCACCACTATCAATACATTCATTGGTATCTGCCTCCTTATCCTCCTTAATCGAATACATCAGCCACAATCAGTAACACCAGGCAATGGAAGATATATTACAAATCCGCTGGGTACTTACTGTGCTCTCTTATCTTTCCTGGCAAACAAACTTCCTCGTGCTGAGCTGAGAATCAAGAAGATGATGCCACTCTCACCTTGCATGAACTGATCGTATTAATTTTCTCGGTTTTTATGGTCCTCAGGAACCCTCCCTCTTGAAAGGTGATTGGTTTCTGTAAAGCATCTGCAAAACAGAGGAGGGTTCCTGAGGACCATAAAAACCGAGAAAATGAATACGATCAGTTCATTTTCAAAGCGTTCTAACTTTTCATTCCATTGGAGCCTTCCAGTGATGTGGAGCTGCTGTAGCCTAATTCAACAGGTGGATGCTATTTAACTGAGGCTAGTAATCTCTCTGGTCTCACTGTGTCAGTTTGGCCAGAGGACAGAACTAATGGAGCAAAACAAGACGAAAAACCAAGGGACATGCGTTTTATTCACAAAGAGATATCCAAACAGTGAGCCCTTCGTGTTCCCTTCCCTCCATTTTCCCTGAGAGAGCAAACAGGCACTGTGTTTCCTGACCCAGATGCCACATACAGAGAAACTTGTCTGTGCTTGTTTAATCACCCACTCTTTTGTCAACAATGGGAAACAAATTGACAAGACTACAGATTTTCAGTTCAGTTACCAACTAGACATCAACTTCATTTCATTGAAATGACGTGGAACCAACATTGATTCAAACAGTGTGTTACCAGTGGGATAACATTGAATTACAATTTGTATGTGTTGCCATCGCAGGTGCAAGTCATTTCAGTAAAAGGAAGAGTAGAAACTAAACTAACATCTTTTCCTCCATTCCATTGAGGAGACGTTTACCATACTTCGTCCTTTATACAGTAGGTTTACAGTAGGCTACCTCAAAATAAAAATCTTCAGTTTTCATCTTAACGTCCCTGATAATCTCTGTAATTGAGGCAGTAGGCTAATATTTATCAGCAATATCTCTTTATCCTCTCATTCATGGGGTTGTTGACAAAATGTATTTGTAGCCCAGTTGTTATAATTTCCTGCCTTGCAGAGACAAGAACTCAATTACTTTCTCTATTGATCACATGCCCACACCCTGCAGGACTTTCAGTTGTGCCATGGTAGCCAAGGTTGAAAATAAAAGCCTTCTTGATGTCAGTGTCAATGCTAAATGAAACATTTCTTAGACTTAGTCCCATCATGGGATGGTTATGTATTCGACTGAGACATCTTTTTGATTAGGATTAATGATGCCGTGTTTAAATCTTGTTGTGATTTACTCCTGTCATGTATTGGTCATCATTGAAAGATATGACACTTTGTCCACTGGGCAGGCGCATCATCTTAACACTAAGTATTGACATAGAACCCTTCTAATAATATTGAACAATACATCTACAAGATTCGTTTTTTTGTTTGTTTGCCAGATTGGTTTTAAACATTTAGCAGATTGGTATCTGTCAACCAGGGCTCAGCACAATCATAACTGCAAGCAAACTGTAGTGTGGGTATAGCACACTGACCATTCAAAAAAAGAAAAAAAAATGATTTTCCCCCACTGCAGTGAAAATCTGAACTGGAAAACTGGGAATGACAACTAAGCAAACTTTTCTGCACTCTCGTGTGTGCGTGATTTGAAATAGCAGGTGAATTTGAAATGCACGGATAATGGTTGACTTGCATTACCGATGAAACTTCCAGTAATTACTATCAAGTTAATTTTGTCTGTTGAGAGATATTATCAAACAAAGAAAATGTATAAAACTCAAGTATACTGCACTCACCGGCGCCGCTTGGTACCTGCTTCTTTCTGGCACTGGCGAACAATGCATGCTTCGGAGGCACTGCAGCGTAAAGACGCAGGATAGAAGGATAGAAGTCAGCATCATCATCATCATCTTCTTCTGGACCCGTGGACGCAGATTGCACCGGCAGTAATCTTCTCTGCTCTCTCTAATGCCAAAGAGTGACTGCGCAGCGTCTTGGGGACTCTTATATAGGTTCTGATTCTTTGTTCTCTTTCTTCAAATACAAATTTTATAGCCTCAAGCGATACCACCCGCTACCACGTGACATTTAACCCATTTTGTGCTGCGCTAACGTTGATTCAAAACATGTGATCTACCTGCAATAACCAGAATAGGAAACGAATGCATGTGGTCTTTTGGAAAAACAACTTATGTGTAACTCAAATGTAATTTATTCTTCATCAATAAATATTTTTTAAATGCTATTGAAGTTTGTTGTTTATATTTGGTTCGATATTCATTGGCCAAGGTTTAGCTATTCGCGCAGGCAACTGATAATGGCACATATAGGCTACACACATTTCGTTTGCAGCAAGCTGTGTAATTGTTTCCATATAACATATAACCATTTGTGTTTTTGATGTGAAAATAATGCGTCACAACAACCCTCTTTACCCAAACCTTGTCCTAGGACTGGTGCCCATCTCCAAGTGGGCACCAGTCCCACCAGCCACAAAAAAGCTGCTTCACCCGCAGCAAGGCATTCCCTGAAACTCCATTTAAGTTAATTTCAGTAATTGTTATCATTAAATAACAGGATTCAGGAATTGAACATTGCCAGTCTATTTAATTACTGACAGACGTTACGTTTGGTACAGGGAAAAGGCCGTAATATATCCCGTTTGCCTGAAAGAGAATCACAACCCACAAACCACAGAAAGATATTATAGAGGTGTGTGTGTGTGTGTGTGTGTGTGTGTGTGAAGTATTTAAATTGCGGTAACACTCTTTTGTAGATGTCATAACCAGCCATAAAATAATTCCATGGTAGGTTTCCAAGGTTTTTATACTCTTATGTAGGTGTCATAACCAGCCATAAAATAACGCAATATATGTCACAACAGGTCTAAATATATGTGTCATGACAGTGTTATGACTATATTATAACAGGATGTGACAAGTTACGTCAGCTATTATGACATATTATGACATGGTTATGACTGTGTCATAATGTGTTATGGCGCTGGGTGTCAAGTAAAGTGTTCCCAAAATTACTGACTAGCTAAAGCTTTTCAAGGACTGAAAGGCTTGAGTGGACACCCGACAAGAACATGACCTTCTAGGGAATATTTGTCCAAGAATCCAGTGCTCTGCCCACCATAGCAGCGGGAAGTAGTAAGTGTGGGGATGCTGCGATTCTTTTTTGCAGATGTGTAGGGGGTGCAAAAAATTGTCCAGAGCTGAAGATATATATCTGTCCCTAATACAGGACTAGTAAAGGCCCAGTGCACTACTTTTTTGAAAAACTTTAAACTCCGTGTATTTAAGTGTTTACCAGCATTTGTAACTTGAGTGTGATAATTATCTGTACAAAACAATTAATCTGATAAAACTTGTAGAATATAGTATACAAGTCTCCCCATGAGTGACCTGGCTTGACCTCCTGTGAGACTTACAACAACAAAGGAATGAGGTGGGAGTTTGGTTTGGTCCCTTAGTGAGACTGAAGGAAGATCAAACCATGATGTAGTATGGTACTGATTTTATTTGTAATAATGTCATGTACAGCTTTCGTGATCAGTTAATTCTTTCTTCAAAGCTATTTTTGTTCACAAGTCAGTTTCGTCCTGTTTTACAAGCAAGATACACGCGGATGCTCGAATCATTACATACTAATGATACATTGGGCACAGGTGTGCATGTCGAGTGAAAGGAAACAAAAACATCTGAAACATGGGCAATAGGTCTATGGCAGGTGTTGCAGAGACCCCTGCTGCAGAAGAATGACAATATTCATATAAAATCAAATCCAATTTTATTGGTCACATACACATGGTTAGCAGATGTTAATGTGAGTGTAGCGAAATGCTTGTGCTTCTAGTTCCGACAGTGCACTAATATCTAACTGTAATGAACATGTTGGGAGACAGAGTGCTGGTTTCAAGCGCAGGGCGCAGCAGGTGTTTATTTGTAAAGGACCACAGGAGGAGGCAGGTAGCTGGGTCCAGGGGCAGGCAGAAGGTCATACACAGGGGGTCCAACAAGGCAACAGTACAGGCAGGGAAAAGGCTAGCAACGTCGTCCGGGAGATCATGCAATAGGTTGATAACAGGAAATACGATAGGCTACGGTACATGCAGGGAATAGGCCAAAGGCATCGTTAGTGAGACAGGCAAAAACTATCATACACGGGAGGACTAAATTACGGGGAAAAACAGAGCTCTGAATAGAACTGTCACAAAACAAACAATACCTCACAATGATGGGGTGCAAAGAACTGAACTAAATAGTGTGTGATAATGACATACAGGTACACACAAATGTACTGAACCTTTCTATTCTCATAGATTTGACATATTTTACAAAAGAATTCGCAGTGCTAGAGGCATTACTACAGACACGGGTTCATTCCCAGACTGTGCCACAACCGGCCATGGCCGGGAGTCTTACAGAACGGCGCACAATTTGCCCAGCGTCATCTGGGTTAGGGGAGGGTTTGACCGGGGGGAGCTTTACTTGGCTCATCGCGCCCTAGCGACTCCTTGTGGCGGGCCTGTAGCCTGCAGGCTGACCCTGGTTGCCAGTTGAACGGTGTTTCCTCCGACACATTGGTGCGGCTGGCTTCCGGGTATTATTATATTATTGATCAATTGACTATGACTTTTTAAATCACCCAGCAGTGCTATTTGCAGAGGGGGACATAATGTGGCAGGGGGTCTGGGGGCCCTCCCATTTTTGGGGGCATCTAAAGCACTTTTCCTGCATTTCTACATAATCTAATATGACCCATGGCCCTTCTAGCCATCTTTAGAACCACAAAAAGTCAGCAAAAATGCCCACAGTCATCAAGCTAGGTAAGAGATTATTAAATATGTTTAAGTGATTGATAAGACTGAACAAGATCCATGATAATTCCATAATCAATATTGTGTTGCACCTTTAACCAATAGCCTAACAAATGAACAACTCTTACAAATAAAGTACAAAGACAACTTTTGATTGTCTTTAAGACATCCTCTATATCAAATTTCAGCCAGAACGCCCAGCCAACCCAAGCCGCCTACATGCCCAACCCCCACCAGTCTAGTCAATAACTCAACTCTCTCCCCAACTTCCTTCCCATTTAAAAAAAAATGTATTTCAAGGAAAAGTTTTGGGGGAAAAAAGATGAATGAAAACACACATACACCATTAACACACAGAAACAGTACACCCTCCATATAATTAATATCATAGGCCTAACAGTACTGTAGAGCTTTTTATTTGCACACAATATAGCTGGGTCACCCCGTCCTGCCCCTAGCGGTCCACGTCCCTGTAGCGCCCCAACCCAACACACCACACTCAGCTTTAGGATCTTAGTAAGTAAGCATTTTATGGTAAGTTCTACACCTGTTGTATTTGGCGCATGTGACCATTTTTAAAATTTGATTTAGTGAAACATTCATTATTGGTTTCAGGTGTGTTAGGCCAGAGTGACAACAGTACAGCAGACCCCCATGGCCAGACCTGAGCAGCCCAGCAGCTAGGGACTGCCTACATCTCCCCTGATGTGGGTATGTTTTCAATACAGACTCCTTTTGTCGTATATTAGTAGTCCATATAAGACCTTATGAAAGTTGCACAGTATACCTTTAATCTTAAAACAAATGTAGTGATACTGTACATAACTTGACATTTCTTCCATACATTGTGGGAGGATAACTAACCTTCCAATGAATGGCAATGCATTTATTAGCCACTATAAATACTAGGTTACACAGTTTCTTCTGATAACAGTCTCCAGTATTGTCACACCCTGGCCTCTGTTATATTGATTTTCTTTATTAGTTTAGTTAGGTCAGGGTGTGACATGGGATGTTTGTGTGTTTTGTCTAGTTTAGGGTGTTTGTATTGTATAGGGGGTTTTGTTGAGTGTATGGGGTTGGGTTTAGTATAGTTGTCTAGGCAAGTCTATGGTTGCCTGAATGGTTCTCAATCAGAGACAGCTGTCATTCATTGTCTCTGATTGGGAGCCATATTTAAGGCAGCCATAGACAGTAGGCTTTCGTGGGTAATTGACTATGTTGAACGTTAGTAGCTTTTGTGTGCACTTTCGTTTATAGCTTCACGGTTGTTTATTGTTTTGTTCGTTTTGTAAGAGTGTTTCGTTTTCGTGTTACGTCTTCGTCTAATAAAAGGAAGATGTATTTCTCTCACGCTGCGCCTTGGTCCACTCATTATCCTCAAGACGATTGTGACAAGTATCAACATTTCCAAGCAAACAAAAACAGGGAGATGTAATGGCTGTCGTCGGGAGAAGGAGAAGAGGACCAAGGTGCAGCGTGGTAAGTGTTCATATTACTTTTAATAAAATACGAAACACTTGACAAAACAACAAAAACGACAAACGAACAGTTCTGTAAGGTGACGAAACACAAAACACAAAACAATTACCCACAAACACAGGTGGGAACAGGCTACCTAAGTATGGTTCTCAACAGAGACAACGATAGACAGCTGCCTCTGATTGGGAACCATGCCAGGCCAAACACATAGAAATACAAAACAAGGACAACATAGAACACCAGACATAGAATGCCCACCCAAACTCACGCCCTGACCAACCAAAATAGAGACATAAAAAGGATCTCTAAGGTCAGGGTGTGACAGGAGAAGGGAGAATCTGCAGACACACTGAGATAAAAGAACATACTATTTGCCAGAATTCAGCCAGCCTTCACAAGACCATAACATATGCACATATGTCCCCTTTTGTGTTTTACACCTCCAGCAGAATAATACAATTTTTGAGAGCATGATATTCAGTTTCACTGGCATATGTTATATGGATGGTCTTTATGTCTGAGATTATATGAACATGATTGGGCATTCAAACATATCTGTATCCATTCATCATCATCAGTAGTGTCTCCCAGGTCTTCCTCACATTTGTGTTTTACATGTTTTGTGTCATCAGGAAAAGCCTCTATCAACCCTTGATACAGTTTGGAAATCAACTTTGGAAGTTTGTTAGACTGACTTAAAATAGCATCTGGCTTGTCCAGTGTTCGCTAGACAGAGAGAATAAAGTGTTGTATCTGCAAAAATCCACCTCACCTCTGTCACAGACTGGTCTTCCCTGGCTGCCTTACCCTGCCGAGAAACCCTGTCACCATCTGATCCTCCTACAATGAGGCATGACAAATAATTACCTTGGTGAACATTTATACATTATGTTATCCAAAAATAGAAGAAATGGTTCAATAATTGAAACTAACATTATTCCCAGATCCCAGACTGTAGCTTTAAACTTAACCTACTGTCATGTAGCTACTGTAGGTCTACCCATCAATTCAAGATGGAACTTTGTATCATTCACTAAACATACTGCGAAATTCACCTGAGCTCCATAGACTGGTCTTCCCTGGCTGTCTGACCCTGCTGGGACCCTTGTCACCGTCTGATCCTGCTAAGACATGATGAGCATAGTGTTGGACCTGCTGGTCCCGACAGAGATTATGGCTCGTTTGACATTTTTCATGCTACAGGCGGGAGCGGGCGGTCAGACAGACGACTTTGGGATGAAAATATTTTTGTTGTCCCACAGATTATTTTGAAACTGTCCTCTTTCTGCTTTGTAAGCATTAGCCTACCTATTGTATTAAAAGCACATATTTTTCGCATTATTCACACACTAGAATTCGCTGCTTCAACTTCAGTAGCCTACCTCTCGTAGTTGGGTGCCTAGTATCTGTGTTCTCGTTGAAATAGAGTAAGCGATGAAATTAACTTAAATATGATTAGACTGTAGTTTACTGCAGTGTCTGTAAATAAACATTGATAATGAAAAGAAGTGGAAGGCGCTCAACCAATGTGAGTCGAAGTGCAATCAAATGTTTTTATCATGATTGAAAAGGAAAAGGCACAACGCACACATAGGTTAGGCTACTATGCTGAGTGAGCGTTGCGCCTTTTCATTCTCAATAAGTATGGATTACCCATTTATTTATCTCTGCCTGTAAATAGTCCTCCTAAAAGGTAGGCTATATCCTATAGGATTATGCAAAATGTAGCAAGTGTCACTGTCTTCATTCTTGCTGCTTCCAGTTCAGTAGCCATACCTGCGAAATCAGGTGCGTGTGTGGTCTCAATTAAATAGAGTAGGCTATAGCCTATGTATACATGGACGGAAAAGCACAGGGCAGTTATCTTTCCAAGGAAATGTACTTCCTAAATTTTCCTATGATTAGGCTATAGTTTACTACATTGCCTAGAAATAGGCCTAAATATTGATCACCCATATTTCTCAGTCTGACATTCTTCCTACTCCTTAAAGGTAGGCTATAAAAATAGCTCAAGAGGAAGTGCAAGTCTCTCCTACTCTGCTTGCTTCAATCTACATCTAGCATATTGGCTGATATAGCTCAGTAATACAGATAGCCTAATATAAGGGCCGTGCCAGAACCTCTGGTAATTTAACCTGTTTCTTAAGGTATTGTTGCACATTTGATATTGCCTATTGGGCGCAAAATTGCTGGGACCATGGCTGGCAAGTGAGCTGCGTTACACACGCCTAAAATAACATTGCGGGACTGCGGGCAAAAAAGGATTAAGAAATTGGTCCTGCACAGACCTCTTCTGTTTACCATGATAGTGAAGCCTCTAATGTTAGAGCTGTTTATTACTGTGTCAGTGTGAAAAGTAGGGAATTAACTAGGGAAACTGACAGATCAATAACGTTACATTGACATACTGACTAATTAAACTCACATTGTCTAGTTTGATTGAGGCAAAAATAATAGTTTATGTAAGCCAACTTTTGGTGCTCTCTCTCTAATGGTACATCAACTGGCGAAAGCTTGCCAAGTTCATTTACTTCTGAAATGTGACAAAACAAAAGCTACATAACATGTCCATGCAAACAAAACAAAGGGTACAAAACATATCCATGCAAACAAAACAAAGGGTACAAAACATGTCCATACAAACAAAACAAAGGGTACAAAACATGTCCATACAAACAAAACAAAGGGTACAAAACATATCCATGCAAACAAAACAAAGGGTACAAAACATGTCCATACAAACAAAACAAAGGGTACAAAACATGTCCATACAAACAAAACAAAGGGTACAAAACATATCCATGCAAACAAAACAAAGGGTACAAAACATGTCCATACAAACAAAACAAAGGGTACAAAACATATCCATGCAAAGAAAACAAAGGGTACAAAACATATCCATACAAACAAAACAAAGGGTACAAAACATGTCCATGCAAACAAAACAAAGGGTACAAAACATGTCCATACAAACAAAACAAAGGGTACAAAACATGTCCATGCAAACAAAACAAAGGGTACAAAACATATCCATGCAAACAAAACAAAGGGTACAAAACATATCCATACAAACAAAACAAAGGGTACAAAACATGTCCATACAAACAAAACAAAGGGTACAAAACATATCCATGCAAAGAAAACAAAGGGTACAAAACATATCCATACAAACAAAACAAAGGGTACAAAACATATCCATACAAACAACTGCTGTTAGCGATATGAGGTGGCAATTATTATTATCTATCTGACAGATAACTAGAAGTTAGAGCTGACCTAGCTGTGTGGTAGCTACTCACTAGTGTAGCTTATTCATTCACTTCAGCAGAGAGGGGATGTTACATGTCAGTTACAATACTAGCTCAGCACTGCGAATAAACACTAGTTTATTTTTTTTCTGTTAAAGAGCAGTTACCTTGCGGCTACGTCAGTCAACTAAAGAGTAGCTAGTTTCTGTTCCTTTTACAACTCTATGAAAGAGCGCAAGGAGTACACTGAACTATGCTCAACTCTCCTGTGCTGGTCCAGACAGACTTCCAGAGACTTTGCCTTCACACAGCCTGTCTACCCACTCTGTGGTCTCCACATGGTCCTAAATCCAGTCGGATAAACACTCCAAAAAACCTACCCGACCACTCGTAGGTGTCTGCACACCGTTGCCTTGTTTTGTATCACATTACAATGATAATACTGGGGGGGGGGACAAAAATGTGTGGGGAGACATCCCCCCCTTCCCCAGTGAAAGTTGTGCCCCTGCCCAGATACAATGAAACCCTTCATAAGGATATGTGACCCTTTGATATGCAAATACTGATAGACAGAAATCTTAATTTAATATCCTTTACCTCTTTTAATGTTCTTGCCGGTATAGCCCAAGGCCTACATCATTATTCAATATGAATATATTATTATTCAAGCAATTTATTGTCAAATCATTTCAAAGTAGCAAATAACATAAAACAATCGACAAAGACGACTTTGTTTTCCGCTTTGGCTGCTCAGTAGGGATGTGCACGCACACTGCCTCCACAACAACGATGACTGGACCAGTCTTGAATTTCACAGACGTAGAATATTGTTCGGTCAATGGAACTGCAACAGCTGCAAGCTGACCCAGAGGAAGGAGAAGAAAGAACCAAGTATGAGTCAGAAGAGATCCTTTCTCTCAGTCAGACTTATCCAAAATGCCTTGTAAACTGCTAAATCTATGTGAGTATGAAACACATAAACTGGTCCGAATACAAAGTGTAAGGCTGGGATCGCTGAAATGGACATTTAACGGAGTCATACTGATGTTCATCTGGTGAGTAGGCTATTCTGCAGAATGATTCATCTTGCGGTAATAACGGCAATAGACTACGAACGCCCACGCGCCTTGACTGATCAAGAATGTGTGCATGAAAATAAAGTATGAATGTTTTATATAATGATTATATTCTAAAATAATGTATTACTTGCATCAACTGTATCTCTTGTAACCATGCCAATAGTATTTTAAAACGATCAGGGATATATATCAAAGTAGGCTAACTTACTCCAATTTGCCTAATACCATGATAAAATAATGTTTTATTTTGTAGCATTATGATGCTCTGGCACAAGGAGTACCAAGAACACGACTATGTGGTCAGCTCTGTTACTGCTAAGGTCAAGGGAGTGGCCTTGACCAGTTTACCAGATGTTGGTGATATAGTATGGGACGTTGTGGATTACAGTGGGCCATCACAGGTGTGTGTGTGTGTGTGTTTATGTGTGTGTGAGATAGTGAAAGAATATTGTTGTTTTATTGTTGTATATTATACACATATTACATTTGTAATATACATGCACATATTTTTACATTGCTTCTGACTTTCTATACATTTGTTTGACTTTCTGTTTAAGGGAAAGAATTCATTTTTCGTGGTGACCAATGTCATTGTTACAAAGAAACAAAGGCAAGGAAAATGCCCTGAGGTAGAGTGCCAGTAGGACATCCAATTACTGTACATTCTAATGTCTTATATCATTTCTATTTGATGACTAGAACCCACTAATCTCCTAGGAGTGTTTATATTACAGGTCCCTCCTTATGGAAAAGTGTGTCGGACAGACGAGGACTGTGTAAAGGGATTCTGGGATCAGCACAGTCATGGTACAACTACAACTGTCCAGAACTTCTCCCATTATCCTTCTCTTCTGTTTGTGTCACCTCTATCTGGTGATACCATTTGTTCTTGCATGGAGGGGAGGAATTTGTCCCTGATGTGTTAAGGTTTTAGACGGTCAGCTCCGCTCTGGGCTCTTTACTATTTGCAGATACATTATGGTTATATACGTTTATACAGTAGTAGTAAACATGTAGACACATGATAATAGAACATCTAAGATAATAGTTGGTATTGTTTGTCATGTGACCCATTCAATAATTCAAATGTTGCTTTCCTTATCAGGGGTTCAGACAGGTGCATGTGTGAAGTTTGATGTGACACGGAAAACATGTGAGGTGTCTGCGTGGTGCCCCATAGAGTCCAAGAAAAAGCCCCCCAAGTAAATAAGCTCACTATTATTGTTGTTGTTGTTCTCAGCATCAGTATGCATTTATGTGTGCCTGTCCTCCTACTCTCATCAAATTCAGTGTGATTTGACATGTGATCCCTGCAGAGGTTAGTTACTCAGTAAATAATGTTATCTTCTCTTCTACATAGACCACTGCCTGACAGCTATATTTATACTTTAGTTCCTCTAATGTGGAGGAAGCTCACTTTGTTAGTGCTGCATATATAGTCAAATATGCCAAGGAACATTGTTTCACAGTAGTCTAACAGAAACTTTTAAATGAAAATGAAACCGTCCGCTGTAAAAAATTATTGTTTTCACAACTTTGCTTCAATAATACAATTCATGACTGCTCTGACGTCTAGGCCTGCTCTCTTGGCATCAGCTGAGAACTTTACAGTCCTCATAAAAAACAACATCAGATTCCCCAACTTTAATTTCATGAGGTGAGACTTTCCAATTCAATATGAATTAATTTGGCTTTTTAGTTTGCACACCACAGTTCTCAAGTATATTATAATTAGAGTAACCTTCACTACCTTTACAGATGTGGGATCTTAATTTGAACACCCTGTTGCAGGAGAACATTCCTGCAATGCAGGACATTTCAAAATTGTAGTGTATTTGAGGTTTAAAACATTTTAAAGGCTTCTGAAGTTTGTAATATCCACTTAGAAATTTCAGACTTGATTTTCCCTTAAGAAAAATGTATCAAAAATGTCCATCAATTGTAATTCATATAATAATTCAAATTTCCTGTTGCTGCAGGATTATTTTCCTGCTGTAGCTAACTGGCTCAAACTAAGATCATTCATCTGCACATACTCTGAGAGCATAAAAAACTATTAAATGAATTCATAAAAATATGGAAAATAAGCACATTCTTCAATTTAGTGAAAGTGGATCTAACCGATGCGTTTTTGTCTTACAGAAGGAACATCCTCCCTGAGATGACGGAAAGTTACCTGAAGCGCTGCCAGTTTAACAGGCATACAGACTCCTCATGCCCCATCTTCCGTCTGGGGGACATTGTAAAGGAGGCTAAAGAGAACTTCTCAGAGATGGCAGTTGAGGTGGGCTGCTTTGTTACAGGGAGTTTCTCAAGCAACCACAAACTTTCACATTAACTAACTCTATGACCCTCAATTATGTATGTCACTCACTGTTGTCTGTATCTATTTTGGCACTGCACATAATGTTGGACATGTTTGATTACTTAATGAATTACAGAATTATGGTTTGGATTCAATCCGTATCCGCGTAAAAATGTTAAATAGGTCAAATAGTGGAGAGGCGTTGTGCCACGAGGTGTTGCTTTATCTGTTTTTTGAAACCAGGTTTGCTGTTTATTTGATCAATATGAGATGGAAGGAAGTTCCATGCAATAAGGGCTCTATATCATACTGCACGTTTTCTTGAATTTGTTCTGGATTTGGGTACTATGAAAAGAGTCTGGTGGCATGTCTGGTGTGGTAAGTGTGTGTGTGGGAGCTGTGTGTAAATTGACTATGCAAACAATTTGGGATTTTCAACACATTAAAGTTTCTTATAAAAAGAAGAAGTGATGCAGTCAGTCTTTCCTCAACTCTTAACCAAGAGAGACTGGTATGCATAGTATTTATATCAGCCCTCTGATTACAATGAAGAGCAAGACGTGCCGCTCTGTTCTGGGCCAGCTGCAGCTTAACTAGGTCTTTCCTTGCAGCACTGGACCACACGACTGGACAATAATCAAGATTAGACAAAACTAGAGCCTGCAGAACTTGCTTTTTGGAGTGTGGTGTCAAAAATTGAGCCAACATGTGCAGCGTGTACCGTGAGTGCAGTGCAGTCTCCGCGACCACGGGAACATTGCCTTTACATTTAAATCGAGATATAACGCAGATGTTCCCGCGATACTTCGGCGATACGGATTGAATCTAGCCCTAAATCACCTTAGTTACGTCAGATTACATGATTGTCAGGTTGATATAAAACACGATGAGTAGATCATCTCCACCATGCTCTCTCACCAAAGGGTGGCGTCATTGGGATCCAAATTGAGTGGGATTGTAACCTGGATGGGTTCTTGCGGAACTGTCTGCCCAAATACTCCTTCCGCCGGCTGGATGAGAAGGAGAGCAATAGAACACTGTACCCTGGTCTCAACTTCAGGTAATTGTGACAGGCCTTCTTCTTGAGGCCAACGGTCACGTCATAGGTCATACATGGTCAGTTGACCCATGTCAAATTATGGAAATCTGTCATTCAATACTGCTCTAGACATTTGTAATTGTATATATCAGTGCAATCCAGATATTACATTGTTTAACCTACTACTTGTGTTGGCAGGTTTGCCAGATATCAGACAGAGAAAGGTGTTGAGGAGAGAACCCTGTTTAAAGCATTTGGGATCAGGTTTGATGTCATGGTGTTTGGAAAGGTTTGTATGACTGAGTAAGTCTCATCATTTAAACCTGCAACAATGATGATGGTAATCTTGTGAATGTATTTTTTTTTTTTTTTTTTTTTTACCCCCTTTACCCCCTTTTTCCTCCTTAATTTCGATCTTGTCTCATCGTTGCAACTCCCCAACGGGCTCGGGAGGCGAAGGTCAAGTCATGCATCCTCCAAAACATGATCCGCCAAACCTCGCTTCTTAACACCCACCCACTTAACCCGGAAGCCAACCGCACCAATGTGTCGGAGGAAACACCGTTCAACTGACGACTGCTTTCAGCGTGCAGGCACCCGGTCCGCCACAAGGAGTCGCTAGAGCGCGATGAGCCAAGTAAAGTCCCCCCAGGCCAAACCCTCCCCTAACCCAGACGGCGCTGGGCCAATTGTGCGCCACCCTATGGGACTCCCGGTCACGGGAGGTTGTGATACAGCCCGGGATTGAACCCAGGGCTGTAGTGATACCTCTTAGACCGCTGCGCCATTCAGTAGGCGTGCATTTCTTTTTCTAATTCATGAAAATCTGAAAAATACAAATGGTAATTTATATAATGTGTTCTTCTAAGGCAGGAAAATTCAGCATAATCCAACTGATCATCTTTATTGGATCAACTCTATCATATTATACACTGGTGAGTGTTATTCAGACTTTTTTATTCAACTTGTTTCAAATGCAAAACTAAGAACAGGGAAAGTAAAGGACAATGATTGTGATTTTTCGTAGACCACTGTATTCATCGACTGGCTCATTGGGACCAGTTGTTACTCTAAAGAAGCCAGACAGAACTACTCAGAGAAGAAAGTTGAATCTGTTCAGGACAGACAGCAGGTAGGAGTGGGATGTAGGAGTGGGATGGCATTCCCCACTGAGGATTATACAAACCCACAGCAAGATTTTCATTCTCATTGGCTGAATTGTTTGATGTAAATATGTGGTGAGATGCTGAACAATGAGACAATTCTTCTTCTATTTTCCAGTGCATTCTCTGTGTCTCGTTTGTGGACGAGAACCATATAAGAGTGGTGAAAAAATCACATAAGAAAAGTTTACAACAAGTGAAGCCCATCTCTGTTCACCCATGCAAGGTTAGCATAACTGTGTTCTCCCCAATGTAGTGCCATTCTCACCCCGATACAATAGATAAAGATGTCACTTTTAATCTTACTTTGTTATCCTCCTCTTGTCTTTTATACAGTAAGTCAGTATGGTAAAACATACATATTGTATCAGTGCATATGACTAATTTGATATGTACTGCACACTTGTTGCCAGGACGACACAGGGCACCTGAGTGCCATGGTTGGTGTATTGCAGAAAGCCAACAACATCATAGACAAGCCGCCCCAGGTTCTCCCCCGGCCCAACCGTCCAGCCTGGTGTCTGTGTGGCTGCTGTCTCCCTTCCACCCATCCCCAGGAGCAGCTGTGCTGCAGGCAGAGCATTGGCTGCTGCATTACCACCTCCTCTCTGTTTGAACAGCTGGTGCTGAGTCGTCCCTTGTTGGACGCAGTGCTGCTGTACAGGGAGCCGCTCTCTGACCTGACCGAGGGGGAGCAACGGATCGCCGCCCTTCGCAACTGCGCCTACAGACAGTACATCAGCTGGAGAATTGGGGCCCCACCCAGAGAAAGTATCCCTGTCATGCCCAGTTGTAGTGTGTGGAGAATCAGAGAGGAGTACCCCAGCCAAGAAGGAGAGTACACTGTCTGAGGCCCAGGAGAACTACCTCTCCCCAGTCCAGCCCTGACACACAGCTTTAGGGAAGAGGAAGAGTCAGTGTTCTAGAAAGCTCCATCAGAGATTGGTTCTCATCATGTAGTGACTGTGCAACGCATTTGTACTGGTGTATTGATCTATTCTTCCATTCAGCATTAAGGTTAACATTTTCAACCGGAACATTGTCTTGTAGATATTGTGTCCATCCATCTCACTGTCTAGGGACCATCAATAATGAAGACGGAAATAACATAATAGACTTATCTTAGATGAGACTGAACGGGAGCTAACTGGAGGTGGGAACTGCTTTATCTTTTCTTTGACTGTCTACTTACATTTAGATTGGAACATGTGTTTTTTACCATGTGCAATAAATGTAACTTTGAAAATATTGTTGACTTGATAACATCATTTCACAACTTTGCTAGTTCTTGTGTGCATACAGTAATACATACCATTTTCATGCATCCATTGGAGTGGATGAACAGCAGTTTCATCATGCCACTTTTCAGATAGGGTATATTTGCCAACTGAGCCAGGGTCAGTTGTAATTTTCATACTAGTCGTTAAAATGATTAGACTATTATCTCAGCAGGCTGTGACACCTCTTTACCTCTTTTATCACTCCCATTGCTAGTTTTCTACAGTGTAACCATAACTCAGAAGATGGGTGGCTGTAGCTCTCAGAGCTGCCACCGCTGTTTCTTTGAATATGAAACTGAAAGAATGATTGTGGTGAAGAGCAAAGTAGTGGGATCCGTCTTCAGATTAATCCAGTTTCTGATCCTCTTTTATGTGATTGGGTAAGTTGGGATTCAATTCTTCTGTTTCTTACATTAAAAAGCCGGTGTTCCACTACATTTACTCAGAGTGGATGTGTGAATGTATCACTTTGTCTCTACATCTGTGCCCCCTTGTCTCCTGTCTGACCTGCTACACTATAGGTATGTCTGTGTGGTGCAAAAGTCCTACCAGGAAACAGACTCAGTGATCAGTTCTGTCACAACCAAGGTGAAGGGCACTGGCTTCACCAACACCTCTGATCTGGGCGCCCGTGTGTGGGACGTGGCTGATTACAACATCCCCCCTCAGGTACAGTGATGGAAAAAGTACACAGTTGTCATACTTGAGTAAAAGTAAAGATACCTTAATAGAAAATGACTCAAGTAAAAGTGAAAGTCACCAAGTAAAATACTACTTGAGTAAGTCTAAAAGTATTTGGTTTTAAATAAACTTAAGTATCATAAGTAAATATAATTGCTAAAATATACTTAAGTATCAAAAGTAAAAGCACAAATCATTTAAAATTCCTTATATTAAGCAAACCAGAAAACCAGGGGCACACTCCAACACTCAGACTTAATTTACAAGCGACGCATGTGTGTTTACTGAGTCTGTCAGATCAGAGGCACTTGGGTTGATAAGTGTGTGAATTTGACACTTTTCCTGTCCTGCTAAGCATTCAAAATGTAACAAGTACTTTTGGGTGTCAGGGAAAATGTATGGAGTAAAAAGTAAATGATTTTCTTCATGAATGTAGTGAAGTAAAAATTGTCAAAAATAAATAGTAAAGTACGGATACCATAAAAAAACTACTTAAGTAGCACTTTAAAGTATTTTTACATAAGTACTTTACACCCCTGCTCAGGTAGCATCATCCTATACTCCATACACGTTACCACTTTTTTGTCAGTTTGAGTTCAGATTGTGTTGGTAACTGTTTTTGTATTTTTGTATAGAAAGATAATTTGTTTTAGGAAAATCTCTTCTGTCTGGCAGGGTGAGAGTTCTTTCTTTGTGTTGACCAACATGATTGTCACCCCCAATCAAACTCAATCGACCTGTCCCGAGGTAAGTTGCTGATTTCTCATTTCAAATACATTGAAATGTGTAAGTCTATATTGTAAAATGTGTATTTATTGTTTGAATTAAAAACTACTGAAAATATCCAGTGAAATGTTAAGCTGGACTGTATTTATACTTAAATACATCAACTTAGAAGATATGCGTTATACAACCATTATTTCAATGGTAATCAAAACTATTTGAATGAAAGTGAAATGTGATCCTGTATCTTCTTAAGCTCCCAAACCAATCCACCATTTGCATGTCAGACAGTGACTGCTTAGAGGGATCCAATGATGTTCGTGGAAACGGTAGGTCTTTATGCCATGCTGATGAGTCCTTGTAAAATTGTTAACAAGGGCAGCAACCAGCAGAGAGACAGCTGAAACTTTTTTTCTTCTTTTAGAATCCTCCTGCAACATATTTGATTAACTAAAGAGCAATGTTTTCTAATCATATTACTCTGTTAAAAGGTATCCAGACAGGGCTATGCATGAACTACTCAGAGACTGTCAAAACATGTGAAGTGCTATCTTGGTGTCCTCTTGAAATAGACATCAACTTACCCGAGTAAGTAAGAACAAATGATAATATGATTCATGGGGGTATACTCATGGGGGTATACTCATGGGGCAAGGTATTATAAGTGGAACACATTTTGTATCATAGACATGCACTGCTGGTTGCAGCAGAGGACTTCACGGTGCTAATCAAAAACAGTGTGACATACCCCAAATTCAACTTTCACAAGTGAGTCATGTTAATTTGTCTGGCATCGAAATGAAACATGAAAAGGAATAAATGCAGGACACCTGCTTGAGAGTTTTACTTTACTCTGTAGAATACCTAATATTTTCTCTTTGGTCTCTTGCAGAAGAAACATTTTGCCTGATGTTAACTCCTCATATCTGAAGCAATGTGAATTCAATCGCAAAACAGACCCTGACTGTCCCATCTTCCGCCTTAAAGACATGGTCTCTGAAGCTGAGGAGGACTTTCAGACCATGGCAATCAGGGTATAACATTTTGCTCTACACTCTCCTCTTAGGTCCTTTACAAGCCTCGATTCTGCATAAGCCCATACTAGATTTTCCTGCAGTTATTCTTAATGCCGTGTTTGGTGTGTGTTGCAATTGAATGAGGGCTTTAATCATCCTTGTTCACCAGGCCACATTTTGGCAGTGGTGTCACTCATTGGTATATCAAATTACACATTTAAATAGATGAATTTGAGATGAGACTATTTGGTTATGTTTGTTCAGGGTGGTGTTCTTGGGATTATGATTGACTGGAGCTGTGACCTGGACTGGCCTGAACATTACTGTGGCCCTAAGTACTCCTTCCGCAGGCTAGACAACAAAATCCCTGAAAACAATGTGGCCCCTGGATACAACTTTAGGTGAAATCAATGAACCTGTGGACACAATACTTTCATAGAGAATAAATACAGCTTTTCAACAAGACTTATTTCCACAGGTTTGCCAAATACTACAAAACCACAGATGGTAGGGAAACAAGAACCTTGATCAAAGCATATGGAATCCGATTTGATGTCATTGTATTTGGAACGGTGAGACTCAACATAAAAAAAATGATCTATTCTTCAAACCACAGGAGTAGAATACTTAATTTTGACAATGTATGAGCTTTATGTTCACAAGATGGTAAAGGCAACAATTGAGACGACCACAATTAGGGTTTCAATGTCAAATGACAAATCGACCTACCTTCCTCTACTGTTCCATCTTTACAGGCAGGTAAATTCAACATGGTTCCGACCATAGTGAATGTAGGTGCAGGGCTTTCGTTTCTCTCTTTGGTAAGTTCTGTTAAGTGGAGCCATCTCCAAAACACTCATTATTTGTAAACAAACATTCCTTATTAGTACCGTAAAGCATTTTTCAGAGAAATGTTAGCCTGTTAATACAGTGTAATTGAGTTGTCATTTTCAGTTTGAAATAGTCATGCAAGTGTGTGCCCTTAGGTGAATGCAGTTTGTAACTGGTTTCTCCTGACATGCACAAAGAAAAGAGATTACTACAGCAAACACAAATTCACATATCTGGACAACACTGATGACAATGCTGGTGAACCTGTGAGTTACTGACTTCTCAAGCTTATTCCACTATATACAGGACCAAATTAATTATCAGGGAATTCTTACAAAAATAACCATCACTATTCTTTGCTTAACAACTGCAACTTGACTGTTAATCAACTTTTTCATTATGCAGATTTGACTTAAATTAGTTATATAAATCATGTATTATTAATCTGACAAATTCTTATTTGTCTGTACAGCTGGGAGAAACAACGTATGGGACCCGGTAGATCCTGCACAGAGAAGTGGTCATTTCACATTGTGGGGGAATGTTGAAGCCATCTTCTTTTGTCCAGACCTCTAGCCATCTCCAGCCCCTGCCCCTAAACATCATCATGAGGCATATACTCATATTTCCTAATATTCCAGATTAAGCCTCGTCAAATGTGAAGTATATAATCTGTTATAAGATACCTTAAAACAAGGTACAAATAAATAGTAAGAAAATAATTTTAATATGGAAATTGTCATTTCACATAATTGATCACAAAAGAATAACAAACAAGTTGTAATATAGAAAGTAGAAAAAAATTTTTTTTAAACTATCGCCTTTTCTGGAAAATATGTCCTCTTCCCATCCCTCCACGTCCTCGACCCCTGGCAGCCACTGTGAAAGAGGAGACAAAGCAAATTGTTTGTCAATAAAAGAGTACAGTACCAGTCAAAAGTTGACACCTACTCATTCAAGGGTTTTTCTTTATTTTGACTATTTTCTACATTGCAGAATTATAGTGAAGACAACAAAACTATGAAATAACACATATAGAATCATGTAGTAACCAAAAAAGTGTTAAACAAATCAAAATATATTTTAGATTCTTCAAAATAGCCACCCTTTACCTTGATGACAGCTTTGCACACTCTTGGCATTCTCTCAACCAGCTTTAGTTTTGTAACCTAGGCTACCTATGTAATTAATGGATCTCGTTCCCAATGATCAGTGCTTTAGTTTAATATGTTGCTGTCCAGCGGTTCTGAATTTGTGATGCACCCGGCTGTCCACGTTTTTCTGTGCAACAGAATTTTAATTTGAAAAGTGTGTGTGTACTAGGCTATTTAATGTACATGACCAGTTTGTCTTCAGTCCATTTTAAAATGGGATAGATGGGCTATGGTATATGTTGAATGTGATAGTCTGCCTAAAACCAGCCTGAGTAGGCCTATGACTCCATTTCTATTCTATTCAGAGAGTTTAGAGAAATTAATAGAATTAGAAATGAGCTATTATCAGGCTGGTTAACGCGATGAACAGTGGCAAGAAAAAGTATGTGAACCCTTTGGAATGACCTGGATTTCTGCAGAAATTTGACCAATTTTGATCTGATCTTCATCTAAAAGTCACAACAGACAAACAGCGTGCTTAAACTAACACAAATTGTATTTTTCTTGTCTATATTGAATACATCATTTATACATTCACAGTGTAGGTTGGAAAAAGTATGTGAACACCTAGGCTAATGACTTCTCCAAAAGCTAATTGAAGTCAGGAGTCAACTAACCTGGAGTCGAATCAATGAGACGAGATTAGACATTTTGGTTAGGAGCTGCCCCGCCCCATAAAAAACACTCACAAAATTAGAGTTTGCTATTCACAAGAAGCATTGCCTGATGTGAACCATGCCTCGAACAAAAGAGATCTCAGATCTAAGATTAAGAATTGTTGACTTGCATAAAGCTGGAAGGGGTTACACAGTATCTCTAAAAGTCAGTCCACTGTAAGACAAATTGTCTAAAACTGGAGAAATTTCAGCACTGTTGCTACTCTCCCTAGGAGTGGCCGTCCTGCAAAGATGACTGTAAGAGCACAGCGCAGAATGCTCAATGAGGTTAAGAAGAATCCTAGAGTGTCAGCTAAAGACTTACAGAAATCTTGGGAAAGTGCTAACATCTCTGTTGATGAATCTACAATACGTAAAACACTAAACAAGAATGGTGCTCATGGGAGGATACCATGGAAGAAGCCACTGCTGTCCAAAAAAACCATTGCTGCGCGTCTGAAGTTCACAAAAGAGCACCTGGATGTTCCACAGCGCGACTGGCAAAATATTATGCAGACAGATTAAACTAAAGTTGAGTTGTTTGGAAGGAACACACAACACTATTTGTGGAGAAAAAAAAGGCACAGCACACCAACATCAAAACCTCATCCCACCTGTACATATGGTGGAGGGAAGGAGCATCATGGTTTGGGGCTGCGTTGTTGCATCAGGGCCTGGACAGCTTGCTATCATCAACGGAAAAATTTAATTCCCAAGTTTATCAAGACATTTGCAGGAGAATTTAAGGCTATCTGTCCGCCAATTAAAGCTCAACGGAAGTAAGGTGATGCAACAGGACAGCAACCAAAAAGACATAAGTGAATCAACAACAGAATGCCTTAAACAGAAGAAAATACACCTTCTGGAGTGGCCCAATCAATCCTGACCTCAACCCGATTGAGATGCTGTGGCATGACCTCAAGAGAGCGGTTCACACCACACATCCCAAGAATATTGTGGAACTGAAACAGTTTGGAAAGAGGAATGGTCCAAAATTCCTCCTGACCGTTGTGCAGGTCTGATCCGCAACTACAGAAAACGTTTGGTTGAGGTTATTGCTGCCAAAGGAGGATCAACCTGTTATTAAATCCAAGGGTTCACATACTTTTTCCAACCTGCACTGTGAATGTTTACACAGTGTGTTCAATAATGACATGAAAAATATTCATTGTGTGTTATTAGTTTAAGCAGACTGTGTTTGTCTATTGTTGTGACTTAGACGAGGATCAGACCAAATTTTATGACCAATTTATCCCTTTTTCCTTTTTTTTTTTTTGTTTTTTTTTTTTTTCATGCAGAAATCCAGGTAATTCTAAAGGGTTCGTATACTTTTTCTTCTGACTGTATGTCTGTTGAATCTGAAGAAGAAAAAAAATTCATCCCACACTCAGCCCCGCTCCACATTCTCACCCAGTCAGGATCCGCTACTACGTCGCAGCAGTGACATAATGCATACTTTTTACTAAACCGCACGTGCTAAATAGTATGAGACGATGAGTAGCCTACATAGTATGCAGTTTAAGTATGGAGTACGCTAGTATTGGTATTCTTACACGGCCAATGACTAACAAGGAGTTGGCATGATGGCACTAACAGACTGGCACCCAGGCTAGTAGGATTCCAAGGTGGGTCTGATTAGGGCCAGAATGTAATGTAAATCTGTACCTTGTGCTTTGAGAATGGCCGCTTTGCCTCTTCCTGCTCCAGCTCCCTGGTTCTTGTTCTTCATACTCTTTAGCATGGGTGCGTTCTTCAGCATGTCAGGGAGAATGAGGAATCGGATCTTGCTGCCTCGGATGTACACCTGCTCCAGCTGGGCTACACGGCCGTCTCTGTGGGTCACTGTGATGTTGGCCATCTGGAGGAGGCAGAATGTGTCATAACAAATACATCACATCTAGATAAGGAAGGGAGAAGGTAGGTTGTGGAGGACAACTTTATGTGTAGCTGAGCAGCCCTCAACTCCTTTCTCTTATATGGAGGCGGAGTTGAGTTTTGATGACTGGTCACGGGATTTGCGAGCAACAACATTGAGTCACCATCAGTCGATTCTTGTAAAAATGTCAATTCTGAAAATGTTTCTCGCTTTTCAAGCGAAGGTCTTTTAAGGGAGTATGCGAGCACGCTCATTCGGTTAGCCGAGCTCGGCTAGGCGTACTTAAGCATGCTGACACCTGAATATGGGTAGGGGTTACGGTTAGGGTAGGGACATCATGGTACCCGGATAGCAGACCAATTGAATCTCAGCTTACCTTATATGTAGTATGAGCAACGAGGGGGGAAAAAGTTGGTGGTTGTATTCGCTAAAAGATTTTATAGCAGGATGAATTTCAGCCTCCGGTGGAAGCGCCGCAGTTGTACAGGACAAACATAGTGTTTTCAGAATTAATTTTTTTACAAGAATCGACTGATGGTGACTCAATGTTGTTGCTCGCAAATCCCGTGACCAGTCATCAAAATTCAACTCCGCCTTGATATAAGGGAACAGAGTTGAGGGTTCCTCAGCTACTTTATGGGGGACTCAGGGATCACAGAGGCTGATTTGCTATTCTTTATTTTACTGATGTAGCTGGCAAGGTAACTGCCGTTTTACTTAACAGAAAAAAAAGTATTTTATTCCCAGTGCTGAGTTAGTAGTGTAACTGACATGTAACGTAAGCTAATGCATTACATGTTTCGACCATTCGACTGAAGTTCTGTCTGAAGTGAATGAACTAGCTAGCTACCACAGCCAGTTCAGCTCTAGATTAGCTATCAGTTTGATTAAATAATTAAGACACATAAATGACTAGAGGAAGTCTGACCACAATTGATTTGATTGTGCCACCTGGCTCAGACTTGCCGTGCTGTGTTAAAAAGACAGGCTGGTTTACCAAAATCCCTAATTTGTTTAGGAAAAACATTCCCTATTCCCTCAACATTTGCTCTCTGTATGGGACACATATGCTTCACATGCACCTGACCAATCGGGCCTAACCTATAGCATATAATTACACGTAACAGCAAAATGGATGGCGAGGACGTGACATATAAACTTGAAACAGGGAAATGTTTACTGGTTGCTCAGGAGGTAAAGGGGAAGTCAGATGTTTGGAATAAATTGGTCTAGTTCTGGAAAATACTGGAGATCAAGAAAAGGTATGGAGTAAGCGCTGTATGCATTTTAGGCCTGTGTGTGTCAAACAGGTGCTGTTAGATTACAATAATTTTAAAGACTGTTTGGAATAATTTATAAGCATACCAAGAGAGTCTGTTGTAATGCTTTTTTGGTTGTAAAGCCTTACAACAAAGACAAAAAAAAGTCACATTCATTCATGAATGCAAATTCTGGTATATTTATTGTTTACGTTAAGTATTTAATGGTCGCTTTTTAAACTAAAATGCTTGATTACATTTCACATCATGAATGACTTGTATGCTGTGTGATGACGAATAAACGATTGATTGATTGATACAGTATCCTATTTAAATCAAATCATTTATATAGCCCTTCGTACATCAGCTGATATCTCAAAGTGCTGTACAGAAACCCAGCCTAAAACCCCAAACAGCAAGCAATGCAGGTGAAGAAGCACGGTGGCTAGGAAAAACTCCCTAAAAAGGCCAAAACCTAGGAAGAAACCTAGAGAGGAACCAGGCTATGAGGGTTGGCCAGTCCTCTTCTGGCTGTGCCAGGTGGAGATTATAACAGAACATGGCCAAGATGTTCAAATGTTCATAAATGACCAGCATGGTCAAATAATAATAATCACAGTAGTTGTCGAGGGTGCAGCAAGTCAGCACCTCAGGAGTAAATGTCAGTTGGCTTTTCATAGCCAATCATTAAGAGTATCTCTACCGCTCCTGTGGTCTCTAGAGAGTTGAAAACAGCAGGTCTGGGACAGGTAGCGCATCCGGTGAACAGGTCAGAGTTCCATAGCCGCAGGCTATAAGTGTTAACATATAGGCCTAAGTAAGTTACGGTATTAAGACTAAACAGGGTGCGCTCTTAGGCCTACATCTTGATGGTGGTTATACAAGGCTGCTATACTAAGCCTACTAATGATGATGACATTACCTATTATTATAATGATGATCATAATAATAAACAGGAAGGATAAAGGAGGGTTATTATTATAAATATTATTTTTATGACAATTTGGAACAGTGTAAGCAACACTATATGAATTACAAATAATAACAGGCTGGTCTAACGAAAAAAAAAAGTATAAAGCCTTTATTACAGCATAGCAAAGATTAAAAAAAGAGGAATTTGTGAAATTGTTGCATGAGGCTTGGTGCTCACGGAATCAGTAGGCTATCAACCAAAACACTCAAACAGGCAACAGAAGCAGGATCACTATTAAAAGGACACCAATAAGAAGAGACTTGCTTGGGCCAAGAAACACGAGCAATGGACCTTAGACCAGTGGAAATCTGTCCTTCGTTCGGATGAGTCCAAATGTGAGATTTTCGGACAGAGTAGGTGAGCGGATGATCTCCGCATGTGTGGTTCCCAAAAATCAAATCAAATTTTATTGGTCACATACACGTGTTAACCAGATGTTATTGCGGGTGTAGCGAAATACTACAGTGCAGTAATATCTAACAAGTAATATCTAACAGTTTCACAACATATACCCAAAATACACGTAAATCTAAATAAGGAATGGATTAAGAATATATATACATATGTCAGAGCGGCATTGGACTAAGATACAGTGGCATATAGAGTACAGTTGAAGTCTGAAGTTTACATAGACTTAGGTTGGAGTCATTAAAACTTGGTTTTTTAACCACTCCACAAATTTCCTGTTAACAAACTATAGCTTTGGCAAGTCGGTTAGGAAGTAATTTTCCCAACTTATTTCAGATTATTTCACTGTATCACAACTCCAGTGGGTCAGACGTGTACATACACTAAGTTGACTGTGCCTTTAAACAGCTTGGAAAATTCCAGAAATTGATGTCATGGCTTTAGAAGTTTCTTTTAGGCTAATTTACATCATTTGAGTCAATTTGAGGTGTACCTGTGGATGCACCTTCAAACTCAATGCTTATTTGCTTGACGTCATGGGAAAATCAAAAGAAATCAGCCAAGACCTCAGAAAAACAATTGTAGATCTCCACAAGTCTGGTTCATCCTTGGGAGCAATTTCCAAAATGCCTGAAGGTACCACGTTCATCTGTACCAACAATAGTAAGCAAGTATAAACACCATGGGACCACACAGCCGTCATAACGCTCAGGAGGAGACGTGTTTTGTCTCCTAGAGATTAATGTACTTTGGTGCCAAAAGTGGAAATCAATCCGAGAACAACAGGAAAGGACCTTGAAGATGCTGGAGGAAACAGGTACAAAAGTATCTATATCCACAGTAAAACAAGTCCTATATTGACATAACCTGAAAGGCTGCTCAGCAAGGAAGCCACTGCTCCAAAACCGCCTTAAAAAAGCCAGACTACGGTTTGCAACTCCACATGGGGACAAAGATTGTACTTTTTTGAAAAATGTCCTCTGGTCTGATGAAACAAAAATAGAATGGTCTGGCCATAATTACCATTGTTATGTTTGGAGGGAAAAGGGGGATGCTTGCAAGCCGAAGAACACCATCCCAACCATGAAGCGCGGGGGTGGCAGCATCATGTTGTGGGGGTGCTTTGCTGCAGGAGGGACTGGTGCACTTCACAAAATAGGTGGCATCATGAGGCAGGAAAATGATGTTGATATATTGTAGCAACATCTCAAGACATCAGTCAGGAAGTTAAAGCTTGGTTGCAAATGGGTCTTCCAAATGGACAATGACCCCAAGCATACTTCCAAAGTTGTGGCAAAATGGCTTAAGGACAACAAAGTCAAGGTATTGGAGTGGCCATCAGAAAGCCCTGATCTCAATCCCATAGAAAATGTGTGGGCAGAACTGAAAAAGTGTGTGCGAGCAAGGAGGCCTACAAACCTGACTCAGTTACACAAGCTCTGTCAAGAGGAATGGGCCAAAATTTACCCAACTTATTGTGGGAAGCTTGTGGAAGGCTACCATAAACATTTCACCCAAGTTTAAATTGTTTAAGGCAATGCTACCAAATACTAATTGAGTGTATGTAAACTTCTGACCCACTGGGAAAGTGATGAAAGAAGTACAAGCTGAAATAAATCACTCTACTATTATTCTGACATTTCACATTCTTAAAATAAAGTGGTGATCCTAACTGACCAAAGACAGAGAATTTTTACTAGGATTAAATGTGAGGAATTGTGAAAAACTGAGTTTAAATGTATTTGGCTAAGGTGTATGTAAACTTCCGACTTCAACTGTACATATGAGATGGGTGAAGCAATATTTACTACAATTAAAGTGACTAAGAGTTTACACATATGAGATGAGTAATGCTGGATACGGAACATTATTAAAGTGGCTCGTGATCCATTTCTAAAAGTGGCCAGTGATTCCTAATCTATGTCTATAGGGAGCCACCTCTGATGTGATAGTGATGGCTGATAAACAGTCTGATGGCCTTGAGATAGAAGCTGTTTTTCAGCTTCTCGGTTCCAGCAGGGTGAACAGGCAGTGGCTCGGATGGTTGATGTCCTTGATGATCTTTTTGGCCTTCCTATGGCATTGGGTGCTGTAGGTGTCCAGGAGTGTTAGAAGTTTGCCCCCAGTAATGCGTTGGGCAGACCGCACCACCCTCTGGAAAGCTTTGCGGTTGTGGGTGGTGCAGTTGCCGTACCAGGCTGTGATACAGCCCAACAGGATGCTCTCAATTGTGCATCTGTAAAAGTTTGTGAGGGTTTTAGGTGTTAAGCCAAATTTCTTTAGCCTCCTGAGGTTGAAGAGGCGCTGTTGAGCCTTCTTCCCCACAGTCTGCGTGGGTGTACCACTGCAGTTGTCAGTGATGTGTACGCCGAGGAACTTGAAGCTTTCCACCTTCTCCACTGCGGTCCGATCAATGTGGATAGGAAGGTGATCCTTCTGCTGTTTCCTGAAGTCCAAGATCACCTTAGTTTTGTTGACGTTGAGTAAGAGGTTATTTTCCTGGCACCACACTCCCAGAGCCTCCCTGTAGGCTGTTTCATCGTTGTTGGTAATCAAGCCTACTACTCGTGTCGTCTGCAAACTTGATGATTGAGTTGGAGTCGTGCTTGGCCACTCAGTCATGGGTGAACAGGGAGTACAGGAGGGGGCTGAGCACGCACCCTTGTGGGGCCCCAGTGTTGAGGATCAGCGAAGAGGTATTGTTTCCTACATTCACCACCTGGGGGCGACACGTCAGGAAGTCCAGGACCCAGTTGCACAGGGCGTTGTTCAGACCCAGGGCCTCAAGCTTGATGATGAGCTTGGAGGGCACTATGGTGTTGAATGCTGAGCTATAGTTAATGAACAGCATTCTTACATAGGTATGCCTCTTGTCCAGATGGGACAGGGCAGTGTGGTGGCGATTGCATCGTCTGTGGATCTATTGGGGGCGGTAAGCAAATTGAATTTGGTCTAGGGTGGCAGGTAAGGTGGAGGTGATATGATCCTCGGCTAGTCTCTCAAAGCACTTCATGATGATAGATGTGAGTGCTACGGGGCGATAGTCATTTAGTTCAATTACCTTTGCTTTCTTAGGTACAGGGACAATGGTGGTCATCTTGAAGCATGTGGGGACAACAGACTGGGATAGGGTGAGATTGAATAGATCTGTAAACACACCAGCCAGCTGGTCTGTGCATGCTCTGGCAGCCTTGCGAGGGTTAACACGCTTAAATGTCTTACTCACGTCGGCCACAGAGAAGGAGAGCCCATAGTCCTTGATAGCTGGCCGTGTCGGTGGCACAGTATTAGCCTCAAAACAAGCGAAGGTGTTCAGCCCGTCCGGAAGCAAGACGGTGTCCACGACGTGGGTGGTTTTCCTTTTAAAACCGTGATTGTCTGTAGACCCTGCCACATACGTCTCGTGTCTGAGCCGTTGAACTGGGACTCAACTTTGTCCCTATACCGACGTTTAGCCTGCTTGATTGCTTTACAGAGGGAATAACTACAGTTTGTATTCTTCCATATTCCCAGGCTTCTTGCCCTGGTTAAATGCGGTGGTTCGTGCTTTCAGTTTTGTGCAAATGCTCCCATCTATCCACGGTTTCTGGTTGGGGTAGGTTTTAACAGTCACAGTGGGTACAACATCTTCTATGCACTTCCTGATATACTGAAACGGTGAATGAGTTTGTGTGTCGATATTATTTCCTGAAGCTACTCTGAACATATCCCAGTCCGCGTGATCAAAACAATCTTAAAGCGTGGATTACGATTGGTCAGACCAGTGTTGAATAGTCCTCACCACAGGTGCTTCCCGTTTGAGTTTCTGCCTATAGGAAGGGAGGAGCAAGATGGAATTGTGTTCCGATTTGCCGAATAGAGGGCCTTATGTGCATTCTGGAAGGTAGTATAGCAATGGTCGAGGGTTTTAGCAGCGCGAGTACAACAATCAATATGTTGATAGAATTTCATCAACAACAAAAAAAAGTTAGCTTATAGCAGTGAACCTTTTTTTGTGGGATACACATAAGGCAATTCTAGGTCTTGTGGCATATTTTGGTTCAACTATCCTCAATTCAATGGAATTGCAACCCTTTGCATGCACAATGTCTTCTTCCATCACATGTGCAGTGCACTCTTCCATCACATGTACAGCTGATTCTCAAGATCTTGCACACTAATGAGATGCTATTGAGCCCACACTACTACACTGTCTGAGCCAAGGACTACATGCTTTCTGGTAAGATTTGATTACAATACTGGGTGGGGTGAATAATTTATATGACATACATGACTTTTTGTTAACTAGTAAATAGTTGCCTACAGCAAAGTGTTTAAATCATTTCTAACTTAACAATTTCTGCTAGTTAGTTTTTGCTACCATGTGGGTTTTAGCTTGCTTGAGCCCGCTAACTGAGGAGTGTTAATTCACCTGTTTCAATACACGTTTAATTTTAAAACATTTATCTTACAAAGGAGTTGTTTAATCTAACTGCTTAACTATTTATCTGTACATGGAATTGTATTTTATTTATTTTTGACAAATTTTATTCTAATCTTTACATAAAAATGCCACGGGCACCATCTGATGTGTGGAGACATTTCCCTGCAGCTAGGAAAAGCTGTGTACATTTGCAAATACTGTGCCAAATCATGTGAAGAATGCAACAAAGATGCAGAATCATCTGGCCAAGTGCATAAAGTTCCCTCAGCGCTCACAACAAGCAACCTTTGACGAAAGTTCCTCTACTTCTAATCGAGGTGGAAATGATGAATCAGACACCTTATCGTTAGCAACAGCTCATGGTCCTCCTTGAATCAGATGTTTTTTTTGACTCAATGGAGGAACGTAGTCAGAGAAATGTTGATGAATGTCTTGCTCGGGCTGTGTATGCAACTGGTTCACCTCTGATGCTCACAGGCAATGTGTATTGGAAGAGATTTCTGAATGTTCTTCGCCCAGCATACACTCCTCCAACCAGACATGCTTTATCTATTAATTTGCTAGATGCAGAGTTCAAGTGAAGGTCAAGCAAATCATAGAGAAAGCAGACTGTATTGCAATCATCGCTGATGGGTGATCGAATGTTCGTGGGCAATGAATAATTAACTACATCTCCACCCCTCAACCAGTATTCTACAAGAGCACAGACACAAAGGACAACCGACACACCGGTCTCTACATTGCAGATGAGCTGAAGGCAGTCATCAATGAACTTGGACCACAGAAGGTATTTGCACTGGTGACAGACAATGCTGCGAACATGAAGGCTGCTTGGTCTAAGGTGGAGTCCTACCCTCACATCACACTCATTGGCTGTGCTGCTCATGCATTGAATCTGCTCCTCAAGGACATAATGGCACTGAAAACAATGGATACACTCTACAAGAGGGCCAAGGAAATTGTTAGGTATGTGAAGGGTCCTCAAGTTATAGCAGCAATCTACCTCACCAAGCAAAGTGAGAAGAATAAGAGCACCACATTGAAGCTGCCCAGCAACACCCGTTGGGGTGGTATTGTCATCATGTTTGACAGTCTCCTGGAGGGGAAGGAGTCTCTCCAAGAAATGGCCATAACACAGTCTGCAAATATGGACAGCCCCATCAAGAGGATCCTCCTAGATGATGTATTTTGGGAGAGAGTGGTAAGCAGCCTGAAACCTATAGCAGTAGCCATTGCACAAATTGAGGGAGACAATGCCATCCTGTCTGATGTTCAGACTCTGCTTACAGATGTAAGAGAAGAAATCCGTACTGCCCTGCCCACTTCACTGTTGCTCCAAGCAGTGGAAACTGCAGTTCTGAAATACATAAAAAAACATGAAGATTTCTGCCTGAAGCCCATACACGCCGCAGCGTACATGTTGGACCCAAAGTATGCTGTCAAGAGCATCCTGTCTGATGCAGAGATCAACAAGGCCTATGGTGTCATCACTACCGTGTTCACCACCTTGGCCTGGACGAGGGCAAGGTTCTTGGCAGTCTGGCGAAGTCCAAGCAAGGGCTTTGGGATGGAAATGCAATATGACAGTCGTGCCAACATATCTCATCAGCCACCTGGTGGAAGGGACTTTGTGGATCTGAGGCTCTTTCCCCTGTTCCCTCCATCATCCTCCAAATCCCACCAACATCAGCCACCTCAGAGCACAACTGGTCCTTGTTTGGGAACACACACACCAAAGCACGCAACAGGCTGGCCAATACAAGGGTTGAAAAATTAGTGGCCATCCGGGCAAATTTTAGGCTTTTTGAGCCTGACAATGAGCCATCCTCAACAAGGTTGGAAAGTGACAGTGAAGATGAGGCCTCATAGAGTCTGATGTTCAAGAGGTGAACATTGAGGTCCAGGGAGAAGACATGGAAGTCTGAGAGGAAGACAACCAAAGCTTTAGTTTCTAGACTATCATTTCACAGATGCATATTGAAAATGTTTTTGGGAGATGCGATGGATCATTGAATATTCCCTTTCTTTTGTTGCTCAGTGAAATCATCCCATGTGAAGTGTCAACTCATTTAATTAGTTCAATTTGTAATAAAATAGTTTTTTACATTTCTATTGGAAGGATTTAATCATTTGAAATGATGTCTACTTATGATAAGTTAAAATATTTATGTTTCTGTCACCATATGATATGGTAAATATATCCAATGCAAAAAACATCTACATTTAAGTGGTATTAATATTAATTTGCATACACTTCTGTTAATTCCCATGGAAAGTTTCCACCTCTGAATATTCCCCAAAATGTGCAACCCTAGTGCTGACTGTCAGCTTTAATTTGAAGGGGTATTTTAATCCATATCTGGGAACCGTTTAGCAATTAGAACGCATTTTGTACGTTTTGGGACAAATTCACTTTGTGTATTAAAGTAGTAAAAAGTTAAGTATTTGGTCCCACATTGATAGCAAGCCATGACTAAATCAAGATTGTGACTCTACAGATAATCCTGAATGAATCGTGAATAATGATGAATGAGAAAGTTAGACGCACAAATAAGACATGCCTCTCACCATTACAATAACAGGGGAGGTTAGCAATTTTAGCAGGAATATTTTTGAGTCTATAACTTTCTTACTCATCATTATTCAGTCAGGATTATACATAATCATTGTGGCATCCACATTCATGTAGAAGTGGTTAGAAACATATTATTATTTACAATAAAAGTGACCCTAAAATATTAGATTGTGTAGAAATGCAGGAAATTAGCTTTAGATGGCCAATAAAATTGAGGGAGGACCCCCAAACCCCCCACTTCTAAAACAAAAGTAGCTCCCCTGACTTTAAAGTTTGAGATTCATGATCATACCTGGCAGTTCATGTTGTCCTCGGCTTCAATGAGTTTCCCGCGGTACACCTCCCCGGTGTTGGTCTCGCAGTTAACAATGTGGCCCTCAGCTTCATGAAGAACTTTGATTGGCACTCCAATGGACATCTTTCTGAGTACCACCACATATACCGTAATGGTTTTAGTCAGAGTAAATAGTTAGCTTAATAGCTAACGTCTGCTTCTTTGCCTATAAAATGAGTAGCTAGTAGCTAAAACAGGATGAATGGAATTGGTTGGCATGAAGTTAGCAAGCATGGTACAGTACCTAGCTAGCTCATCGTGTAACTTACACTGCCACAATATTGTAACTACTCTACTACTATAGCTAGCTAATCATGGTGATAACCGTAATATCTTACCGTTTAAATCCTTGCAAACCAGTTGGCGAATATTCGTGTCAATTATTCAGTTAGCCCGTTAACTACTGTTTTTATGTAGGTCTAGCTATGGGAGAATGCCAAAGATGCTTTCAGCATCTCCAGCGCCGTTAATTTCCTGTTTGATTCACAGCCATGCACGGCGAAAACTACCGTAGATAACTTTGTATGCTGCAACTTACTGCCGACGGTGCAGTTTATTGCCCTACTACCGCTTTATTTTACAAACAGCGCTCAAACCGTTAAAATGCGTGTTTTATATTAAATGTAAAGTGTGCACAATAAATTAATCAATTATAATAATGTAGAATACACTGTGATGGATGTTCTTCTTGTGCGCAACCAGCGTTTCTCTGAGGCAGTGTAGTTTCTGCAGACACTTTTGACTGCTTGGATCAGTAGACTCATTAGCCAGCAAGAATAAGCAAGACATACCAAGAATAAGGCCGTGACCTCGGCGATTTCCCTTCAAAATAAATGTCCCACAATAATGACGTTTAAAAAAAAAAAGATACAAATGGAAAAAGGTTAAATAAGCAATAAGGCCCGATGGGGTGTTGTATATTGCCAATATACCATGGCTACCAAGGGCTGTTCTTACGCACGATGCAAAGCGGATTGCCTGGATACAGCCCTTATACCACAAACCACCAGGTGCCTTATTGCTAATATAAACTGGTTACCAGGCGTAAAAATACATGTTTGTCATACCTGTGGTATACCACAGCTTTCAGCCGATCAGCATTCAGAGCGCGAACCACCCAGTTTATCGCCTTTATAGCACAAGTAATATTATTGACATTATTGTTAACAGCATTAAAAGTAATGATTACTATAAAGTTATCATGGTAACAACAGTAATATAAATAACAAAGCATGATTTATAATGTTACTATTAATTATAATAGTAATAACAGTATTAATAATATTACTATTATAATTCTAATAATCAACGTTAGGAAGCACTATTAAATCCCATTGTTAATTAGCCCATTTATATTGCAAGATGTATATTTTTCATATAGGACATACATATTGTACTGCACACAATTTCCTGTACATTGTGTCACAGTAAAACAGAAAAAGGGGGGGGGGGGGGATTCATTCTACTCAGGAGAATTTATACTGTCTAAATCCATAGAGCTCATAACCCAAGGAGCACCGCTGCTCATTATGCGGCCCTTAAAGAGTGGCGCATCAGCTGAATTGCAGTATGTTTCTCATATTGGACGTACATATTGCACCTTACATAATTATGTGTACAAAACGGATTAGTTTGAACAAAAAGCTATGTCATAGGAAGTGTTGCTGGGCTTTTACTTTGGTCAGACAGCTTAATGTGGGGTGCAGGGAGACTATATGGTACAAATATTGCATTTTAGAGGAAAAACTAGTGATTGTTTGTGTCCATAAAACCAGGGTCCAGTCTATCACTTTAATTCTCTGCTGACTGACTAATTCCAGACTATATCTTAATTACAAAACAATAAATGTATTGTTTTAGCGTACTCCACTGAGTGTACAAAACATTAGGAACACCTCTCTAATATTGAGTTGCACCCCTTTTGCCCTCAGAAAAGCCTCAATTCGTTGGGGCATGGACTCTACAAGGTGTCGAAAGCGTTCCACAGGGATTGCTGGTCCATGTTGACTCCAATGCTTCCCACAGTTATGTCGAGTTGTCTGGATGTCCTTTGGGTGGTGGACCATCCTTGATACACAGAGGAAACTGTTGAGCGTGAAAAACCCAACCCAGCAATTCTTGACACACTCAAACTGCTGCTCCTGGCACCTACTACCATACCCCGTTCAAAGGTACTTTTGTCTTGCCTATTCACCCTCTGAACAGCACACATACACAATCCATGTCTCAATTGTCTCAAGCCTTAAAAATCCTTCTTCAACCTGTCTCCTCCCGTTCATCTACAGTGATTGAATTGAATTTAAGAAGTGACATCAATAAAGGATCATAGCTTACACCTGGTCAGTCTATGTCATGGAAAGAGCAGGTGGTCCTAATGTTTTGTACACTCAGTGTATACTCTTGGCTTGCCCTAAAATGGAGGTGCCAAATTCCGACTATTAGCAGCTGATTAGGTGAGAAGCTAACTATGTTTTTTTGAGGCAGTTTCCTAATAAGATCATGATGCTACAGGTTAGTATCTCCCCAATCATCATGCAGATTTTTTTTAAATGAGGTGGAAACAATGTTGACTCAACCAGTTTGTGCCCAGTGGGCTGACTCAGCCCATGAGATGAAGAGGATCTTGCATATAATTTGAAACTTATTTTTTACTGTTGATTATCAATTTCACGAAAGTATTGGATTAATTAACTTCATTGTGAATAAAGTATGCTTTTTTGAGAAAATTGCATCTCTCTTCACTTTTTTAATAAACGTATTGTTTGTTTGTAGAATGAGCAGCGAAACCCCCCGGAGTGTAAACTGTGAATTTTTAAACTAGAGATGCTCCTGAGTAGAATGGACCCCAATTTCATGCAAAACAGTGTACAGAAAATTGTATATGGTGTAATATGTATGTCCAATATGAAAAAGTATTGTATTTAAGCTGATTTGGCATTCTTTAAGGGCTCCACAATGAGCAGCGAAACTCCTCTGGGTGTAAACTAATGGTTTCTAGTGTACACAGACAGTTCTGTTCAGCTAGCTAGTAGGCTAACTAGCTATATTGTTATATTCAGAGAAAACTACAAACGAAACACCACTGTGAAGTATGCAAGAATAACTAAGTTCTTCCGGGTCAAGTATTTTTAGACTCTTCAGCATAACAGTTCCGTTCTGTATGCTTTGTAAATGAATAATTAGGCTAAAACGATGGAAAATGTGCACAAGTATTTATAAATGTTATACTAGTTAAGATATAAATAATAATTAAAGTATTTAAATGAGATATTATGTGTTTTATTTCTTTCTTATTTTTTCAAGACTGTCAACAATGTTTATTTTTTTGTATGTACTCTTGTAATTTATTGCACCATACACAATTTCTGTACGTTGTGTTGCAGTATAAGGGGGGTCTATTTTACTCAGGAGAACTGAGTAAAATAGATAAAAGAAACATTATATAGAGAAAAGAAACATTAATTTACTTAGTTCTCCTGAGTAAAATAGACCCCCCTTATACTGCAACACAACGTACAGAAATTGTGTATGGCGCAATACATTACAAGAGTACATACAAAAAAATAAACATTGTTGACAGTCTTGAAAAAATAAGAAAGAATTAAAACACATAATATCTCCTTTAAATACTTTAATTATTGTTTATATCATAACTAGTATAACATTTATAGATACTTGTGCATATTTTCCATCGTTTTAGCCTAATTATTCATTTACAAAGCATACAGAACGAAACTGTTATGCTGAAGAGTCTAAAAATCCTTGACCCGGAAGAACTTAGTTATTCTTGCACACTTCACAATGGTGTTTTGTTTGTAGTTGTCTCTGAATATAACCATATAGCTAGTTAGCTTACTAGCTAGCTGAACAGAACTGTCTGTGTACACTAGAAACCATTCCTCAACAGTTCACATACGTCAAAGCTGTAGCTACCACTTTGAAGGATCTAACAGTTAATTTAGTGAGCGAATCGACCATCAAGTCGACCTACCAGATGTAAATAATGCTAACGTTATCTGTTAGGGTAAGCTAATTTCGTTGCTAGCTAGGCAGTCCTAGCCAACACCCTCATGAGGCAATCCAACTCCGGAGGATTAGCTAGCTACCAACTGTAAACAAGTTTGACTAACTTGGGTTTTGCATCTAGCAGCAAAGAACAATCCAACAGAATGTCAGGTAAATGTAGTTATGTTCTAGCTAGAGAGTGGTTTTGAAATGTAGAGTTTGGTAGTTGACCCCACTTAATTTAGCTAACGTTAGTTAGCTAGCCACCAATGTAAACAGTGGAGCAAAAGCACCCCATCCATTTCATGACGTTGTCACATGTGAATAGTACTTGCTTTCTATATCAGGGGTGCTAAAGGAATTTCCAATCCACGAGAAAAACATTAACTAGCTAGCTAGTTTTGTAAACATGATTTGAATTCATTTAGAGAAGCTTGCCAGAACAGCAAGATACAGACAGATTTAGGCCCAGTTGAGACCAGTATCTATGATTGTGTACTTCTTTGTAGCAGCCTCATCATTTCTTGTTTTTGACAGGTGATGCCATTCTGCTGAATGTACCTGTCATTCGGCAGCTGTACCACTGTGACTGTGGATTAGCCTGCGCAAGAATGGTTTTGAAGTACGGGAACATTTCATCATATACTTTACATACACGGTACACAGACTTGCATGTGTCGGCATTTTAACCACAGTAGATACAGCAAATTGTGACTCTGAAGACCTCATCATGCAAGTGTCACTTTTTGTCCATGATTTGGCAGGTACCTCCACCCTGTAAGTGATGAGGAGTTTCAGGGTGCTTGCTGGGAGCTGAAGCTGACAGAGAGTGTGTGTACAATTGACTTGGCCTACCTCATGTGCCAGCTGGGGGTCAGGTACCGCTTCTGCACTCAGACACTGGGTGTTGACAAGGGCTTCAAGAATCAGGTAACAAGGAAACACTTTGTAGACCTTTACAAGAAGTACAATAGTTATAATGAATAAGTATATTTCATTGTCATGTACCCATTAAAAGGAGACCATTGCGCTCTTCAGGAAGTTTGGTTGGTGCATAGAACCTGTGAATTCACACTCAAAAAGATGTTGCATAGCTTTTTTTATTATTTTCATTGCATCAGGGATAATGTACACAGATGTTTCGGCTTTGCAGCATTCTTCAGTGTGTAGAAGAAGGCTGCAAAGCTGAAATGTCCCTGATGAAATTAGTGAAGTAAATAAAACAATTATAAAAATGAAGTAAGCTTTATGCAACATCTTTTTGAGTGCGGACCCATCACACCTTTTTTGATGTAGCCCACCATAACAAATATCCTTAATTAATTAATTAATTAACCTGAGAGACTTATTATGTGTTTGTGTTTCTTTGATCTTTTTCCAGTCCTTCTACAAAAAGCATTTTGACACTGAGGAAGACAGAGTGAACAAACTCTTCCTTAAGGCTGAGAGCAAGAGTGTCGTGGTGAAACAATGGTTAATTAACTGTGAAAAGTAAAGACAAATTGTTCCAAAATTACCAGCTTGTCTGGTTAGTAATAGTTGTTTTTCAGACCTAGAGAGAGAATAACTAACAGATCCCAACTTTCTCCCTTTTTCAATGTCACCTGTAGCTCTGTGACAATTCAGGAAATCCAGGAACATGTTGACCAGAGCCATGTGGCCATAGTGCTGGTCAACGCTGTGGTTCTGGTGTGTGAACTCTGCACTTCGTCTGTCAAGTACTGCTGTTTCCTGCCTGTGGGCCAGAAGTGCTTCTGCAGGAAGCCAGAATACCAGGGTCACTTCGTGGTGGTGTGCGGCTTCAACCGGAGCAGCGGCTGCATCTTCTACAACAACCCTGCCTACTCAGACCGTGAGTGGTCCCTCTACACATCTCCAACTGTAAACAGGGCCACTGACATATCAGACCCATATATCATTATGTATAAGTGTGGAATAAATCGCATTGTATTTTTGGGCATTGAAGTTCTACATTTAAATGCTTCTTAATACATTGCACAATAACATTAACACCCACACCTGACCCCTGCATGGTGCATTGCATTAACATGTAACCAGAGGGTGAAAGGTTGACCATGTTCTTGGCAGTAAGCACAGGGAGATTGAGTAAGAGTGAAAATATCACATTGACAGAAAGCCTTTGGGTGTTTTGCTTGCAGGCGTGTGTTGCACCAGCATTAGTAACTTTGAAGAGGCTCGAATGAGCTACGGGACAGATGAGGATATTCTGTTCATCTTCAAGGAGAGCTGATGGTGACGGTGCAGATGACGATGCAGATGGTCTCCACATCATCATAGCGTCCCATCCTCACTATGATGACACAATAGTGGGTCTACAGGTCCCTGAACAGGGACTGCTGGTTCCAGCTCTGGCACAGTGTTGTAGATGGTTCTGGGCTGTCCACTCCAGTGCTAACATGGCTGATTGCTCACAGAACATACAACACCACTCCTACGTCACCACACATAGCCCATGCTAGTCGTCAGTGTCTAAAGGAATAACAGCTGAAGAGATCAACAAAGCAAGTGTGGTTTTTACGTTAGTTGGGGGACAAGCAGATAGATGAAATAGAATAAATTAATTTTGACAGTGTCCCCTTTTGTTTAGTTTTAGTTGATTCTACCAATTGACATTGTGAAATATTTAGCAGTGCATGCCTATAAATCCTATTCCTATTGCTGAGTGGACAAAATGCCAATGACACTAAAGTTGTTTCTAAACTTGGAGACGAGGGCAAAACAATGCACATACAAGGGCTTACGGCAACATGATGCTTTCTTAATGGTTTATTCCGGTGTCATGCTACTTGTCATGCAAGTCTGATGGGCCATGTATAGCTGCTTTCCTCCCCTAAGACTAGCATAGTCTTATTTTATTAATAGTTTGATTTGTATTAATTGTATTTATTAAGGATCCTCATTAGCTGCTCAGCTACTCTTTCGGGGGTCCAGCAACATTAAGGCAGTTATATAACGTTTAAAACAGTACATGACATTACATTTCATAACACTTTACCCAATACATATAGTGTTTCCTCAGTCCACTACCCCACTATCACATATTTACAATACAACATCCATGTGTATGTGTGTGAAGAGTGCGTGTCTTATCATGTGTCTGTGTGTGTGTCTCTTCACAGTCCCCGCTGTTCCATAAGGTGTATTTTTATCTGTTTCTTAAATCTGATTCTACTGCTTGCATCAGTTACCTGATGTGGAATAGAGTTCCATGTAGCCATGGCTCTACATAGTACTGTGCGCCTCCCATAGTCTGTTCTTGACTTGGGGAACGTGAAGAGACCTTTGGCATGTCTGTTTGTTAAACTTAACTTATTATTTAGGATTTTCTAATAACAGGGAATAGAGGGAGAAATTGTTTTTGAAGGACTCTGGTAATTAATGTCCATGAAGTCTGTGTGTTGTACTACGATGGCAAACCCATTTCACAAACTCATTTTCTTTATTCAATAGCCTGTTTATGGAACCACATCTGCCCGGCAGGCTTAGATGTCGGCAATCAGGACATCATGTTCAACCTCAGCCAGCTGCTTTGAACAGACTTTGCTCTTGTTGTGTGCACCAGATAATCAGTTAACTTCGTTTTCATCAGAAGGTCCCTTTTCAGGATTGCACGACATGCCTCGATCTCCAATCTCTTTAAGTTTGAAAAAAGAGAGAATGGAGACAGTGTAAAGTCTGAAATACTCAGTACGGGGTATGGATGCTTTGTAGGTTTTTTTTCACTGTATAACTTAACACTACCGTAAGGTTTTAAAGGAATCCGAACATAAGATGTTTTCTGTTGAAAACCGCAATCAAGTAGAGACAACACATAGAATGACACCTTTATTTCATTCTCATTCAACATTTATTTTTACATTTTGGTATCATGGATGATGTTATTGCACTATGGTATTTGTACCAGCCATAATTATGTATTATTTAATTTATATTTTAACATAAGATATTTTCCCAATCTACTAATTGGGTGGGAAGACAATTTATTCCTGGTTGTGTATTTGTTGTGAGCATGTTAGGTATTAAAATGGCTTTATTTTTTTACAATTCCAATTACGTACTGTAATCAATAAAATAATTTGAGCAAATGGCTGGCTTGATTGGTCTGTTCATACTCTTGATGGCACTAGACATGTCTGCCTCAACAGTGACTTCATGTCCTCATTGAGATACGGTCTACAGTGCAGCACGTCTCCATGTAGAGTCCCCTTCAGGACACATGGATCTTCTACTCCTTGATAATGTTGGGTTTAAAGTCCTGCTTGGTGGCCCTGGTGAGCTCCTCTGCATACTCTCCATACCTCCCAGTCATCTGCAAATAGTTACAGTGCAAACTACTTAATGCAAATGTAATAAACCAGGGTTGTGTTATCGCCTAACTGAAAGCTAGAAAGGTAGACCAGATAGTGATGTCTGTTAGGCAAAAATGCATTTCTGTGAAATAAGGTTCTTATGAAAGTAGTTCACCTTAAAACTCCATTTGTCACTGATTTGCCTGGTCAGGTTGAGGTCCATTTCGGTCACAAGGAGTCCGTCACGGGTTCTGGACAGGCCTGGTGAGCGGCTGCCATCCGGAGCAGCCACGTAGCTTGACCCATAGAAGTACCCGAAATCTTGGTGAGCTATAAAAGGACAAAGACAGGACTCTAGTTGACAATGAGCTTTTCAATAAAACTAGTCTAGGAATCCCAACTGAATGACAGATGGCTCGTGTGGACCTGGTCAGATTTCACCTACGTGTAACAATAGTAGGGCAGGACTGCATGTTCAAACTTACACTTTATACATGGGTAATGAAGTCTTTGGATATGAGTGTGGATATAACGTTCAGAAACATGACACTTGTTGACTTGGCTGCTTTCCCCAGGCCTGTTCTGAGTGTCAACAACAAACAGACACTTTGCTTTGGGGTGTGGCTCATACAGTGAGGACCAAAAGTATTTGGACAGTGGCACATTTGTTGTTTTGGCTCTGTACTCCAGCACTTTGGATGATACAATGAATATGAGGTTAACGTGCAGACTGTCAGCTTTAATTTGAGGGTATTTTCCTCCATATCGGATGAACCGTTTAGAAATTACAGCACTCTTTGTACATAGACTTCCCATTTTAGGGAACCAAAAGTATTTGGGCAAATTCACTTACACCTAGTATACAAAACATTAAGAAAACCGTCTCTTTTCAAGACAGACTGACCAGGTGAATCAGTCTTGATGTCATTTGTTAAATCCACTTCAAATCAGTGTAGATGAAGGGGAGGAGACAGGTTAAAGAAGTATTTCTAAACCTTGAGACAGGAATTGTGTACAGTCTGTGTGCCATTCAGAGGGTGAATGGGCAGGACAAAATATTTAAGTGCCTTTGAACGGGGTATTGTAGTAGGTGCCAGGCGCACCGGTTTGTGTCGAGAACTGCAATGCTGCTGGGTTTTTCACACTCAATAGTTTCCCGTGTGAATCAAGAATGGTCTTAATGGGAAACAGACGCATCACAAATCCTCAACTGGCAGCTTGATTAAATAGTACTAGCAAAACACTAGTCTCAACGGCAATAGTGAAGAGGCGACTCTGGGATGCTGGCCTTCTAGCCAGAGTTGCAAAGAAAAAGCCATATCTCAGAATGGCCAATAAAAAGAAAAGATTAAGATGGGCAAAAGAACAGACACTGGAAAGAGGAACTCTGCCTAGAAGGCCAGCATCCCGGAGTCGCCTCTTCACTGTTGACGTTGAGACTGGTGTTTTGCGGGTACTCTTTAATGAAGCATCCAGTTGAGGACTTGTGAGGCGTCTGTTTCTCAAACTAAACAGTCTAATGTACTTGTCCTCTTGCTCAGTTTTGCCCCCGGGGCCTCCCACTCCTCTTTCTTTTCTGGTTAGGGCCAGTTTGCGCTGTTCTGTGAAGGGAATAGTACACAGCGTTGTACGAGATCTTCAGTTTCTTGGCAACTTATCGCATGGAATAGCCTTAATTTGTCTGAACAAGAATAGACTGATGAGTTTCAGAAGAAAGTTATTTGTTTCTGGCCATTATGAGCCTGTAATCGAACCACAAATGCTGATGCTCCAAATACTCAACTAGTCTAAAAAAGGCCAGTTTTATTGCTCCTTTAATCAGCACAACAGTTTTCAGCTGTGCTAACATAATTGCAAAAGTGTTTTCTAATGATAAATTTGCCTTTTAAAATGATAAACTTGGATTAGCTAACACAACGTACCATTGGAACACAGGAGTGATGGTTGCTGATAATGGGCCTCTGTACGCCAATGAAGATATTCCATAAACAAATGAGGCGTTTCCAGCTACAATAGTCATTAACAACATTAACAATATCTTCACTGTATTTCTGATCATTTTTGATGTTATGTTAATGGTCAAAAAATGTGCCTTTCTTTCAAAAACAAGGACATTTCTACGTGGCCCCAAACTTTTGAGCGGTAGTGTACATCCATGTAAAATTCTTGACAGAAAGATGCATTGGTGAGTTGAAATAGAGATATGCATATGACTATATTTTGTCACAGACAGCATAAGGCAGGAGAGGACAAAGTAGTATGCATGATATTACGCTGTCCTAAAAAAAATACTAAAAGATTCATACCTTTTTTTCCATCCCCAGAGGTGAACTCATTGTTAAAGTGCTCCTACATAAAACAAGAGATATCCTTGTCAGAAAGAGAATCATGATGGCACATACATGATGTTATTTACACCAGCTGTGAAGTCTAGCAATGGCATGTATGGCTATACACAATAGAAGGAATACCAGTATACTGTAGATAATTGTACTATGGAGGCAGTAGGGGGCAGCATAAAATAGATGTTACAATGCCTCTAGGACTTGGCTCAATAATAGGTGGTTGTAATAGAGAAAGATGTGCAACAAAATAATCCTGTCTTTGGTGGTACTTACTGTCCCAACACGGTTGATTCCACAGGTGAAGCAGTGGTTTGCTATAGCTGCATTCCTAGCCTCAATTGACCACATGGGCTCACTGAGTCCTCCAACAGTTGCAGAGGGGTTGAAGATGATCTCTGCTCCATTCATGCTGTACATGAACCAGTTGAGAGGGTGATGGCGCCCATAGCAGATGTTCACAGCAATCTTTCCAAACTGGGTCTGAAACACTTTGTGGCCAGTGTTTCCCTCCATGTAATATGTGGACTGAGTTAGGGAGGGAAGAAAAATATGTCAAAGCAAAAGTCTGTGCATATCTGCATCGAGTACAGTATATCTTCCTTAAAAACATGTAAGAGGTGAGCATAACAAGGTTACATGTAAGGAAGTATAGAAAAAAAAGACAAAAATTAAAGAAGGTTCAAATAAGTTCTCATAGAAATACAGTAGACCTGTAGAGGTTAAGGAAATTGTTGATACTGTAGATGTCAGTGTAGGACAATAAACATGAGCAATGAACATGTCATACATGCCATGTCATCTGCATGAATATGCAGAATCCATTGACCTGTAAATAGGTTTAGTGGATGACATGACTTATTGAAAATTGCCCGAAATGAGCATGCACCAATGTCTTCCTAGAAACACCATTGTGGGAGCTGGACATTAGGATTTACTGTTTGATAAACAAATAGGACACTATTCGATTAATATGTACATGGTGATCTGCTCAGGACACTTACAGTGCATTCGGAAAGTATTCAGACCCATTGACTTTTTCCACATTTTGTTATGTTACAGCCTTACTCTAAAATGGATTAAATAAAATAGAAATCCTCAGCAATCTACACCCCATAATGAAAAGAAAACAGGTTTTTAGAATTTTTTGCCCCCAAAAAACTGAAATACCTTATTTACATAAGTATTCAGACCCTTTGCTATGAGACTCGAAATTGAGCTCAGGTGCATCCTGTTTGCGTTGATCATCCTTGAGATGTTTCTACAACTTCACTGGAGTCCACCTGTGGTAAATTCAATTTATTGGACATGATTTGAAAAGGCACACATCTGTCTATATAAGGTCTCACAGTTGACAGTGCATGTCAGAGCAAAAACCAAGCCATGAGGTCACAGTAATTGTTCATAGAGCGCAGAGACAGGATTGTGTCGAGGCACAGATCTGGGGAAGGGTAGCAAAAAATGTCTGCAGTATTGAAGGTCCCCAAGAACACAGTGGCCTCCAACATTCTTAAATGGAAAAGTTTGGAACCACCAAAATTCTTCCTAGAGCAGGCCGCCCGGCCAAACTGAGCAATCAGGGTAGAAGGGTCTTTGTTAGGGAGGTGACCAAGATCCTGATGGTCACTCTGACAGAGCTCTAGAGTTCTTCTGTGGAGATGGGAGAACCTTCCAGAAGGACAACTATCTCTGCAGCACTCCATCAATCAGGCCTTTACGGTAGAGTGGCCAGAAGGAAGCCACTCCTCAGTAATAGGCACATGACAGCCCGCTTGGAGTTTGCCAAAAGGCCTCTAAAGACTCTCAGACCATGAAAAACAAGATTCTCTGGTCTGATGAAACCAAAATTGAACTCTTTGGCTTGAATGCCAAATGTCAAGTCTGGAGGAAACTTGGCACAATCCCTACAATGAAGCATGGTGTTGGCAGCATCATGCTGTGGGGATGTTTTCCAGAGGAAGAGACTGGGAGACTAGTCAGGATCAAGGGAAAGATGAACGGAGCAAAGTACAGAGAGATCCTTGATGAAAAACTGCTCCAAAACGCTCAGGACCTCAGACTGGGGCGAAGGTTCACCTTCCAACAGGAAAACAACCCTAAGCACACAGCCAAGACAACGCAGGAGTGACTTTCAGTCTCTGGATGTTCTTGGGTGGCCCAGCCAGAACCCAGACTTGAACCCGAGCGAACATCTCTGGAGAGACCTGAAAATAGCTCTGCAGCAACACTCCCCATCCAACCTGACAGAGCTTGAAAGGATCTGCAGAGAGGAATGGGAGAAACTCCCTAAATACAGGTGTGCCAAGCTTGTAGCATCATACCGGTGAAGACTCGAGGCTGTAATCGCTGCCAAAGGTGCTTCAACAAAGTACTGAGTAAAGGGTATGTTTTTGCTTTGTCATTAGAGGGTATTGTGTGTAGATTGATGAGGGGAAAAAACTATTAGCAATTTTAGAATAAGGCTGTAACGTAACAAAATGTGGAAAAAGTCAAGGGTTCTGAATATTTTCCGAAGGCACTGTACATGTACATAACCTTTCAGACATAGAAAGCTCAGCATGTACTGCACGGCAAGTATGGCAGTAAAGTAAGGTAGGAGGTGTGCTGTCCACACATGCAAGAACCCTCTCTGAACCCTGTAATTTAACTAGTGCCAGTGTGCTTTCACTGTTCAATTCCTTGAGGCTCACTGGAAAACCATATTCTGTGAAAGAAGGCACCAGTTTTGTGGACAGAGGCACAGACCACCATGGGAAGGATACATAGTGCCAGCTGTGAGACATACAGTACTGTATACTGGGTGTTTTGGCACTTTGTGACAAATTGGGCTGTATACATACAATTGTTTATTGATTGTTTGATCGCTGATTAAAAAAAAGATTGATTACTGTACTGACCTCGTTGAAGTCTCCCACTCGGGGAATGTGATTCTTCCTGGTTTTACCCAACACGCTGCCCGAGTTAGAGACCACTACTGCCGTGTTCCACAGAACGTTGTGTACCTCCTCTCGCTCCAAAATGGGCGATATCACTACCATATTGTATTTCTTTGCCAGCTAAAGACAAACAAGAGCAGTTTTAGACATGGGTCATCATACAAAGACACAAGGCTGGAATTGCCCATCTTTATCAGCACACATACAGTATGTGTACATACAGGGATGTATTGTGGACAACAGCGCACAGCTACGTGCTGGAATGCTCATCTCAGATGGGAGCTGATGTTTTTTGACATGTTTTAGTCCCCAAGCTGAGCATGAATTCCCACTGCAAACATGTATTATTCAATATTATTACCTTGCGAACTAACCTACAGTACAATCACTCTGTTTCTTAAAACAGTATACATTCAACAATTAGGCCTATATACACTGCTCAAAAAAATAAAGGGAACACTTAAACAACACAATGTAACTCCAAGACAATCACACTTCTGTGAAATCAAACTGTCCACTTAGGAAGAAACACTGATTGACAATAAATTTCACATGCTGTTGTGCAAATGGAATAGACAAAAGGTGGAAATTATAGGCAATTAGCAAGACACCCCCCAAAAAAGGAGTGATTCTGCAGGTGGTGACCACAGACCACTTCTCATTCCTATGCTTCCTGGCTGATGTTCTGGTCACTTTTGAATGCTGGCGGTGCTCTCACTCTAGTGGTAGCATGAGACGGAGTCTACAACCCACACAAGTGGCTCAGGTAGTGCAGCTCATCCAGGATGGCACATCAATGCGAGCTGTGGCAAGAAGGTTTGCTGTGTCTGTCAGCGTAGTGTCCAGAGCATGGAGGCGCTACCAGGAGACAGGCCAGTACATCAGGAGACGTGGAGGAGGCCGTAGGAGGGCAACAACCCAGCAGCAGGACCGCTACCTCCGCCTTTGTGCAAGGAGGAGCACTGCCAGAGCCCTGCAAAATGACCTCCAGCAGGCCACAAATGTGCATGTGTCAGCATATGGTCTCACAATGGCTCTTAGGATCTCATCTCGGTACCTAATGGCAGTCAGGCTACCTCTGGCGAGCACATGGAGGGCTGTGCGGCCCCACAAAGAAATGCCACCCCACACCATGACTGACCCACCGCCAAACCGGTCATGCTGGAGGATGTTGCAGGCAGCAGAACGTTCTCCACGGCGTCTCCAGACTCTGTCACGTCTGTCACATGTGCTCATGTGCTCAGTGTGAACCTGCTTTCATCTGTGAAGAGCACAGGGCCCCAGTGGCGAATTTGCCAATCTTGGTGTTCTCTGGCAAATGCCAAACGTCCTGCACGGTGTTGGGCTGTAAGCACAACCCCCACCTGTGGACGTCGGGCCCTCATACCACCCTCATGGAGTCTGTTTCTGACCGTTTGAGCAGACACATGCACATTTGTGGCCTGCTGGAGGTCATTTTGCAGGGCTCTGGCAGTGCTCCTCCTTGCACAAAGGCGGAGGTAGCGGTCCTGATGCTGGGTTGTTGCCCTCCTACGGCCTCCTCCACGTCTCCTGATGTACTGGCCTGTCTCCTGGTAGCGCCTCCATGCTCTGGACACTACGCTGACAGACACAGCAAACCTTCTTGCCACAGCTCGCATTGATGTGCCATCCTGGATGAGCTGCACTACCTGAGCCACTTGTGTGGGTTGTAGACTCCGTCTCATGCTACCACTAGAGTGAGAGCACCGCCAGCATTCAAAAGTGACCAAAACATCAGCCAGAAAGCATAGGAACTGAGAAGTGGTCTGTGTTCACCACCTGCAGAATCACTCCTTTATTGGGGGTGTCTTGCTAATTGCCTATAATTTCCACCTTTTGTCTATTCCATTTGCACAACAGCATGTGAAATTTATTGTCAATCAGTGTTGCTTACTAAGTGGACAGTTTGATTTCACAGAAGTGTGATTGACTTGGAGTTACATTGTGTTGTTTAAGTGTTCCCTTTATTTTTTTGAGCAGTGTAAATAAATGTTGTAGAATGTGCCTTGTAATGAATCATAATGGAACATTATTTCACATGCTAAATAATACACTAAGGAGCAATGCCAATCTCCAATCTATGCAATGACATTATTAAACTGTTTCATATTTGTTAGTTGCTGTAAAAGGAATTTGTAAAACTTCAGTATAGTTGTGCATACTTACTAACCATACTATTAAATGGCTACTACTCTGACTGTTCTCAGAGTACGAGTCACTAGCAGTATTGCATTAGACATGGTACATTCCTGTACTCTGGATGACCCCTGACCTCTCACCTCTTGGCAGAAGCGGGTAGTGTATCCTTCTTCTGCAGACTCAGCAAATTCTGTCCACGGTTCTTTCTCCCGGGTACAGAAAGCAAAGGGCATAGCTGTGGTGGGGAACAAAGCAGGATCATCTCTAAAAACTCAAGGCAGTAAGAGTAAGGCAAGAGAGCAGTTAAACATCACTTTGGGTGCATATCATAAGTACATCTCTCAGAGGACAGAAAATATGCTCAAACTATTTGTCACATGATCCTTCTTTACACCATGAGAAGCATTTTGGTGCAAACTTCTGTGTACGCTTATCAATGCCGTAAATAGTTGTGGGAATGGGGGTCACCTCCCTTGCGGGACACTTTGGGGTGAGTTTAGTATGTTTCTATACTGGGAGACTCTAAGGAACCAGAGTAATGCACTCCTCATTCACAACACATCAACATGCCATTTAGGAGCCAAAACAAATAAGACAACAGACTGTTTGGTGTGCTGCTGACGTCCCTATGACCAATTAAGGACAAATGAACCTACTGCCGTATACCCAGATCCTATCACCTTGGCTAATCCAATATCACCTTGTTATAATTCCAAATTTCTACAGATACTGTAAAGTGAACAAGCACAATATGTATCCTATTTAAGGTGGAATTACCGTATTCTCTGTAACAAATTGCACAAAGAAAAGTTTTGGGAAAGCATTGATAAGCTCTAATAGACTACCCCAGTAAGACCGAGATTTAGTTATGTCACTCACTCCAGGCCTCCTGAAAGCAGACAATGTTGACCCCACACATGGCTGCCACATCCACCATCTCACCAATCCTTTTGTGGAGCGCTGTGATCTGGGCAGAGGGATAAACACAGGGATCAGTCACCAAGCCTCATGCATCTTCTCAACACTGCTCATAGCAAGGACTTGAAAGTGCAATTGTAACTTCACATGCATATATAATGAGAAGGAAGAGAGAAAGCCATAGCTTTAAACAATATTGTAGTAGGCTTTGGTTGGTAAAATAAATGGAATCCAAGTAGTCATTCTTCTCTAACCTGATCCAGGACAGGGGCATCAGTGGGCAGGACGATGCGGTTTTGAATGAGGCCCACCCGGACAGTTCTCGGGGTCCTGAGCTGCTCCATGGAAGCTTCAAACATGTACCCCTGAAGCTCAAAGTCCCACGCCAAAGCTGCCTCCACTGCACATGCTGGTAGAACCAACTTCCTGCAAGAGATTGTCAAATGTGCTGTAAACCTTTTAGTTTCAAGGAGGAAATAACTCAATATGTGGAGGGCCAGAAGGTCAGATAACCCTAATTACCCAGACAAAAATGACTTCATTGACTCTCATCTGGGTTCACAGACCGTCAGCAACAAATGTATTGCTAGTAAAACCTACAAACAAGTGCATTTTTGTGTGATTGTATTAACAGTTGGCTAACTAACAAAATACCAAAACATTGTTTTTGATTTAACTATCCCTTTAATTTGGCCACCGCTGCCAGGGTGCACCAACCATATACTTAAGACTGAGGATTACCCAGTGAAAGGCTCAATACTGCCCCCATCTACAGGCACAAATATGACAGAGGTTGAAAGGACACTGACTGGTCAAAGTCCACTTGATTGTAAATAATTTACTCACTATGCAGAACATCATAGTGAAAAGGAATGATTGGATAGGAAAAATAAAGACAGCAATATTTTCCTATATGTTTCACTTTATAGTAGCAGTGTCAAAATGTGGCCATACATACTGTCCAAGTAGTTATGAAACTTGATCTATTTTCTCTGTTAGCCTACTAGCCAGCAGATCTGACCCGCTTGCTTACAGCTGCACTAGGGTTGGACAGGCTTCCACTGTAGATTAAGACGCCATAGGAGCCAGTGCGAGATATGAGATATGGCTCGGAAAACATACCTCATTCCAGGGATGAGAAATGCGTTGCACTCAAGGATTTATATATAGACTAGATGACTGATAGGTGGTGCTGTGTTGAAGCCACCGTGCCTCCATCTTGGCACCCCAACCATTGTAAAAAAATGTTTTGGACGCTATAGAAATGCATTTATTAATGTCTCTATTTGTTTTGTATTATATATGTATTATTTTAAAGACACTTTAATGTATGCTTTTAAAATATATTATGTGATCTAAACATACAAAATAAAAACATTAAAATATATATATACATTTCCTTTAAAGTAGATTTTTTTTTAGATTACTAATGTTACTGTCCCAACTACAATAAATAAATACTTAAATACATGTCAATTTAATTTAAATACTGTAAAATTCCATTCATTCCTATGGAGGACTTCTCCTACTGGGGAGTGTCACAAAGGAGCTGATTGGCTGACACTGCCATTCCAAAAAGACTGCTTTGGTTTCTGCTACCTAGCATGAGGACGAAAAGGAAAGTTTTCCGGAAAGAAATAGCAGTCGTTCAATCTTTTCGATGTAACAGTTTGGATAAGTTGACAATTCAGAGTACACCGTTTTTCTCATCACTGGATTGAGGTACGTTTTCTGAGCCATATCTCGTGCCGGCTCCATGTTGTCTTAATCTATACAGGAATCCTGTCTGACCCTAGTGCAGCTATAAGCAAGCGGGTCGAATCTGCTGGCTAGTAACTTACAGACAGGATTTTTAAACCCTGATAATGTTGCGTGCAGAATTCGACAACAACTCACTTGGTTTCTTTTCCAAACAAGATTCGTTTAACTTCTTTCAGTTCCTCATCTGGAATATGTTTCTCCAATATCTTCTCCAGAGATTCAAACTCAGACCCCGACATTTTGAGGCTCCTTCTGTATACTGTCCAAGCCTTGTGCGTGTGTTTGTGAATCCGATAGCCTAGTAAATCCACCCCTTCGACTATTGGGCAAAATCTACATAGTTAATTTTGCTGCGGTTATGCAACCAGCCGGATTCCATCACATTTCTCAAGGTCAAATGTCATGCTCAGCACTACAGGAAGTACGCTTTTGACAGGTCTCAGGTGTAGTATCGGACTAGGGTAGGTCTACTGTGTCAACAGAAGTACTGAACAAAAATATAAACACAACATGAAACAATTTCAAAGATTTTATTGAATTACAGTTTATGTAAGGAAATCAGTCAAGTGAAATAAATTCATTAGGCCCTAATCTATGGATCACATGACTGGGAATACAGATACATATTGTAACGGCCCTGGGTTTATACGCGCGGATATCGATATTGACTCTGCCGCTTGAGCATGCTTTTGGGACACACGGATAGCGCGCTGGACTTCGGGCTAGAAGATCGAGGGTTCGAAGCCTGCTCCCTGCCTTTTTCATTACAATATGTTGGTCAGAGATACATTTTTTTTAAACGTAGGGGCGTGGAGCAGAAAACCAGTCAGTATCTGGTGACCACCATTTGCCTCATGCAGCGCGACATATCTATTTCACGTAGAGTCGATCAAGCTGTTGATTGTGGCCAGTTGACCAACGCCTCTTCAATGGCTGTGCGAAGTTGCTGAATATCAAATCCAAATCAAATTGTATTGGTCACATGCGACGTATTGGTCACATTACTAAACAAACAAAAGTGTGTGTATATATATATATATACATATAAACAATAATGAGGCTATACAGGGGGTACTGGTACGGAGTCAATGTGCGGGAGTACAGGTCAGTCGAGGTAATTTGTACATGTAGGTTGGGGAAAGTGACTATGCATAGATAATAAACAGCGAGTAGCAGCAGTGTAAAAAGGGGAATAGTCAATGCAAATAGTCTAGGTGGAGATTTGATTAATTGTTCAGCAGTCATGGCTTGGGGGTAGAAACTGTTATTAATGAGCCTTTTTGACCTAGATATTGGAGGGGACTGGAACACGCTGTCTTACACGTCAACACAGAGCTTCCCAAACATACTCAAGGGGTGACATGTCTGGTGAGTATGCAGGCCATGGAAGAACTGGGACATTTTAAAATTCCACGAATTGTGTACAGATCCTTGCAACATGGGGCCGTGCATTATCATGCTGAAACATGAAGTGATGGCAGCGGATGAATGTCACAACAATGGGCTCATCATGGTATCTCTATGCATTCAAATTGCCATAGATAAAATGCAATTGTGTTCGTTGTCTGTAGCTTATGCCTGCCCATACCATAACCCCACCGCCAGCATGGGGCACTCTGTTCACAACGTTGACATCAGTAAACCGCTCGCCCACACAACGCCATACACGTACGTGGTCTGTGGTTGTGAGGCTGGTTGGACATACTGCTAAATTCTCTAAATTGGTGGCTTATGGTACAGATATGAACATTAAATTATCTGGCAACAGCTCTGGTGGGCATTCCTGTAGTCAGCATGCCAATTGCACTCTCCTTCAAAACTTTAGACATCTGTTGCATTGTGACGTGTGACAAAACTGTACATTTTAGTGGTATTTTAATGTCCCCAGCACAAGGTGCACCTGTGTAATGATTAAACTGCTTAATCATCAGCTTCTTGATATGCCACGCCTTTCTGGTTATAAGCGTTTTGTGCATATGGGACATTTCTGGGATCTTTTATTTCAACTCATGAAATATGGGACCAACATTTATATTGTTGTTCTGTACATATATAGGCTACCTTTATTAGTTGTTCAACTAATAATTTAATTTAAACATTATTAATTGTTGTGAATAAATGGACAAGTATGCTCAGGCTACATTTATATTCCTTTAATAAGTTCAATGGTCCATATAGTCTAATTCTCACATTAGGCTGCAGTTTACACAGGCAGTCCAATTCTGATCTTTTTTCATTAATTGGTCTTTTGACCAATCAGATCAGCTCTTTTACATATAATTGGGCTGCCTGTGTTAACTCAGCCAAATAATCCTAGATTAGTAAAAAACATTTCTGGGCCAATACCAGCTTCTAGTACATACAGGAGACAAGCTACATGCAAATGCCATTCTTAATTTTCCCAGGGATATGTGGGAATGTTAATTTATCAACCTAAATTTACGTGAGTAAAAAATAATTAGAGTGAAGAGAACCACAGCACCAACACAATTACATGTATGTGATCCACAGCTTTCTACACATGCATGTCCATCACCATCTTTTTCAGCCTTCCTCCTCTCCTTTCTTCATATCTTTAAGTCTTCTAGGATGGCTCTTCTTGTTTCCAGCAGTGGGCTTGCGCCGGATCTGGTTGACAGAGCCTTTCCTTGAGGGACCACCCTTCATCCCCTCCTTATAGGGGTTGGACAGCTTCTTTAGGACCTCTGAGGTAGAAACATTTACAAAAGTAACATACACAAGTATAGACAGTTAATACATATTAACCACCACATATTAACCATCCTTATCATACAGTCTTAAATCAGGCTTGATGTGGGTTTGCTTAAGGCTAGTGTACTGCACATGTACAGTAACTAGGCAACAAAGTCATGTTACAGGTATTGTCCCATTAGGAGTCCACAAAGAATTACTTTAGATCATGCTCGGTGCCGGCACTGAATAAAGCCATGCAGTGGTTTCAGTCGGGCACATTTGCCTCAGTGCTGTGGATGTTTTTTTCATTACCTGCTAACTCGGGATGGCTCTTGCCAAGGTCATTTAGGAGTGGCACATACTTCTGCTCTTCAGTCCCATCACCTCCAGGGGGCAATATGAAGTGAATTAAAGTTAACCAGTTTCATTACTGTAAAGTAACTTTAGTAATAATAACATTAACTTCAGCCATGTTAAGTCCAGGCACCACAGGCTACTAGGGATTTTTTTCTTCCTTTACTCTCATCAGACTGAACCTTTACCAGTTGAAAGTATACATAAATACAATATATTATTTTATTACAATATGCGCTAATTTGCATATTCTAAGAATCCGTTCTTAAACACATTGCTTCAAAGCAGAATGATTTTTGTTTTTGTTTTATTGTGATATGACACTCAATAGTCAGACTTTTACAGATCATTTTATAAAAATATTGTAATTTCGTGCAATTATTTAAAAAACACTATTCACATGTATGATGGATGCATATTTTGCATATATTTACACATAAGATTACACTTAAAATCAAAACAACACAAGATGTAAAATAAAAGCCTCAGTAAAAGTCTGACTAAAAGTCTACCCGAGTGGCACAGCAAGTCTAAGGCACTGCATCTCAGTGCTAGAGGTGTCACTACAGACCCTGGTTCGATCCCGGACTGTATCACAACCAGCCGTGATCGGGCAGGGCACAATTGGCCCAGTTAGTGGAGGGTATGGCGTCATTGTAAAATAAGAATTTGTTAACTGACTTGCCTAGTTAAATAAAGATAAAATAAAAATAAGACCTAAGAACCTGTGTATGGAATAATGTGGAATAATGTGAATGTATGTCATTTGAAGGCTGAGAAAAATGAATTGGAGCACAGGGAACATGTCATTTTGAGAAAATGGCCGATAAAGATAGGCTAATGCAATTAAAATGTACTTTCCATAAATATTACCATTCATGTCACATTAATTAAACTCTTATTCATATATCACTTCTAAACTGACAAATAAACATGAGATATACCTTTTACTAATACATTAGCACGTTTCATACATTTCTTTCACGGAATAGAGCATATGCTTTAAATACTGGTCTGATGGGCAAATATGCACTTTTGGGCAAATTCTCATGTCACTTTGCCCAATGTGTCACATACAAGAAGATTTTATGGCTATTGAAATGTGCAGAACAGTAATCAGCTATGCCTGCCCCATATGTAAGGCCCTCTTTGAGTTGTTGCTGGTGACGCTTTACTTTCTTGACTGTGTCATGGGACCTGCGCCTACTCTTGACACACTCCATTGAAGCAGCATCAGCTCTCACAACTCCTCTCTGATTGCTCCAGTGTCACCAAAGGGCTGTCAAGCCACAGTTTTTCCATCAGATTTGATATAGCAGTGGTTCCCTCATTGAACGTTGCTACTGCCATACTGGCTGTTGCGTCAATGCAGCTTTTGCCCACAAAGACAGTTTTGGGGCACTGTCAAGCCACAGTTTTTCCATCAGATTTGATATAGCAGTGGTTCCCTCATTGAACGTTGCTACTGCCATACTGGCTGTTGTGTCAATGCAGCTTTTACATTTACATTTACATTTAAGTCATTTAGCAGACGCTCTTATCCAGAGCGACTTACAAATTGGTGCATTCACCTAATGACATCGTGGAGCAGCCACTTTACAATAGTGCATCTAAATCTTTTAAGGGGGGGGGGGGGGGGGGGGCAGAAGGATTGCTTTATCCTATCCTAGGTATTCCTTGAAGAGGTGGGGTTTCAGGTGTCTCCGGAAGGTGGTGATTGACTCCGCTGTCCTGGCGTCGTGAGGGAGTTTGTTCCACCATTGGGGTGCCAGAGCAGCGAACAGTTTTGACTGGGCTGAGCGGGAACTGTACTTCCTCAGTGGTAGGGAGGCGAGCAGGCCAGAGGTGGATGAACGCAGTGCCCTTGTTTGGGTGTAGGGCCTGATCAGAGCCTGAAGGTACTGAGGTGCCGTTCCCCTCACAGCTCCGTAGGCAAGCACCATGGTCTTGTAGCGGATGCGAGCTTCAACTGGAAGCCAGTGGAGAGAGCGGAGGAGCGGGGTGACGTGAGAGAACTTGGGAAGGTTGAACACCAGACGGGCTGCGGCGTTCTGGATGAGTTGTAGGGGTTTGATGGCACAGGCAGGGAGCCCAGCCAACAGCGAGTTGCAGTAATCCAGACGGGAGATGACAAGTGCCTGGATTAGGACCTGCGCCGCTTCCTGTGTGAGGCAGGGTCGTACTCTGCGGATGTTGTAGAGCATGAACCTACAGGAACGGGCCACCGCCTTGATGTTAGTTGAGAACGACAGGGTGTTGTCCAGGATCACGCCAAGGTTCTTAGCGCTCTGGGAGGAGGACACAATGGAGTTGTCAACCGTGATGGCGAGATCATGGAACGGGCAGTCCTTCCCCGGGAGGAAGAGCAGCTCCGTCTTGCCGAGGTTCAGCTTGAGGTGGTGATCCGTCATCCACACTGATATGTCTGCCAGACATGCAGAGATGCGATTCGCCACCTGGTCATCAGAAGGGGGAAAGGAGAAGATTAGTTGTGTGTCGTCTGCATAGCAATGATAGGAGAGACCATGTGAGGTTATGACAGAGCCAAGTGACTTGGTGTATAGCGAGAATAGGAGAGGGCCTAGAACAGAGCCCTGGGGGACACCAGTGGTGAGAGCGCGTGGTGAGGAGACAGATTCTCGCCACGCCACCTGGTAGGAGCGACCTGTCAGGTAGGACGCAATCCAAGCGTGGGCCGCGCCGGAGATGCCCAACTCGGAGAGGGTGGAGAGGAGGATCTGATGGTTCACAGTATCGAAGGCAGCCGATAGGTCTAGAAGGATGAGAGCAGAGGAAAGAGAGTTAGCTTTAGCAGTGCGGAGCGCCTCCGTGATACAGAGAAGAGCAGTCTCAGTTGAGTGACTAGTCTTGAAACCTGACTGATTTGGATCAAGAAGGTCATTCTGAGAGAGATAGCAGGAGAGCTGGCCAAGGACGGCACGTTCAAGAGTTTTGGAGAGAAAAGAAAGAAGGGATACTGGTCTGTAGTTGTTGACATCGGAGGGATCGAGTGTAGGTTTTTTCAGAAGGGGTGCAACTCTCGCTCTCTTGAAGACGGAAGGGACGTAGCCAGCGGTCAGGGATGAGTTGATGAGCGAGGTGAGGTAAGGGAGAAGGTCTCCGGAAATGGTCTGGAGAAGAGAGGAGGGGATAGGGTCAAGCGGGCAGGTTGTTGGGCGGCCGGCCGTCACAAGACGCGAGATTTCATCTGGAGAGAGAGGAGAGAAAGAGGTCAAAGCACAGGGTAGGGCAGTGTGAGCAGAACCAGCGGTGTCGTTTGACTTAGCAAACGAGGATCGGATGTCGTCGACCTTCTTTTCAAAATGGTTGACGAAGTCGTCTGCAGAGAGGGAGGAGGGGGGGGGGAGGGGGAGGAGGATTCAGGAGGGAGGAGAAGGTGGCAAAGAGCTTCCTAGGGTTAGAGGCAGATGCTTGGAATTTAGAGTGGTAGAAAGTGGCTTTAGCAGCAGAGACAGAAGAGGAAAATGTAGAGAGGAGGGAGTGAAAGGATGCCAGGTCCGCAGGGAGGCGAGTTTTCCTCCATTTCCGCTCGGCTGCCCGGAGCCCTGTTCTGTGAGCTCGCAATGAGTCGTCGAGCCACGGAGCGGGAGGGGAGGACCGAGCCGGCCTGGAGGATAGGGGACATAGAGAGTCAAAGGATGCAGAAAGGGAGGAGAGGAGGGTTGAGGAGGCAGAATCAGGAGATAGGTTGGAGAAGGTTTGGGCAGAGGGAAGAGATGATAGGATGGAAGAGGAGAGAGTAGCGGGGGAGAGAGAGCGAAGGTTGGGACGGCGCGATACCATCCGAGTAGGGGCAGTGTGGGAAGTGTTGGATGAGAGCGAGAGGGAAAAGGATACAAGGTAGTGGTCGGAGACTTGGAGGGGAGTTGCAATGAGGTTAGTGGAAGAACAGCATCTAGTAAAGATGAGGTCAAGCGTATTGCCTGCCTTGTGAGTAGGGGGGGAAGGTGAGAGGGTGAGGTCAAAAGAGGAGAGGAGTGGAAAGAAGGAGGCGGAGAGGAATGAGTCAAAGGTAGACATGGGGAGGTTAAAGTCACCCAGAACTGTGAGAGGTGAGCCGTCCTCAGGAAAGGAGCTTATCAAGGCATCAAGCTCATTGATGAACTCTCCAAGGGAACCTGGAGGGCGATAAATGATAAGGATGTTAAGCTTGAAAGGGCTGGTAACTGTGACAGCATGGAATTCAAAGGAGGCGATAGACAGATGGGTAAGGGGAGAAAGAGAGAATGACCACTTGGGAGAGATGAGGATCCCGGTGCCACCACCCCGCTGACCAGAAGCTCTCGGGGTGTGCGAGAACACGTGGGCAGACGAAGAGAGAGCAGTAGGAGTAGCAGTGTTATCTGTGGTGAGCCATGTTTCCGTCAGTGCCAAGAAGTCGAGGGACTGGAGGGACGCATAGGCTGAGATGAGCTCTGCCTTGTTGGCCGCGGATCGGCAGTTCCAGAGGCTACCGGAGACCTGGAACTCCACGTGGGTCGTGCGGGCTGGGACCACCAGGTTAGGGTGGGCGCGGCCACGCGGTGTGAGGCGTTTGTATGGTCTGTGCAGAGAGGAGAGAACAGGGATAGACAGACACATATTTGACAGGCTACAGAAGAGGCTACGCTAAAGCAAAGGGGATTAGAATGACAAGTGGGCTACACGTCTCGAATGTTCAGAAAGTTAAGCTTACGTAGCAAAAAATCAATAAAATTAAAAATCTTATTGACTAAAATGATATAGTACTGCTGGCTGGTGAAGTAGCCTGGCTAGCAGTAGCTGCGTTGTTGAAAGTGAAGCTGGCTAGGTGACCTCGACAGTTTCTCTAAGTTTCTCTAAACTACACAATTATCATGGATACAAGGACAGCAAAGACAACTAGCTAACACTACGCTAATCAAGTCGTTCCGTTGTAATGTAAGTTTCTACAGTGCTGCTATTCGGTAGAAGTTGGCTAGCTAGCAGTGTTAGCTAGCAGTGTTGGCTAGGTAGGAGGACGGCAGCGCGGCAGGCGAAACTAGCTGGCTAGCTAACCGATAATTACTCAGAGTTACACAATTATCTTAGATACAAAGCTAGCAAAGAAAACTATGTAGCTAGCTAACACTACACAAAACAAGTCGTTCCGTTGTATTGTAATCGTTTCTACAATGCTCTTCGGTGGCAAGCTGGCTAGCTAGCAGTGTTGGCTACGTTGCGTTAATTTCGAACGAAAATAGCTCGCTAGCGAACCTCAATAACGACGCAATTATGTTTGATAAAAGACGGCTATGTAGCTAGCTAAGATCAAACAAATCAAACCGTTGTACTGTAATGAAAATGAAAATCAGACCGTTGTACTATAATGAAATGTAATGAAAAGTTATACTACTATTCGGTAGACGGTGGACGTTTGCTAGCTGCTGGGCAGATAGCAGTGGACAACGAGACGACGAAATACGATAATTACGCAGTTATCTTTGATACACAGACGGCTATGTAGCTAGTTAAGAAGAAATTGCTAAGGTTGGACAAATTAAATCGTTGTACTATAATGAAATGTAATGAAAAGTTATAAAAGTTATACTACCTGCAGAGCGAATGCAGAGCGAATGCAAATGCGACCGCTCGCCCCAAACCGAGCGGTCGCATTTGCCCACAAAGACAGTTTTGGGGCACTGCGACCATATTACAGAATTCAGACAGTCATATACATTCTGGGTTCCTCCATGCTATATTCTTTTGAGGAGGTAATTTCTTATTTTTTTCAACTTTATTTAATCACGTAGGCCAGATTGAGAACAAGTTCTCATTTAAAACTGCAACCTGGCCAAGATAAAGCAAAGCAGTGCGACACAAACAACACAGAGTTACACATGGAATAAGCAAACGTACAGTCAATAACACAATAGAAAATTCTATATACAGTGTGTGCAAATGAGGTAAGATTAGGCAATAAATAGGCCGTAGTGGCGAAGTAATTACAATTTAGCAATTAAACACTGGAGTGATAGATGTGCAGAAGATGAATGTGCAAGTAGAGATACTGGGGTGCAAAGGAGCAAAATAAATAAATAACAATATGGGGATGAGGTAGTTGGATGGGCTATGTACAGGTGCAATGATCTGTAAGCTGCTCTGACAGCTGATGCTTAAAGTTAGCGAGGGAGATATGCGTCTCCAGCTTCAGTGATTTTTGCAATTGGTTCCAGTCATTGGCAGCAGAGAACTGGAAGGAAAGGCGGCCAAAGGAGGAATTGTCTTTAGGGGTGACCAGTGAAATATACCTGCTGGAGCGCGTGCTACGGGTGGGTGCTGCTATGGTGACCAGGGACCTGAGATAAGGCGGGGGCTTTACCAAGCAAAGACTTATAGATGACCTGGAGCCAGTGGGTTTGGCGAAGAATATGAAGTGAGGGCCAGCCATCAAGAGCATACAGGTCGCAGTGGTGCGTAGTATATGGGGCTTTGGTGACAAAACGGATGGCACTGTGATAGACTGCATGCAATTTGCTGAGTGTTGGAGGCTATTTTGTAAATGACATCGCTGAAGTCAAGGATCGGTAGGATAGTCAGTTTTACGAGGGTATGTTTGGCAGCATGAGTGAAGGACGCTTTGTTGCGAAATAGGAAGCCGATTCTAGATTTCATTTTGGATTGGAGATGCGTATTGTGAGCTAGGAAGGAGAGTTTACAGTCTAACCAAACACCTAGGTATTTGTAGATGCCTACATATTCTAAGTCAGAACCGTCCAGAGTAGTGATGCTGGACGGGCGGGCAGGTGCAGGCAGCGATCGGTTGAAGAGCATGCATTGAGTTTTACTTGCATTTAAGAGCAGTTAGAGGCTACAGAAGGAGAGTTGTATGGCGTTGAAGCTCGTCTGGAGGTTAGTTAACACATTGTCCAAAGAAGGGCCAGAAGTATACAGAATGGTGTCGTCTGCGTAGAGGTGGATCAGAGAATCACCAGCAGCAAGAGCGACATCATTGATGTATACAGAGAAAAGAATCGTCCCGAGAATTGAACCCTGTGGCACCCCCATGGGGACTGCCAGAAGTCCGGACAACAGGCCCTCCGATTTGACACACTGAACTCTATCTGAGAAGTAGTTGGTGAACCAGGCGAGGCAGTCATTTGAGAAACCAAGGCTGTTGAGTCTGACAATAAGTATGTGGTGATTGATAGAGTCGAAAGCCTTGGCCAGGTCGATGAATACGGCTGCACAGTATTGTCTTTTATCGACGGCGGTTATAGTATCGTTTAGGACCTTGAGTGTGGCTGAGGTGCACCCATGACCAGCTCGGAAACCAGATTGCATAGCGGAGAAGGTACAGTGGGATTCGAAATGGTCGATGATCTGTTTGTAACTTCTTGTCAATAGGGGGGCGTTGTTTTCACTTTGGAAAAAATCGTGCCCAAATGAAACGGCCTCCTATTCTTTTCTAGATAATACAATATGCATATTATTATTACTATTGGATAGAAAACACTCAGAAGTTTCTAAAACTGTTTGAATTATATCTGTGAGTAAAACAGAACTCATTTTGCAGCAAACTTCCATACAGGAAGTGAAAAATCTGAAAACGAGGCTCTGTTTCAGGGCCTGCCTATTCAGCTGGCTTTCATTTATCGATATGCATGCACTTCATACGCCTTCCAGAAGATGTCAACAGGCAGTGGAAGGTGGAATGGGGTGTCTAGCTTGATCTGAGGCCGAACAAGAGCTTTTGGAGTGATAGGTTCGGAATTTTATTTGTCTTCGAAGGTGCGCGGCGGAGCTCGACATTGTCTTCTGAAAAGCGTTCGGTTTACACGGCGAATATCTCCGGCTCTGATTTTATTTGATACATATGATAATAACATCATAAAGTAGGATTTTTCAACCAAGTTTTATCAGTTTATTCAACATTTATTGGGACTTTTGGAGTTTTCCGTTCTTTGCGTCAAGAGAGGATGGGAATGTTAGCAACTTTGGCTAGCATTGTGGCACGAATTCGACAGAAGAAATGGACATTCTAAAACCAAACAACGATTTATTCTGGACCAAGGACTCCTTGTACAACATTCTGATGGAAGCTCAGCAAAAGTAAGAAAACATTTATGATGTTATTTCGTATTTCTGTGTAAAATGTTGACTCCTATTCTCCGCCGTTTTGGTGAGCGCTGTCTCACAATAACGCAAGCTGTATTTTATGGTAAAGTTATTTTTAAAAATCTAACACAGCGGTTGCATTAAGAACCAGTGTGTCTTTCATTTGCCATACAACAAGTATTTTTATGTAAAGTTTATGATGAGTTCTTTGGTCAGATTAGGTGAGTGTCCAAAATATCTCTTGAGATTCTGGTGAATTGATGCTACGTATTCACAATGTATAACCAGGATTTGTAGCTATAAATATGCACATTTTCGAACAAAACATAATTGTATTGTATAACATGATGTTATAAGACTGTCATCTGATGAATTTGTTCAAGGCTAGTGATTAATTTTATATCTTTTGCTGTTTTTTGCGAAAGCTACCTTTGCGGTGAATAAATGCGTTTGTGTGTCCTCCTCCCAGAGTGCTAAGAACCTTGGCGTGATCCTGGACAACACCCTGTCGTTCTCAACTAACATCAAGGCGGTGACCCGTTCCTGTAGGTTCATGCTCTACAACATTCGCAGAGTACGACCCTCCCTCACGCAGGAAGCGGCGCAGGTCCTAATCCAGGCACTTGTCATCTCCCGTCTGGATTACTGCAACTCGCTGTTGGCTGGGCTCCCTGCCTGTGCCATTAAACCCCTACAACTCATCCAGAACGCCGCAGCCCGTCTGGTGTTCAACTTTCCCAAGTTCTCTCACGTCACCCCGCTCCTCCGCTCTCTCCACTGGCTTCCAGTTGAAGCTCGCATCCGCTACAAGACCATGGTGCTTGCCTACGGAGCTGTGAGGGGAACGGCACCTCCGTACCTTCAGGCTCTGATCAGGCCCTACACCCAAACAAGGGCACTGCGTTCATCCACCTCTGGCCTGCTCGCCTCCCTACCTCTGAGGAAGTACAGTTCCCGCTCAGCCCAGTCAAAACTGTTCGCTGCTCTGGCACCCCAATGGTGGAACAAACTCCCTTACGACGCCAGGTCAGCGGAGTCAATCACCACCTTCCGGAGACACCTGAAACCCCACCTCTTTAAGGAATACCTAGGATAGGATAAAGTAATCCTTCTAACCCCCCCCCCCCTTAAAAGAGTTAGATGCACTATTGTAAAGTGGTTGTTCCACTGGATATCATAAGGTGAATGCACCAATTTGTAAGTCGCTCTGGATAAGAGCGTCTGCTAAATGACTTAAATGTAAATGTAAATGTCTGTTTGGCTATTGTGGTAAGCTAATATAATTCTATATTGTGTTTTCGCTGTAAAACACTTAAAAAATCGGAAATATTGGCTGGATTCACAAGATGTTTATCTTTCATTTGATGTACACCATGTATTTTTCATAAATGTTTTATGATGAATATCTATGTATTTCACGTTGCTCTCTGTAATTATTCTGGCTGCGTTTGTGCTATTTTTGATGGTAGCTGCAATGTAAAACTATGATTTATACCTCAAATATGCACATTTTCGAACAAAACATAAATGTATTGTATAACATGTTATAAGACTGTCATCTGATGAAGTTGTTTCTTGGTTAGTGACTAATTTTATCTCTATTTTGTCGGTTTTGTGAAAGCTACCTATGCGGTGGAAACATGGTGAAAATATGCGGTTGTGTGTTTGGCTATTGTGGTTAGCTAATAGAAATACGTATTGTGTATTCGCTGTAAAACATTTTAAAAATCGTAAATGATGGCTGGATTCACAAGATGTTTATCTTTCATTTGCTGTATTGGACTTGTGATTTCATGAAAATTATATTATATGATATCGCTGTCCCGTTAGGCTAGGCTATGCTAGTCAGCTTTTTTGATGAGGAGGATCCCGGATTCGGGAGAGAGAAGCGGTAGAGATTTTAACTTGGCTTTCGAAGACCTTAGAAAGGCAGGGTAGGATAGATATAGGTCTGTAACAGTTTGGGTCTAGAGTGTCTCCCTTTCCAATCTATGGGAATCTCAGACAATACGAAAGAGGTTGAACAGGCTAGTAATAGGGGTTGTAACAATTGCGGCGGATAATTTTAGAAGAGAGGGTCCAGATTGTCTAGCCGAGCTGATTTGTAGGGGTCCAGATTTTGCAGCTCTTTCAGAACATCAGCTATCTGGATTTGGGTGAAGGAGAAATGGGGAAAGCTTGGGCAAGTTGCTGTGGGGGGTGCAGAGCTGTTGACCAGGTTAGGGGTAGCCAGGTGGAAAGCATGGGCAGCCGTAGAAAAATGCTTATTGAAATTGTCAATTATCATGGATTTATCGGTGGTGACAGTGTTTCCTAGCCTCAGTGCAGTGGGCAGCTGGTAGGAGGTGCTCATATTCTCCATGGACTTTACAGTGTCCCAGAACATTTTGAAGTTTGTGCTACAGGATGCACATTTCTGTTTGAAAAAGCTAGCCTTTGCTTTCCTAACTGCCTGTGTATATTGGTTCCTAACTTCGCTGAAAAGTTGCATATCGCAGGGGCTATTCGATGCTAATGCAGTACACCACAGGATGTTTTTGTGTTGGTCAAGGGCAGTCAGGTCTGGAGTGAACCAAGGGCTATATCTGTTCCTAGTTCTACATTTTTTAAAGGGGCATGCTTATTTAAGATGGTGAGGAAAGCACTTTTAAAGAATAACCAGGCATCCTCTACTGACGGAATGAGGTCAATATCCTTCCAGGATACCCGGGCGAGGTCGATTAGAAAGGCCTGCTCACTGAAGTGTTTTAGGGAGCATTTGACAGTGATGAGGGGTGGTCGTTTGACCGCAGACCCATTACAGACTCAGGCAATGAGGCAGTGATCGCTGAAATCCTGGTTGAAGACAGCAGAGGTGTATTTAGAGGGCAGGTTGGTCAGGATGATATCTACGAGAGTGCCCGTGTTTACGGATTTGGGGTTGTACCTGGTAGGTTCATTGATAATTTGTGTGAGATTGAGGGCATCTAGCTTAGATTGTAGGACGGCCGGGGTGTTAAGTATGTCCCAGTTTAGGTCACCTAACAGTACGAGTTCTGAAGATAGATGGGGGGCAATCAATTCAGATATGGTGTCCAGGGCACAGCTGGGGTCTGAAGGTGGTCTATAACAAGCGGCAATGGTGAGAGACTTGTTTCTGGAAAGGTGGATTTTTAAAAGTAGAAGCTCGAATTGTTTAGGCACAGACCTGGATAGTATGACAGAACTCTGCAGGCTAATTCCGCCCCCTTTGGCAGTTCTATCTTGTCGGAAAAATGTATAGTTAGGGATGGAAATTTCAGGATTTTTGGTGGCCTTCCTAAGCCAGGATTCAGACACGGCTAAGACATCCGGGTTGGCAGAGTGTGCTGAAGCAGTGAATAAAACAAACTTAGGGAGGAGGCTTCGAATGTTAACATGTATGAAACCAAGGCTTTTACGGTTACAGAAGTCAACAAATGAGAGCGCCTGGGGAATGGGAGTGGAGCTAGGCTCGGCAGGGCTTGGATTAATCTCTACATCACCAGAGGAACAGAGGAGGAATAGGATAAGGGTATGGCTGAAGGCTATAAGAACTGGTCGTCTAGTGCGTTCGGAACAGAGAGTAAAAGGAGCAGGTTACTGGGCGCGGAAGAATAGATTCAAGGCATAATGTACAAACAAGGGTAAGGTAGGATGTGAATACAGTGGAGGTAAACCTAGGCATTGAGTAATGATGAGAGAGGTTTTGTCTCTAGAGACACCATTTAAACCAGTTGTGGTCACCGCATGTGTGGGAGGTGGAACAAAAGGGCTAGCTGAGGCATGTTGAGCAGGGCTGGAGGCTCTACAGTGAAATAAGACGATAATCACTAACCAAAACAGCAATGGACAAGGCATATTGACATTACGGAGAGGCATGCGTAGGCATGTGATCATAGGGTCCAGTGAGTAGCTAGGCGAGCTGGAGACACGGCGATTCAGACAGCTAGCAGGCCGGGGCTAGCAGAAGGGCCTTAGGGGACGTTGTGACAGAAGAGTCTGTTGAAGCCTTACGTCGGTAGACCAGTCGTGATGGTTCGGCAGGGCTCCGTGTAGGCAGTAAAAGGGTCCAGGCCAATTGGCAAAATAGGTATTGCAGCCCAAGAAATCTTCAGCTAGCCAGGAGGTGTGCCTAGCTCGGGGCTAGCTCCAGGCTAACTGGTGCTTGCTTCGGGACAGAGACGTTAGCCAGGAGTTGCCACTCGGATAGCAGCTAGATGGTGGCGATGATCCGATGTAAAGGTTCAGAGCTTGCGGTAGGAATCCGGAGATGTGGAGATGTGGTCGATGGGGTAGAGAAAGAGCAGTCCGATATGCTCTGGGTTGAATCGTGCTGTGCAGACTGGCAGGAGTTGTCCGGGCTGAGGTTAGCTGATGACCGCTAGCAGTGGCTAACTGACTACTAGCTAGTAGCTAGTTAGCTGGCAAGCTTCTGTTGGGGTTTCCGGTTCTCAAGAATAGAAAATAGCAGATCCATACCACATTGGGTGAGGCGGGTTGCAGGAGAGTATGTTGAAATTGAGGTTAACAACATGAAAAAATGTATACGAAGAAAAAAAAGATATACACGGGACACGACAAGACAAAGACGTCTGACTGCTACGCCATCTTGGAGTTTTTGAAATCCTATGATATACAGGTAGCCGACAGAAAGGGCTGCCTCGCTTCTAGCTCTTAGGAAACTTTGCAGTATTTAGTTTTTTTTATGTATTATTTATTACATTGTTAGCCCAGAATTTTTTTTTGTTATTCTTAATTCCATTTGCTTACTCAAATTTGTGTGTATTGAGTATATGTTGGGAAATTGTTAGATATTACTTGTTAGATATTACTGATATTAACATCTGCTAAACACGTGTATGTGACCAATAACATTTGATTTGAGGTACCATTTTCTATAAAACAAAATGGCTTCCATGGTTTTTGCGACTGGTTGGATCTTCACCATTTTCTAGGGCTCTAGAAACCAATCTGACAGGGGGGAGCTTTTCGGCACAACACCGGAAAACAATCTTTTGCATGATGTATAATTCAACATGGAAAGTTAGAGGTAGAATTAGAGGTAGAAGTTCTACGTGAAAAATGCTAACGAGAACAACATTTATGGCAGGTGTAATTGACGGAGTTGAGATAAAATTATACAAATCAAGTATTTATATACATTATTGCCGATTTATTTGTAGTTGCAAAATGTCCCAAAATCTGAAAATTTACAAATGCAAGCAAAATCACAATTTTTGCCTGTGGTGCCTGGCCTTATCAACCTATGTATAACATATTAGTAGGCCTAGTAATCGTGTGTAGAGCAGGCAATGTGAGAAACCACTCTTTGATCCAATGGGCTCTTTAGACATACACAGCCTAGTGCGTTTATTATATTTGGAGAGACTCACTGCAGATGCGTATGAGAACATAGCTGTGCCTCTCCTTCATCAGACTGCTGGCCTGCTCCATGCTCTTCTCCTTTTCACTCAGGTTCACCAGCTCCCCTGTCCTGTCCATCAGATCCACACAGTCTGTAGAGTACATCTGTAATGTGACCTTTACACTGGGATCTCTGTCTATTACATTTTCACTTATTGGTATTTACTCAGTCAGGAGACAATCTGGCAGGCTGTTTCTATAATTTCCAGTCATTGGCACAGATACCATGTGCATATAACCGCACACGGAAATGTACTGTATAATATATATCCAATAGTATTTGTATCATGCTTTCAGACTCTTATCTTTTAAAAATAATGTTTTAAATATTTTGTTTTATGTGTAATGCAATTGCCTTTATGTGTTTGGACCCGAGGAAGAGTAGCTTGATGGGGATCCCTAATAAATACAAATACAAACAACACTATCAGGTGCTTCTGAGGTTGAATAAAGAATCTAATACAACATATCTGAAGTTCAACTGTAAATGATTCTGCTCTGTGGGAGATGTACGGAACTGCACCTTGAGAATCCAGACAACATCTCTCCTTCAAACTGTGGATGAAGTCTATCACCCTGCAGTTCAGGTTAAACAGTTCTGTTTGGCCCTCTTTCAAAGTAAGAGAAGAGAAGTACGTTTGTACATTTCTTCTAACATTGTATTACATTCATATGACATCGTACATCACAAAAGTACATCTAATGTTTAAATGTGTTATTCTCAAATGATCTGTTTATATCTCCATAGGTCTCCGATGGTTTCATTAGAGGTCAGCTGTTGGCCTCCATTGAGATGATGGAATTATACTCCATCATGATGATGATGATGATATAGCACTCTTTCACTTACCTCCAAACTGCACGGTGACAAACATTTCACCTTGTCTCTACACAAAACGCTTCAGACCAGACCTCTAAAGCCACCTCCCATAATGTTGCTACAAGTATCTGAAGCACTCGCCTCTTCCATAGAGCCAAAGGAGTGATGAGTTTGGGCTTAGCACACAGTGCCACAATAGTCAACAACAAAAAAAGAAAATCTATGTTGTTGACTACTGTCATACTTAGTGACTAAGCTTCTGCACTGAGGAGGCCATTGTAAATTGCTTCTGCAGTTGCTCTGAGTAAACCAACAGTTGACAGGATACGTTATCCATTTGGCATTTTAAAGCCAGACCTGTAAACAGTTTTGAACTGTTGCAGAGCAAGCAAAAATGTTTGTCTTATACACACATCGAAAGCACATTCCCCCTGGTTGATAACCCATCTGACTCCCCCTCGTCTCTCCTTTCAATAGAAGAGAAGACAGAACCTTTTATGTGAGGGAAGTGTTATTGTTTGTTTCCATGGAGTCAACACACAGTCACACAAGTCCTCTGGCTTTTACTGCTACTTGTTGAACACTGAGGTCTGACTTAGATACTGTGGGGGATGACTTTGTTTGTCAGCCGACCACTAACTGGGATTAGACTGACCATTACACGTAGAGGCAATGCTACTCTACTACCTAGTGAATTATAATGACAAGCCAGTTGTTACCATTCGCATCATTCGCACAACAAATCTAAGAGAGAAATGATTTGTCTTTTGTTTAGAAACATTAGGATCAGGGATCTGAGCTTTTCCTCTTATTTCACAATACCACACAAGTTGTATTTAATACATTCCACACATTCCGCACATAACACCATAACAATGACCAGTACAGGAGATCATCTGAGGACCTCAGTCCATTCACGGCATGTCCTGCTGACTTGTATGCTACATCAAATCAAATTGTGTTTGTTACATGCTTCGCAAACAACAGGTGTAGAATAACAGTGAAATGATTACTTACAGTCCCTCCCAACAATAAATATAGAAAAAAAAATGTTTAATTGAAAAATAACAGGAGGGATAAATACACAATGAGTAATGATAACTTGGCTATATACTGTACACAGGGTACCAGTACCGAGTCAATGTGCATGGGGTACGAGGTAATTGAGGTAGATATGTACAGTGGGGAGAACAAATATTTCATACACTGACGATTTTGCAGGTTTTCCTACTTACAAAGCATGTCTGTAATATTTATCATAGGTACACTTCAACTGTGAGAGACGGAATCTAAAACAAAAATCCAGAAAATCACATTGTATGATTTTTAAGTAATTAATTTGCATTTTATTGCATGACATAAGTATTTGATACATCAGAAAAGCAGAACTTAATATTTGGTACAGAAACCTTTGTTTGCAATTACAGAGATCAAACGTTTCCTGTAGTTCTTGACCAGGTTTGCACACACTGCAGCAGGGATTTTGGCCCACTCCTCCATACAGACCTTCTCCAGATCCTTCAGGTTTTGGGGCTGTCGCTGGGCAATACGGACTTTCAGCTCCCTCCAAGATTTTCTATTGGGTTCAGGTCTGGAGACTGGCTAGGCCACTCCAGGACCTTCTTACGGAGCCACTCCTTAGTTACCCTGGCTGTGTGTTTCGGGTCGTTGTCATGCTGGAAGACCCAGCCACGATCCATCTTCAATGCTCTTACTGAGGGAAGGAGGTTGTTGGCCAAGATCTCGTGATACATGGCCCCATCCATCCTCCCCTCAATACGGTGCAGTCATCCTGTCCCCTTTGCAGAAAAGCATCCCCAAAGAATGATGTTTCCACCTCCATGCTTCACGGTTGGGATGGTGTTCTTGGGGTTGTACTCATCATTCTTCTTCCTCCAAACACGGCGAGTGGAGTTTAGACCAAAAAGCTCTATTTTTGTCTCATTAGACCACATGACCGTCTCCCATTCCTCCTCCGGATCATCCAGATGGTCATTGGCAAACTTCAGACGGGCCTGGACATGCGCTGGCTTGAGCAGGGGGACTTTGCTTGCGCTGCAGGATTTTAATCCATGACGGCGTAGTGTGTTACTAATGGTTTTCTTTGAGACTGTGGTCCCAGCTCTCTTCAGGTCATTGACCAGGTCCTGCCGTGTAGTTCTGGGCTGATCCCTCACCTTCCTCATCATCATTGATGCCCCACGAGGTGAGATCTTGCATGGAGCCCCAGACCGAGGGTGATTGACCGTCATCTTGAACTTCTTCCATTTTCGAATAATTGCGCCAACAGTTGCTGCCTTCTCACCAAGCTGCTTGCCTATTGTCCTGTAGCCCACCCAGCAGGTCTACATTTTTTTCCCTGATGTCCTTACACAGCTCTCTGGTCTTGGCCATTGTGGAGAGGTTGGAGTCTGTTTGATTGAGTGTGTGGACAGGTGTTTTTATACAGGTAACGAGTTCAAACAGGTGCAGTTAATACAGGTAATGAGTGGAGAACAGGAGGGCTTCTTAAAGAAAAACTAACAGGTCTGTGAGAGCCAGAATTCTTACTGGTTGGTAGGTGATCAAATAGTTATGTCATGCAATAAAATGCAAATGAATTACTTAAAAATCATACAATGTGATTTTCTGGATTTTTGTTTTAGATTCCGTCTCTCACAGTTGAAGTGTACCTATGATACAAATAACAGACCTCTACATGCTTTGTAAGTAGGAAAACCTGCAAAATCGTCAGTGTATCAAATACTTGTTCTCCCCACTGTACATATAGGTAAGGATAAAGTAAGTAGGCAACAGGACAGATAATAAATGAATGAAGAGAGTTAGTGCGAAAAGGGTCATGATTAAACCATCAACGCTGAACTATCAATCAACTCTTTCCCATTGTACGACCATGAAGAGAATGTGCGTTGTTCATGCTCAAATTACACTGTCAATCAGATGAGACAAGAATACCAGACCATCTAACACTTGATATATTGTACATGCCAGTGAATGAGGCACTATAGAGCACCTCAGTGAGACAATTAGATTAGCCTTGTTCAGTGAGCACCATTTTTCATGGCCAAATGTACAGTAAACCATGTACAGTATCAGGATCACTGATTCATGACAGGAAGGAAGCTATGTCTGTAACATTAATTGGTTGCTACTTAAAGTCCCCAGGACATTCACAGTATTAGGCAAGACTGCCTTCTCTTCTTGTGCACCAGATGCATGGAATAATCCACAATCCATGCTTCATCTAGATATCTTAGTGCTACTGAATTCATTTAAATATTGATGGGAGACTCTGTTACGGAGGAGGGTAAATGCTTTTTTTTAGGCTGGATCATGTTGTGTTGTATTGTATTGTTGTATGTTTTAATTGTGTAATGTATTGATTATTACTGCCTTCTTGTCCAGGTCTCCCTTGAAAAAGAGACTCTAGGTCTCAAAGGGCTTTTCCTGGTTAAATAAAGGTTAAATAAACATTTCAAAAATGACCCTCCAGTCACAGGTAAAGTATACTGTTGATATAGAGGTTAGTACAGTAAAGATACATTTGGGTGAGGATGGCATTGTTAAACAAGTAAGAGATATTGGCCAGAATGGCCACTTCTAAAAGGATGACTGGTGGAAGTCTTATTTAGTCATGTCAGAAAGGGGGTGAGAGTCGGGATGTTGTTGTGTAGAAAACACCAGTAAATTATGCTGGTAGCATCTTTAAAAAACACCACAGTGTCATTTCAGGAAGCCCCTGGGAGGACATTAAAAGGAGAATGCCCTGTGCCCCGTAACCTGGAATCATCCGGGAATTTGGATAAAAGCTGGGAAAGCTGTAGAAATCAGACTCACAGTGTTATGCTGATGAAGGAGGACCCAAAAGCGACGTAATAGAAACAGAGTCTTTATTCCAGTCTTAGACAAAAACGATACTCCTGATATATCTAAGGTAAAAACAAAACAGGAAAACTGAAATCCTCTCGTCAGTAGAGATGAACGACTGGAGACGCGACCACTAGACACCTGCTCACATGCAGCATCTGATGAAGGCAAAAACACGACAGGGCGGAACAAGGACACTGAACAGCAAACATCAAACAAGAATCCGACAAGGACTGAAGCGGAAAACAGAGCAAGAAATAGGAACTCTAATGAGGGCAAAAATAGGGGACAGGTGTGAAAGAGTAAATGAGGTCGTTAGGAGAATGAGAAACAGCTGGGAGCAGGAACGGAACGATAGAGAGAGAGCGGGAGAGGGAGAAAGGGAGGAGGAGAGAGAAGGATAGAAAAGAGGGAAAGAACCTAATAAGACCAGCAGAGGGAAGCACAGGGACAAGACATGATGATCAAAAACATGACAGTACCCCCCCACTCACCGAGCGCCTCCTGGCGCACTCGAGGAGGAACCCTGGCGGCAACGAAGGAAATCATCAATCAACGAACGGTCCAGCACATCCCGAGATGGAACCCAACTCCTCTCCTCAGGACCGTAACCCTCCCAATCCACTAAATACTGGTGACCACGTCCCCGAGAACGCATGTCCATGATCTTCCGTACCTTGTAAATAGGTGCGCCCTCGACAAGGACGGGAGGGGGGGAGGGAAGACGAACGGGAGCGCGAAGAAAAGGCTTGACACAAGAGACATGGAAAACAGGGTGGACGCGACGAAGATGTCGCGGAAGAAGCAGTCGCACAGCGACAGGATTGACGACCTGAGAGACACGGAACGGACCAATGAACCGCGGAGTCAACTTGCGAGAAGCTGTCGTAAGGGGAAGGTTACGAGTGGAAAGCCACACTCTCTGACCGCGACAATACCTAGGACTCTTAATCCTACGTTTATTGGCGGCTCTCACAGTCTGCGCCCTGTAACGGCAAAGTGCAGACCTGACCCTCCTCCAAGTGCGCTCACAACGTTGGACAAAAGCCTGAGCGGAGGGAACGCTGGACTCGGCGAGCTGGGACGAGAACAGAGGAGGCTGGTAACCAAGACTACTCTGAAACGGAGATAGCCCGGTAGCAGACGAAGGAAGCGAGTTGTGAGCGTACTCAGCCCAGGGGAGCTGTTCTGCCCAAGACGCAGGGTTTCGAAACGAAAGGCTGCGTAAAATGCGACCAATCGACTGATTGGCCCTTTCTGCTTGACCGTTAGACTGGGGATGAAATCCGGAAGAGAGACTGACGGAAGCACCAATCAAACGACAGAACTCCCTCCAAAACTGTGACGTGAATTGCGGACCTCTGTCTGAAACGGCGTCTAACGGGAGGCCATGAATTCTGAACACATTCTCAATGATGATTTGTGCCGTCTCCTTAGCGGAAGGAAGCTTAGCGAGGGGAATGAAATGTGCCGCCTTAGAGAACCTATCGATAACCGTAAGAATCACAGTCTTCCCCGCAGACGAAGGCAGACCGGTAATAAAGTCTAAGGCGATGTGAGACCATGGTCGAGAAGGAATGGGAAGCGGTCTGAGACGACCGGCAGGAGGAGAGTTACCTGACTTAGTCTGCGCGCAGTCCGAACAAGCAGCCACGAAACGGCGCGTGTCCCGCTCCTGAGTAGGCCACCAAAACCGCTGGCGAATAGAAGCAAGCGTACCCCGAACGCCGGGGTGGCCAGCTAACTTGGCAGAATGAGCCCACTGAAGAACAGCCAGACGAGTAGAGACAGGAACAAACAGAAGGTTACTAGGACAAGCGCGCGGCGACGCAGTGTGAGTGAGTGCTTGCTTTACCTGTCTCTCAATTCCCCAGACAGTCAACCCGACAACACGCCCTTCAGGAAGAATCCCCTCGGGGTCGGTAGAAACCACAGAAGAACTAAAGAGACGGGATAAGGCATCAGGCTTGGTGTTCTTATTCCCCGGGCGATAGGAAATCACGAACTCGAAACGAGCGAAAAACAACGCCCAACGAGCTTGACGTGCATTAAGTCGTTTGGCAGAACGGATGTACTCAAGGTTCTTATGGTCAGTCCAAACGACAAAAGGAACGGTCGCCCCCTCCAACCACTGTCGCCATTCGCCTATGGCTAAGCGGATAGCGAGCAGTTCGCGGTTACCCACATCATAGTTGCGTTCCGATGGCGACAGGCGATGAGAAAAGTAAGCGCAAGGATGAACCTTATCGTCAGACTGGAAGCGCTGGGACAGAATGGCTCCCACGCCCACCTCTGAAGCGTCAACCTCGACAATGAATTGTTTAGTGACGTCAGGAGTAACAAGGATAGGGGCGGATGTAAAACGCTTCTTGAGGAGATCAAAAGCTCCCTGGGCGGAACCGGACCACTTAAAGCAAGTCTTGACAGAAGTCAGAGCTGTGAGAGGGGCAGCCACTTGACCGAAATTACGAATGAAACGCCGATAGAAATTAGCGAAACCGAGAAAGCGCTGCAACTCGACACGTGACTTAGGAACAGGCCAATCGCTGACAGCCTGGACCTTAGCGGGATCCATCTGAATGCCTTCAGCGGAAATAACAGAACCGAGAAAAGTGACAGAGGAGACATGAAAGGCGCACTTCTCAGCCTTCACGTAGAGACAATTCTCTAAAAGGCGCTGGAGTACACGTCGAACGTGCTGAACATGAATCTCGAGTGACGGTGAAAAAATCAGGATATCGTCAAGGTAAACAAAAACAAAGATGTTCAGCATGTCTCTCAGTACATCATTAACTAATGCCTGAAAGACAGCTGGAGCATTAGAGAGACCGAACGGCAGAACCCGGTATTCAAAATGCCCTAACGGAGTGTTAAACGCCGTTTTCCACTCGTCCCCCTCTCTGATGCGTACGAGATGGTAAGCGTTACGAAGGTCCAACTTAGTAAAGAACCTGGCTCCCTGCAGCATCTCGAAGGCTGACGACATAAGGGGAAGCGGATAACGATTCTTAACCGTTATGTCATTCAGCCCTCGATAATCCACGCAGGGGCGCAGAGTACCGTCCTTCTTCTTAACAAAGAAAAACCCCGCTCCGGCGGGAGAGGAAGAAGGCACCACAGTACCGGCGTCGAGAGAAACAGACAGATAATCCTCGAGAGCCTTACGTTCGGGAGCCGACAGAGAGAATAGTCTACCCCGAGGAGGAGTGGTCCCCGGAAGGAGATCAATACAACAATCATACGACCGGTGAGGAGGAAGAGAGCTGGCTCTGGACCGACTGAAGACCGTGCGTAGATCATGATATTCCTCCGGCACTCCTGTCAAATCACCAGGTTCCTCCTGAGTAGAGGGGACAGAAGAAACAGGAGGTATAGCAGACATTAAACACTTCACATGACAAGAAACATTCCAGGATAGGATAGAATTACTAGACCAATTAATAGAAGGATTATGACATACTAGCCAGGGATGACCCAAAACAACAGGTGTAAAAGGTGAACGAAAAATCAAAAAGGAAATGGTCTCACTGTGGTTACCAGATACTGTGAGGGTTAAAGGTAGTGTCTCACATCTGATACTGGGGAGAGAACTACCATCTAAGGCGAACATGGGCGTGGGCCTCCCTAACTGTCTGAGAGGAATCTCATGTTTCCGAGCCCATGCTTCGTCCATAAAACAACCCTCAGCCCCAGAGTCTATCAAGGCACTGCAGGAAGCAGCCGAACCGGTCCAGCGTAGATGGACCGACAAGGTAGTACAGGATCTTGATGGAGAGACCTGAGTAGTAGCGCTCACCAGTAGCCCTCCGCTTACTGATGAGCTCTGGCTTTTACTGGACATGATATGACAAAATGTCCAGCAGAACCGCAATAGAGACAAAGGCGGTTGGTGATTCTCCGTTCCCTCTCCTTAGTCGAGATGCGAATACCTCCCAGCTGCATGGGCTCAGTCTCTGAGCTGATGGGAGAAGATGGTTGAGATGCGGAGAGAGGAAACACCGTTAACGCGAGCTCTCTTCCACGAGCTCGGTGACGAAGATCTACCCGTCGTTCTATGCGGATGGCGAGTGCAATCAAAGAGTCCACGCTGGAAGGAACCTCCCGGGAGAGAATCTCATCCTTAACCTCAGCGTGAAGTCCCTCCAGAAAACGAGCGAGCAACGCCGGCTCGTTCCAGTCACTGGATGCAGCAAGAGTGCGAAACTCTATAGAGTAATCCGTTATGGATCGATCACCTTGACATAGGGAAGCCAGGACCCTGGAAGCCTCCTTCCCAAAAACAGAACGATCAAAAACGCGTATCATCTCCTCCTTAAAGTTCTGATAAACGTTAGAACACTCAGCCCTTGCCTCCCAGATAGCTGTGCCCCACTCCCGAGCCCGACCAGTCAGGAGCGATATGACGTAAGCGATCCGAGCTCTCTCTCCTGAGTATGTGTTGGGCTGGAGAGAGAACACAATATCACACTGGGTGAGAAAGGAGCGACACTCAGTGGGCTGCCCAGAGTAACAAGGTGGGTTATTAACCCTAGGTTCCGGAGACTTGGAAGACCAGGAAGTAGCTGGTGGCACGAGACGAAGACTCTGAAACTGTCCTGAGAGATCGGAGACATGAGCGGCCAGGGTCTCAACGGCATGACGAGCAGCAGACAATTCCTGCTCGTGTCTACCGAGCATTTCTCCCTGGATCTCAATGGCAGTCTTGCGAGAATCCGTAGTCGCTGGGTCCATTCTTGGTCGGATTCTTCTGTTATGCTGATGAAGGAGGACCCAAAAGCGACGTAATAGAAACAGAGTCTTTATTCCAGTCTTAGACAAAAACGATACTCCTGATATATCTAAGGTAAAAACAAAACAGGAAAACTGAAATCCTCTCGTCAGTAGAGATGAACGACTGGAGACGCGACCACTAGACACCTGCTCACATGCAGCATCTGATGAAGGCAAAAACACGACAGGGCGGAACAAGGACACTGAACAGCAAACATCAAACAAGAATCCGACAAGGACTGAAGCGGAAAACAGAGCAAGAAATAGGAACTCTAATGAGGGCAAAAATAGGGGACAGGTGTGAAAGAGTAAATGAGGTCGTTAGGAGAATGAGAAACAGCTGGGAGCAGGAACGGAACGATAGAGAGAGAGCGGGAGAGGGAGAAAGGGAGGAGGAGAGAGAAGGATAGAAAAGAGGGAAAGAACCTAATAAGACCAGCAGAGGGAAGCACAGGGACAAGACATGATGATCAAAAACATGACACACAGTTTGTAATAGGGGACATAAATCCCATGGCCCATCTGGTCTGGTCTGCCCCCTCCACAGACTGACCAGCCCTCTTATGGAGCTTCACTTCCCTTTGTCCAAAACTCCTCCCTTCTGGGAGCAAAGCCACGGTGAGCCCTGGAGCTTTCTCTGCACTTATTAATTCATGTTTGGGAAAACTGTACAGTACTTGTAATACTTAAACAGTTCAACATGGAAACAAAAAAACAGATTTACTTAAAAAATATATTTATTTTTGGACAGGAGGTATTGCTGCATGCATTGCATCCGAAATGTGAGAATGCACAGAATGCCATAGATATGTAACACTTGCGAGAGAGTCATTTTTGTAAAAAATATAAGGTGTATGTCATTATTTATTTGTACCATTTAATTGTCTGTGATATCTGAAGGATCTGCACAGGTTTGTGCTACTGACAGTTATACAAGTTGAACGAAGTGTAATGTAGAGAAAGTGACAGTTATACAAGTTGAAAGAAGTGTAATGTAGAGAAAGTGACAGTTAGACAAGTTGAAAGAAGTGTAATGTAGAGAAAGTGACAGTTAGACAAGCTGAAAGAAGTGTAATGTAGAGAAAGTGACAGTTAGACAAGTTGAAAGAAGTGTAATGTAGAGAAAGTGACAGTTAGACAAGTTGAAAGAAGTGTAATGTAGAGAAAGTGACAGTTAGACAAGTTGAAAGAAGTGTAATGTAGAGAAAGTGACAGTTAGACAAGCTGAAAGAAGTGTAATGTAGAGAAAGTGACAGTTAGACAAGTTGAACGAAGTGTAATGTAGAGAAAGTGACAGTGGTAGATTAATAGATCCTCCTCAAAAAAGTTTAAAACCATTATCATTGAAAAACTCTTAGCTAGGCAGATTTGAGCTTTGTTGCATTCATATATTTGCAAGATCATAAGCCTGAACGTCTAAAGGAAATGTACTCTCATCACGTCCATCTATATGGGACACAAACATGCTAAATCAATGAAGTAGTACTGTCCCCTTTTCACACGCTTGAAACATCCCTGCCATCCCCAAATACACAAGAGTAATCCAATCACGTCGATGTTATTTCTTTAGGGCTCACTAGGTGGCAAAGAACAAGAGTCAATTGTGAAGCTTCAGATCTAAGCACCACATGACGTCACAGACCAAGAGAATAAACAGAATCACATTGAACCATTCAAGTCACATTTCTGCTATAAATAACTACAACGATTTTTGCTTCTAGAAGCTGAAAGGTCCAATTGAAATACAAAATAAATGGTGCATATATAGTTTGTTTTGTATGGCTGCCTTTGTGTAGAAGCTCGGCTCCACTATTAGAATCCCTGCTGATAGAATGCCTCCAAGTATTTGGCATTGGGCCATCTAGATAACATGCGATACATCCAAACTCTGATCCTCAGCTTGTGAGCCTGCCTACCCAGTAATCTACCATTACACTCAGAGCTGACTCCCAAAAAATAAGAGCATCTGAGTAATTTCACACAAAAGGCCAGGTGTTAAGGGATCCTTAGTAGCTGTCTGGCGCCAATTCTGTATCCATCAGGACACCCCAGAAAGCTTGGTGAAGCAGGTTTTATGTTTATAGAACAGTGATTTGACCTGGACAGGGGAGAGATCCTGCCTGTCCTTTACCTCTTCCATCTCCGGTCCTTTAGGAGACTGCTGGTGGTCCCCATACTGCAGGGGATGACATAAGGGTTGTGTCTGTGTCTGTATGAGAGGCTGTGGCAGAGGGGGGCTCACATTGTGATTGTGGAAACTAATCACGGAAAGAGGGTGGTTGTGAATGGGCGCTGAGGTCAGAACGGCCCCTGCAGGTGTGACATGGCTCTCACAGCTACAGGTGTTGTGCTCGGTGTGGAGGTCGAAGCTGAGGCAGTTGGCCTTAACCCTCACTGAGCCACAGACGCTGTTGTGGGTGGAGGTGCGAGTGCTGCCACCACTCTCAAACAGCTGCCGGCGGTGGAGGCCCAGGAAGTGGCGGCGGATGATCCTCCTGAAGGTGTGACGGAACTCCCGGATGCGGTATGCATAGATGAAGGGGTTGACCACCGAGTTGCCGTGGGAGAGGATGATGGCCACGTATATGATCCAGAGGGGTGGGCGGGCACACTGAGGGCAGAACAGGGTGAAGCAGTTGATGATGTGCAGCGGCAGCCAGCAGATGGCAAACAGGCCCACGATGATGGCCAGCGACTTGGCCGCCTGGACCTCCTTCTGCAGGGTGGAGTGGGACTTCCCCCCGTGGACAGCCTTCAGTTCTATGAGCTTCAGCTGATGCCGAGCTGCCATGAAGATCCGCAGGTAGATGACCAGCATGAGCAGCAGAGGCATCAGCACACAGGCAAAGAAGTTAAAGTAGACCATGTAGTCCATGACAACCACCTCTTCAAACAGACACTCCATCAGGCCTGGGGAGCAGGTGCTGTTGGGGCGCTCAGTGGACTTATTCCAGCCCAACATTGGAGTCAGGCCGATGATGATGGACAGCACCCAGCAGACAGCAATGATCCCCTTGGCACGCTGGCCCGTCACCAGGCTATTGTACCTGTTGGAACAAAAAATATATGGACTCTGTTAGTAAAACACACAATCTCTGGGGTTTTTTCCCTCCCCAATTAGTAGTTATAGTCTTGTCCCATCGCTGCAACTCCCCTACGGACTCAGGAGAGGCGAAGGTTGAGAGCCATGCGAAACACAAGCCGCATTGCTTCTTGACACAATGCTCGATTAACCCGTAAGCCAGCCGCACCAATGTGTCGGAGGAAACACTGTCGAGCTGGTGACCGAAGTCAGCTTGCAGGCGCCCGGCTCGCCACAAGGAGTTACTAGAGAGCAATGGGACAAGGAAATCCCAGCTGGCCAAACCATCTCCTAACCTGGACAACACTGGGCCAATTGTGTGCCGCCTCATGGGTCTCCCGGTTACGGCTGGCTGTGACACAGCCTGGGATCGAACCAGGGTCTGTAGTGATGACTTAGACCACTGTGCCACTCTGGAGGCAAACATACTCTGTTGGCTTGGGGAGCATGAGTTGTCTCTCTGGAGGGTTAGATTCTCCCAGAGGTTAAGGGATAGTGAGTTAAATAATAAACATTATAATAGGCATATCATTCACACACTCTTTTTTTATGGGAAAACATCTCGTTTAAGTAATAAAATAGATGCTTAAAAACAAAATGTTAGCATTTGGAAGGAACGTCTATTTCGAGTGTGTCTGTCAGTCAGTGTGAGAGAACAGCTAAGCTATTTGGCCTATTTCTGCCACATTCTCAAGATGTTAAAGTTCAAAGGTTAGCTATGAGAGATGCAGGAACACAGCCCTAAACTCAGAACAACAAACTATCTTGGATGCAATAAGTCTGCACACACTATCAAAAAAGTGTATAAGTAATTACTGATTATTAATTCATTTCAAGGCATAATGTAATTTATATTCGTTTAATAAACAAGTTGTTTAAACGGCTAACGTTTTTGACATGTGTATAGTTCTGAAGAGGGGTCATGGTCTGTATAAACTCGTAGTCAAAGGAGATTCCACTTATGTCTGGATCCACTGAGGAAATCAAAAAAGCTCATCTGGCCATTTGGGCTAAAGATTTCAAGTTCATTCAAAAATAGCACGGTCCTCTGCTGCTCTATTCTGAAAATAACTCTCACAGGTTTTAAGATTTACTTCAGATTTTTTTTTGCTATTTGCTACTGGCATGAAAACTACACAATGTTCCTGCAACCCGGGTATGCAAATCAATCAATAACACTATACAACCTCATAGGGTACATTGAAAATCTTTACAAAGCTTAATGTCTAACCGCTTTGTCCGTACTTGGGTCTGAACTCTCAGAGAGGAAAGCAGCATGACGGCAGCAACATGTTAGCACATTCTCTGTTACGTTCATACAATGTTGAACTGACCTGAGAGGTATCGTGATAGCGATGTAGCGGTCTATGGCGATGGCCAGCAGGCTGAAGATGGAGCTCTGGGTGAGCACCAGCACAAAGCAAGCAATGAAGAGGCAGCCATAGAAGTTGGAGCAGAAGCCTGTGCTGATGACGATGGCGAAGGGGATACCCAGCACTCCCACAGCAATGTCTGCCATCGCCAGGGACACCACAAAGAAGTTGGTGATGTTCTGCAGGTTGCTGTTGAGGCAGACGGCCCAGCAGACCAGCACATTGCCCAGCACGGATAGTATGGCGATCAGCAGTTCCAGCACAATGTAGATGACAGAGGAAGCATCGTTCAGCATGGTGAGAGGAGCAGCGAGGTCACTGAGGAGGAAGGAGGACCACTCTCCTCAAGGTCCATAGCTGCAGGCTGGTAGCGGTGGCCTGACCCTGTAGGGCTTAACTCACTGCCTGGGACTAGGGCTGAGCTCTCCAAACACTGAGACCACTTCACCTTAAAGCCTCTTAGAAGTCCCACAGTTGGTGGTCAGAGAAGCAGACCAACCTTCTGTTATCGTATCCGTTGTCCTGTCTGGTGCTCTCCTCTCAAGTTCTTCACTGTTGCACAATTTAGCATGAAACTCCAATGGGGCTGAGACTGAGCCAGGAAGTGATCACAAGTGTCATACTGCTGCAGATAAAGGGAAGAAAGAGTGAATAAAGTGGAAGTGCTGAATGCCGAAACAGGAAATGACTGCAGAAAATACCAATGAATATTACAATGATCATTTCCATCAAATATTAACCACGCTTCAAGTCAAACAATAAATCTGACGGTGTATTATTTGACATGATACACTGGAATTTCCAATGTAGCAAGTAAAATACACTGTAAAGTAACAATTTCAGTGTTTACTTTACATTACTGTACTGTATTCCCCATAAAACTGCTGTTCATCATCATTCATACTCGATCCAAAACCAACATCAAGATCTGAAATAGTCCCCCCACTAAAGTACCTGGGCAACTGCAGTGTTCATGTTAACACATGATAACTGGCTTCCCACCAATTCTTCTTTACCCCATTACCAACAGTCACTGAACTGTAAACCAGGGGGCAGGGGAAATATAACCAGCGTCAGAATGACACGATGGAGTTATGGAGCTACTATCCCAGTGAGTTAAATGTCAGCTGTACCAGAGCGAGGAAACAATATGCTTCAGGGACCGGAATGTTCTATATGTCCCCATGAGATTGCCCAACCCCTGCCTGATAAGGGGAGAGGAGTCTTGAGGACGTCCAGAGAAAGATTCACTAAATGAGGTTATGAGAACACCAAATTAATAATTTCGATTTTGTTAGATGGGTGTCGTCATGCTCAAGACAAAAAAAGAAAAACAATTCAAGTAGTGCAGAATGTAATTTGAGAATACAGCAGGCATAATATACACTCAACAATTTTTTTTAAATTAGGTCTAATTTGTCAATCAACTGCGCAACACTGAACACTGAATTCAGTGTTGCGCAGAGGTCACTGCGCAACACTGAATTCCCTGGAATTGTATGTGAGAGTGAAGAGGTTTCCAAGCTCCTTCCGTACAGAACTCTCATCATGTTTATGGAGGAGAATTCCCACGGTGAAGCCAAGGATGTTTTTGAAGGTTACTCATTGTTTCAGGAGATAGCAGCTGTGCTGGAACTGAAAGGCCTTTGCTCTCAGAAACATTTCCCTTTTGGTGGGACTGAGTTTTTTTTGTTTCCAGACCGATCTCAGTCACTGTGTAAGTTTCCATACTGTTTAACCTTTATCACACACATACAGTATAAGGCGCAAAAAGAGGCAGTTGCAAATTGTGTCAGTCTTTGACCACATGTAACCCAACAGTGACAGATCTAATAGTCATAGGGTAGTCCTCTGTTGGAAAACCCCTTTGACAATGTAGAAAGCCTAATATGGCTACATTTCTATACTGCATGTGAGAAAGGACGAGGCATAATTATGTTCACCATCACACAGACCTAGTCACAAGTGAAGGTGCAAAGTGGTACATTTAATATAAAGGTTACAACTGGATTAGAAGTGATATCTCAATGTGAACAGTATGTGTGACCCTGTCCCAGTCACCTTACAACAGCTAGGTAATAACACTGTATTTCAGTTGTCCTCTTTGACAGCACTTGAGGGGCATGAATAGTCAATCATGTTAAATACATTTATATTCCATCCTGAAATGTTTCTCAACAGTTGTAGCCAACAAGAGTTCTGACAGTATTCTGCTCAACAGTTGGTCCTGGTGGTTGGATGTAAACCAAAGGGGTGTATTCAAAGTGCATTGATATCTCAATTGAAAGGTACTATATGTTTCAGATTGACACAAATGTAAAGGAATTCAAATAATGTCCATGAATACAAACCAACTGAGCATACAGGGCCTTAATAAGTGCACATAAACAGCTTAATGTATAACTGTTTACCCAGATAGCACTTTAGTAGATTACCTGGAGAAGTAAAATCATCGTGGTAAAACCTGCTACATCCTGTTCACATGTGGAAACCTATACCTGGCAAACCCATAAACATTATCCTTACCAGAAAGTGACAGTATTGTTACCTAGCTCTCTCGCCTCTCTCCTGTAACTCCATCAAAAGAGGGAGTACACCAGAACATACAAGATAATCTGTGTAAATACAATGTCTAGAAATCCATAAAGTAATTCCAAAGACTCCCCAAAATGTCCCGAGCACAATTGTCCATAAAAAAAACTTGGCATAGGCTACTGTCCAGTTTCTGTATACCTGGCTGAAAATGATTTTGATCGCACCAGGATCAATAACTGTTGCATAAACTTTCAAAATATTTAATTAGGCTATTCATTAATTTGATTTAAATAAAATACTCTAAATAGAAATACAAACCCTTGGACTTCTATCTAATGCTATTCTAATCCTATTTCAATTTCTAAAAAACGTACCTTTTCAATGTATCGCTCGACGTGTCTTATTCCAAATGAATCGCAACCTAATAGAAATAGTTTGCATCATGTCAATAAACATCGCTCGAATAAAATAATTAATATTATAGGCATACGTTTTAAGTGGCGTCAGATAGAACGCGCTTTGTAAAGGATCATAGCCGAGGAACGTAATTTGATAGGCAATTTGTGCGCTACCACTGTTTGACTACTGATGCTTAAACCGATTCTCTTCAGTTCAATATCGCACAGGCGGACCAGACTGACACGTGACCCCAGCAGCACAACATAGGATGATAGCCAAATGCTTTTGGGAACTTGGGCAGAAAATGTTTACATCAATCAACTGAGGCAAAGAAGACAATCTCGGAGTTTATTTCAATAGGATTTATTTTTCACAAAAGCATGTGTAAGGTGTTAATTTACGCTGTCATTTGAGATTTTCTGTTTCAGAAAAACATTAGACTACTGTTCAATAGGCCTAAATAGCCTATTCAATAAATAAATGATGAAACTTTGAAGAAAAACATTATTGTTCCAATAAATGTTTAAGACAATTGTGCAGTGAATGTTCTACATTTAAATGTGCGGGTTAAAGGCGCATCATGCAGCATTTGCAGTGATATGGCCTCTGAAGAATTCAGTGCATTCATACTTCTTGCGCTAAGCCAGAGCTGTTGAGCAGAGCTGTTGTGAAGGAAGTTGTCAACGAAGTGAGTTTGTGTTTATACAGGACCAGCTGCTCTCACCTACCGTCAACCAATCATGTCAATGTAGACCTATAAGGTGCCCTCCGCATTGTTACAACATTTGGGAGGCGCATGGCAATTCGGTATGGAGCTCAATTTGGCCTCTGCATGCACCCAGAGGCTCTGCGTCACACATATGGAGTCTCCTATCGCATTTTCAGATCAAGCATGAATTTACTTTTAGGGTAGGCTGCAGGCCATCACTTCATCGAATATAGTCTGGCGTTGTAGATGGGTTAAAGCCAATTTATGCTTGATCTGAAAATATGGTTGGAGGCTCCATCTCAAAGTAAATGCTGTATGGCCACTGCAGAAAACCAGATATACCATGCATTGCGTTAAATTAGCAACTGGTGGTGAGTTCAGGTGAACAAACAGCTGACCCGCACAACCCTAACATAGAAAAAAAAAGTTTGTGCTGATTTGTTATTCAGAATAAAACACATGGAAGGGAAAGCATTGTGATTGAGCTCTTCATCTGGTATACACTGTAAAACCTATCTTCCCATCTGGTAATATTTGCCATGTTAGTAATAGACTTTACAGGCTATGGACTTCATCTTTGACATTAGAACAGATATTATCCCAAGATTTGGGAATGAGATCACTGGCTAAAGTTCACATTTGAGTGTGCATATGGAAATATTCAGGTCTTAAATCAGAATATTTTTTAATCTCCATATTATCCTCTTGACTTGGGTTGTATTGTGTGCAAACTAAAATAATACACCATTACTGAGGGGTTCACTTTGATATGAATCCTGTCTTTACAATAAAATATACTTTTTTTTGTTAAAACCTTCAAATCATTATCTGTTCAACAGTTACCAAACAGTTCATAGAGACACAGCTTATTTGGGTGAATCTGGGTCTTATCGCATCATTCCACTGAACAAAAATACAGAAATACTCCTGAGCAGCATGCCAATGGCATTCTCCCTCAAAACTTGACATCTGTTGTGTGACAACGGCACATTTTAGAGTGGCCCAAGGTGCACCTGTGTAATGATCATGCTGTTTAACCTGCTTCTTGAAAAATGGGACCAACACTTTACATGTTGCGTTTATATTTTTGTTCAGTATATATATCGCTCTTTATCAGAACAAAGGCTGCTGCTGTATTCCAGATCCCACAGGCTAGCAGACTGAATTAAACACTTCATTCATCACAATCTAATTTGCTCTAAATTATCCCAGTAGTTTTAATATGCCCTAGCCCTACAGAGTAGAGTTAATATTAGTGTTGCCTGTTTCACAAGCAAGGAATGCTTTTTGTTTATCAGTGCCTTCATTAACTTCAGACCAGTAATCTGATAATACATTCAGTGCAACAGTTAAATCATAGCCTCTTACTCTATCAAAAGCAGGATATGACTGAATTAACCACATGGCAAATTAATTTATGTCTTCACAAAACATAACACATTCCTGTTGCAATGATTCTTTAATATTACTGGTCTGCAAAACAAAACAATATAAATACAGATAAGCCTTTTAATTTTTTGGCCTAATTGTTGATTATCATAATGTGCATTTGGCTTACTTCCCTACACCACACTCTTGATATTATCATTACCCAATCGACAGGATACATTTTGCTTCAAGATACTCCATTGGCAATTAATATAGTGGTAATCATGACTTAGAGACAGAATGAGACAAAAGGAAACATGGGTCTCTTGGCCTCCTTATTACCAAGTAAAACTCTGGCAAGAATGACATACATTTGTAGGCAAAAGGCACCATTAATAATAACCAAAAGAATGCAGCTTAGAAAAACTCAACCTTTCAAGTAAACAGAATTAACTTCTAACGGACCCGTAAAAATAAAAACATGCTTTAAGTTCTTTTCACATTTTTTTGTGATGTAGTGTAGAAAGAAACGGAAGACAATGCAGAGCGAAATACAGAAGCCATGGAAAATATGAGCAACTTATTGAATGAACTCAAGCAAACCAGACCAATGTTCTTCAGTGGTGATGATATGTCAAGATGGTATCATCCTGATATTTTAACACATTGTTTTATCTACTAGGCCAACTACATTCTGTCTACACTGTACAGTTGAGTAGAATGTTAGGGAAAGGTTTCAGTCCTCATAGACCACAACATGAAGGACCACTTATCAATACCAATGTCCATTGGAACATGATCAAGAGATTCCATTTTTAACACTTGGCAAGAAGGCGCAGAGAAGCTTCACATAATAGAATAATTGCAGACCAACTAGTGTTTGGATCCTATGCAAATCAAATTTAAGACCGGGTTGCAGTATAGCAATGGGAATCATAAATACATTAGTTAGAGTTGACATACTGTGCTCACTGTTCAATAGTAAATACCGTACATGATAATGATAATAATAACAGTCACAGCACATGCGCTCTCACAAATGAGTATTTATCCATACAAAGGACTACCAACACAACATTTAACCGCCCAGTCTTACTCGCCAACCACACTGATCGACACAAAAAAACCTAGCACTTGTGTTTCAAGTTGTGCTTTTGTCAAACACCATGCAGTGCACCTGTACAGCTGGGGGAAAGGTGGCTTGTCAGACAGACAGGTGCAAATGTGCTTTTAAACATATTCAGAAAAATGTTGTCCCTACAAAAGTTATGGTCACATGTGAGTGTGTTAGATCATAGCTGTAAGGGGGCCTAAGCCAAAATGGTACGCCAACGAGGGAGTATCAATTGCATACTGTACCATTCTGAAATGATACAGGAGTGTGGTTGGGACCACATGAAAGGCAAATCGTCATCATACATTATGAGTTTAGGAGAGACATCAGTGCAGCAGTGTGATGAAAAGTCATAGATTCACATTTTATGAAGTTTACATTAACATTTGTAACACTTGCATCACTACACTCCACGGTGGATTAAACCATGCTAATTAACCCACACAAACTTTAATAAGCAGAGGCTCAATAACATAACGCAGTCATTCTTCATTCCAAAATCTTTCTTGGTGACTATGTAAACTACATAGAATTGATTTACACATGATTAGTGTTAGTACAGCTTTATCAATAAAGTCAATTGGGTGGCAAGTGATAACACGAAGAAAGCTCAAATATAAAATGTACCTATGAGTTCCTTGTGCATTTCTTGTAGTTAGTATTTGCACCCCCCCCCCTCCCCCCCTCCTCATGTTAATTAAATGTTACTAGCAAGATGGAGTATATCAAGTTACAGAGTTAGGTTACACACACAATAACTTAGTCATTGTTGAGCTCAGAGTCTCTGATAACACAAAAATCTTACAGTTCAAGACAACTGGACTGTGACCAATCCTGGGAGTTTCAGTCTGCTGTTGGTGGAAGTAATGTGTCAAAACGAACAATGTGTTAATACATTTGGCTCCAGCAGCAAAACGGATGCATTCTGCATCTGACAAAAACTCTTCCCCTATCATGATTGATGACAACAACAAGAGAACATCCAACCCTGAGACTCAACATGCTGGGGAAACATTTACCACAATCAAATCACCAAGAGCTAGGACTTTTGGCAAGTCTAGCCCTTGACTTCACATAGATAGGACACTTGAGCAAATTACTTTTTTGGTTCAGGATTAAGACAGTTCTATTTGAGAAAACGATCACTGAAAGACATTGTGTTGGTTCTGTATAGCCCATTGTTTTCTATTAGTTGGTCTCTGTTAGCAAAACAAATTATGTTAACGTAGCAATGATGACTCTCCTAAAAATAGTCCAAAAGCACATTCAATTGTAACTTCAATCTTACAGGTGACCAAGAGAGCACCTGACAGCTTTTCCCTTATGATGTAGCTAGTGTTCATAGAACTGCAGAATCACTTCTAAAAAGCTTCACTTAGATTCCTCCAAAGATGCTTTGAAAGCATGGAGCATTGAAATGTTTCATTTAGCAATTTTTGCTCCAACCGTCTCTTAGTAAATCTCCAGCGATGTAAATCAAACAGGCACTTAATCCATAATAGAAGAGGCCCCTTCACAGTGTTCAATGGGTCAGGAAGACAACGGAGCAAAAAATGCCTTGTCTGATTTCCATAGAAAATGTGTCCCATGATTACTAGGGTGGACACACTGCACACTGGGTATGGTTTGACTTAAACATTTGGGATAACCACTTGGTTAGAAGAATCAAAGCCGGGTGCAAGGCACAAAGGCTGGGATAGTCTGTAGCATGTTCCCCAACTCTGGTCACGGAGAGTAGAGCTAGTAGGTCTGCAGGCTCTTATCGTAGATCAGATCATATTGGTTTAACCAGACAATCTGGACTGAGGATCACCTCAACTGGGTTATCCAGTAATGGATAAGAGTAAAAATAGCATCCCAAACAGAACAGGCCCTGAACAGGTGCTTGAAGTGCCCTTAGGCTGTGTTCATCACACTAAATGTGTCAGTGAAAAATGCTAGACTGTTCATCATAGAAATAACCATGATTAGCTTTAGGAAGTCAACAGTGAGCTTATTTGAACGTTTCTTATGGTGACTCAAACTAGAAGGCGTCTAGACGAGAGACAGAGCGGCCGGTGTGCGGCATGGCTGGGTGTTGGGGTGAAGGGTGGCTCAGTGAAGTGAGGCATAACAGCTGAGTTGAATGTCGAGTTGAAGTGTTGGAGGTGCGCTGAGGTCAGAGGAGCTAGCAGGCTGGACTGCAGGTTGTGCTTGCCATGTTGGGTGGAGAGATCACATCAGGTCTCAAAGTACTTGTAGATGGCTGTGACATAGGTCATCACACTCTGCCAGTCTGGTCTCTCAGTACTGGCCATCTCATTGAGGTCCTGCAAAACAGAGAATGTCACCAAGTTGAATAAACAGGGTCTTTGTCATTAAGCTACATCATGCCCAGACAAAAGGCTGTGCCATTTGTTCATCTTTGTATTATATATATCGAGATGTCGGTAAAACAAAAACAAAAAACGTGAAATAACATGCTGTTTGTCTAGGTCAGATTTCCACAGCCTGACTAGAATTAACTGTGGTCAGAAATGTGCTTTTGTGGCATAAATTCAGAAAATTAGAGCTTGCGGTTTCCATTTCCAGAATCTAACTGAACTCGTACAACAAATCTGTCAGTTTACAACTCACACAGAGCCAGCTTTATACCTAGCTATGGGTAGCAGCGATATACAGTGCATTCGAAAAGTATTCAGACCCCTTGAATTTGTTCCACATTTTGTTACGTTACAGCCTTATTCTAAAATAGTTTCAATCGTGTTTCCCCCCCCTCAACAATTTACACACCATACCCCATAATGACAAAACAAAAACTTGTTTTTAGAAAATGTGTCCAATGTAAAAAAACTTTAAAAAAAACTGAAATATCACATTTCCATAAGTATTCAGACACTTTACTCAGTACTTTGTTGAAGCACCTTTGGCAGCGATTACAGCCTCGATTCTTCTTGGGTGTGACGCTACAAGCTTGGCACACCTGTATTTGGGGAGTTTCTCCCATTCTTCTCTGCAGATTCTCTCAAGTGCTGTCAGGTTGGATGGGGAACGTCGCTGCATAGTTATTTTCAAGTCTCTCCAGAGATGTTCGATCGGGTTCAAGTCCAGGCTCTGGCTGGGACACTCAAGGACATTCAGAGACCAGCCACTCTACCATAAAGGCCTAATTGGTAGAGTGCTACAGAGATTGTTTCCTCACATTTCCACAGAGGAACTCTGGAGCTCTGTCAGAATGAACATTGGGTTCTTGGTTACCTCCCTGACCGAGCCTCCCCCGATTGCTCAGTTTGGCCGCGCGGCCAGCTCTAGGAAGAGTCTTGGTGGTTCCAAACTTCTTCCATTTAAGAATGATGGAGACCACTGCGTTCTTGGGGACCTGTCTGTGAGCTCTACGGACAATTCCTTCAACCTCATGGTTTGGTTTTTGCTTCAGACATGCACTGTCAACTGTGGGACCTTATAAAGACAGGTGTGCGCCTTTCCAAATCATGTACAATCAATTGAACTTACCATAGGTGGACTCTAATCAAGTTGTAGAAACATCTCAAGGATGATCAATGGAAACAGGATGCACCTGAGCTCAATTTAGAGTGTCATAGCAAAGGGTCTGAATACTTATGTAAATAAGGTATTTCTGTTTTTAGTATTTTATAAATGTGCAAACATTCCTAAAAACTTTTTTTTCGCTTTGTCATTATGGGGTATTTGTGTAGATTGACGAGGAACACATTTGACTTAATCCATTTTAGAATAAGGCTGTAATGTAACAAAATGTGGAAAAAGGGAAGGGGTCTGAATACTTCTTGAATGCACATTCAAGTGAGGACTTATTTTGTGAAAAGGACAAAAATAGCTACAAGTCTGCACATATGCACGATGAGAGCAGTATTTCATCTAAAATATTTATCTTCTCTACAAGAGTCTGCCTATAAGAGCCTGTGAGTACAGTCCTCAGTCCCACACAAAAAAATGACCATCCTGAATATGCAATACAATAGCAGGTCATAATTCACCAGTGTGCCAGTGCGGTGATTTTTAAGGTGAAATGAGTCTGAAAGATTCTCTAGAAAAACTGGATTTCTAAGCATGTCAGATATATGTTTAATATGTTTATGTGAAAAACACCTCTGTTATTCACAGTTCAGTTAATCTTTCACTTGAATCTTACCAGAGTGGACTTGATCCCCACACTCTCTGCAGCCTGGAAGGCTAGTGTGAAATTTCGTCTCTAAAGATCGGGAGACAAAAATACACAATCACACACTACAAAGCTCCCTGATGACAGATTGAGACAACTGTAAAAGATTAAACAATAGCTACGTTTCCATCCAATTGGCAACAGATTTCCATGCAAATATATTCTAAAATCCGCATAAAAACAATGTGCATTTTCCCACCAGAGATGTTTCCATCAAACTGACTTGTTGCGGATGAAAGGCTGTGCTTGATGATGTAGTGCAGATAAAAATGACGTTTGTAGTTAAGTTCATGTACCGAAAAAAAAATGGTTAGTTATATGGGTTTCCATTGCAATTTCAACTCACGTAAACTTGCACAATCTGGTTTTGGCGCATGATCTCTAGACTTCGCTGATAAAGTGGACAGGGGGATGATTATATGATGAGATATGGATAAGCGCAATGTAATTTTATTTGATAATTGGCAGCCAAGAACCGATCATCATGTCACCAGAACTCAAAATAATAGCCTACCCTCGATATTGAGCCTATTGGAAATTAGCATGAATATAACTTATTTAATCTGCCTATAAACATTTAATGCTTTTCCCTGTCGTGGTGGTAGGCCCATATCACTGCGTGACTCCAAGTTTACTTCAATATGATGGTTATTAAGTAAATATTTGGCATTTCCACCGACATTTCTCAAATAATTATACTAAAGATCACACCACATCGAACGAACCAATCGTCTGTCGAAAATGTATGAAATTGTACCGACTTCCTGTTTCCATGAGCCCTGTCGTGACTTTTTCTGATCAGGTAAATATTCCACATGTAATAGTTGGATGGAAACTTGGTTACAGTTCTATGACACATTGTTACTTATCATCACTACAGTAGGAAATAGGCTTGCCTTTTCCTGGCTGGTGAGCTCCTGGTAGGGGATGTGAGCAGGCAGGTAGGTGTGGAGCACAGCGCAGAACGCAAGGCCGTCATTCCAGCTGCTGCTGAAGTTTGTTATGTCAATGTTCTGCCAGAAAGAGGGGAAACATTTTTTATTGTATTGCAAAGGTACAGTGTAAAGACATGTAGGGTGTAGAAGTGTATTGTATTGATAATCCAATAGATACTGGGTCCCAGACATTGGTCCTAAAAGCACCTCGTTGGGCCTCCCGAGTGGCACAGCGGTCTAAGGCACTGCATCGCAGTGCTAGAGGCATCACTACAGATCTGGGTTCGAGACAAGGCTGTGTCGCAGCAGGCCACGACTGGGAGACCCATGAGGCGGCGCACAATTGGACCAGCATTGTCCGGTTTAGGGGAGGGTTTGGCCAGCCGGGATGTCCTTGCCCCATGGCGCTCTAGCGACTCCTGTGGCGGGCCGGGCACATGCATGCTGACACGGTCGACAGTTGGACGGTGTTCACTCCGACACATTGGTGCGGCTGGCTTCCGGGTTAAACGAGCAGTGTGTCAAGAAGCTGTGCGGCTTGACAGGGTCGAGTTTCGGAGGACGCACGGCTCTCGACCATCGCCTCTACCGAGTCCGTAAGGGAGTTGCAACGATGGGACAAGACTGGAACTACCAATTGGATATTACGAAATAAGGGAGAAAAAGTTTAATAAAATTTTTTAAAACATAATAAAACCACCTCGTTGTTTCATCTTCCTACTAGTTTTAAGTTTTATTAGTCGTATGTACGGGATACACAGTATGTACGGGATACACATAGTATACACTGTCCAACCAAATGCTTACTTGCAGGTTCCTTCTCCACAATGCAACAATAAGAAATTATAAAAGATAAGAACACGAACAAAGTAATGACTCAGTAGAAGAGAAAACATTTTAGCATAATTATATTACAGGTAGGCACTATTTATAGTCCGTCATTTAGAAGTGTTTTGGCAAGGGGAGATTTGGGGGCAAGTGTTAAAATTGTGAAGCATTTAACAATCCTAATAAGAGTCTGGCAGCAGCAGTTGAGATGTGTGTGTAGCATCAATGTACACTGAGGACACCAAAGTACACTGAGAATGTACACTGAGTATACCCCCCACACATTTTGCCCTCCGAAGAGCCTCAATTCGTCATGGCATGGACTCTACAAGGTGTTGAAAGCTTTCACAGGGATGCTGGCCCATGTTGACTCCAATGCTTCCCACAGTTGTGTCAAATTGGCTGGATGTCCTTTGGGTGGTGGACCATTCTTGATACACACGGGAAACTGTTGAGTGTGAAAAACCACAGCAGCGCTGCATTTCTTGACATAAACCGGTGCGCCTGGTACAAGCATGTGGTCAGTCCAGTTCAAGTGTTCCGCAGTCTGATGGCTTGTAGATAGAAACTGTATCTGAGCCTGTTGGTATCAGACCTAATGCTTCGATACCGTCTGCCCGACGCTAAGAGAGTGAACAGCTCATGGCTGGGGTGTGTGGGGTCCTTGATGATGCTGCGGGCCTTCCTCAGGCTGAATTTCGAGTACATGTCCTGGATGGGTGGGAGCACGGTCTCAGTAATGTGCTGGGCCGTCTTCACCAGCCGCTGGAGGGCCTTGCGGTCGTGGATGTAGCATTTCACGTACCAGGCCGTGATGCAACCGGTCAGGACGCTCTCGCTGGTGCAGCGATAGTATTTGGAGAGGACCCGGGGTGGCATGACGAATTTCTTCAGCCGCCTTAGGAACTAGAGACGCTGTTGCGTCCTCTTGACAAGAGTGGTGGTGTTGTTGGTCCACGTCAAGTCCTCTGTGATATGGACTCAGAGGAACTTCAAACTGCTTACTCTCTTGACTGCAGTCCCGTTGATGTGGACCGGGCCATGTTCCCTCCTCTGCTTCCTGAGGTCACTCAGATTCATTTGACTGGATGCTCTCTTAACACCACATCATAATCCTGACAAGATTGCTTACTCAGCAAGAGCAACATTTAAAACAACAGAAGAACCCCCCCCCCCCCCCCCCCCCCCCCTAAAAAAGTACCCTGGTTTGTCTCCATCCCACTATAGTGTGAATCCCCAATGTATTGAATCTCGTTGCCTTCCTCTCAGCCAGGGCAATTCACAGCTTTTCTGACAGGCAGTTGGCACGACATGTGTAACATTCGGAGCACTTCCTGGAGAACCATGACCAGTCACTCTCTGCACTAGAACCAAGACCATAAAAAAAGGCTGTTTCAATATGACAGAGTGGGTCTTAAAAACGTGCCCTAAATAGCAAATTCAACCAATAAATAAAGTTTTCATAGTAGCCAAATGTTTATTCCCTCTGTGGATGACGTTTGAAGCCGTTCCCAAGCACTGGTGGTCCAGTCACATGCTTTAGAGTTGGAGAGGAACCATAAGGACAACACAATAAAACTGACAACAGTCCTCATGGCAACATCTACAATGGTTTACGACTTGAGAGGGGAGCATAAAGGATGCGCTGACATAGGTGTCGGAGAGGGCCTTTAAAAAACAATTAACTGAACTAGACCTCTGAAGGAATAATGGACATTCTGACAAAGTTATTGAATTAGATTATCACTCCAGATAGTTGAGTTTATAAAACCCCCACCAGAGTCTCACTATTGAGACAGTTAAAAAATAAATCTTCATTAAAAGAGAGCGACCCGAGAGGTGAAATGACCTGACTGGTCTGTTCTGACTGAAGAACACATACCTGGTACCCCTCAGTCTTCTTCTGGCACCACTTGAGCAGTGCGTTCCTCTTGGAGCCCCCATACTCCCGGGCCAGCGCTGAGAGGGGGTCCTTCCGCTCCTCTCTGAACACACCACGTTGGAGAGGACAGAAAATAATTTGAATTAACACACATATTCAGACTCCATTGACCGGCTAGTCCACAAAGCCCATTTGGTATAGTCAAAATATAGTTTTAAACATAAAAAGGACTTAGTGGATTAGTATGTGTCGTAACAAAGGCATGGAGCTGATGAGGGTTTTACCTGAGGCGGCTGCGTGCGGTGGGGGTGACAGAGGCGGTGGGGGAGGAGGAGGACAGGGAGGAACCAGAGGCCATGGCCATCAGAGAGGAGGAGCCACCTTCAGGTGCAGAGATGTCCCTCTTCATCTCCTCACTGCTCCTGCGGGACACTGGCCACCACACAAACAGACAGAGATACAGTGTGAGTGACCCATCTTCACTGCCAGCGACAACATGTGTTCCGATAAATGTAGTTGAATTCTTTCTCAAAATGCATTTAATTTTACTGGCAACCATTTAAAAGAATTGTAGATCTATTTCAAGGCCTATTCATATGTCCATGATTTGTGATACCTGAGATGGCCATGGCCTTCGATGAGTCCATGTTGGACACCCTCTGGAGAGCAGAGGCAGGGCGGCTGGCAGAGGAGCCCCTGAGAAGATGCTCCGCTGTGGAGGGAAGAGGACAGTGACAGGATGAAACACACAAACATTATGACAACCCCACAACCAAAGTGAGGAAACAGAAACATTGCATTGAAATAGTGACTTCATATTCCCTTCAAAATGTTAGTTTAAGCAAGAGGGATTTTTTCCTTCCTCTTATTCTCAAGGGATCAAAGTAACATTCCAGGCCCTGGAACTGTCAAGTACCATCGAATGAGGTTAAAAAAACAACAGGGACATTTAACTAAACATCGGAGGGCATGACCATTATAGCACGTTCACATTCCAGGCCCTGGAACCCACTAGAATATGTATGACAACATTTATGGGGGAGGCCAGTCACTGGGACACCACACTTTCTATGGTGCTTTATTAAACCCACACATCAAAGTCAACGTGAAGCTCTGCTGACTCCATGCTCGCTTCCTTAGGGGCTAAAGACACCCACCCCACTGCTTTGGTCGCAAAGCACCTCCAAACTTAAAAATGACAAATATATCCACATACTGTATTGCCCAACACAGACAGTCTTAATACTAGGAGGAACTAAGATGTCTAAGATGAAATTGTGTTATATCTGCAGCCATTTTCCTCCTTTATGAGTGACTGTGACAGAGTACTCCTCTCTCATGTTATCCATGAGGGACCGAATGAGATCCAGATATGGAGCTCTGTTGTCAGTGTTGGTGTTTCTGCGGACTCACCTGGCATGCTGATGTCTGCGTAGCTGGCCCTTTTGTCACTCAGAGAGGAGAGGGGTTTGGGTGCAGAGATGGACCCAGTTATGGAGTGTCTCTGAAATAGACCAACAATCATTGGATTAAAACTCGCTCACATACATACAAAATCAGGGATTTTTCTGCCATTGTAATCCTTGGGTGGTCAATCTAAGCGTTTTTTCAGGTTGCCTATGTCAAATCGTGTAAAAAAATAAAATGCAAATAATAAAGGGCTAGAAAGCAGTACATAGAAAAGATAATGAACCTATATATTTAAAAAAGAATATAATCTTTGAGAAAAATATTATATAAAAGCCAGACACAGGGAGAATTGAGTACTCATTTTGTTATTATTTTGGAGTAAAAGAACACAGCATTTCCATGGCAAAATGCATAGAAATGTAGCAAAATAGCTTTAAAACCAAAATGTTATTTTAGCTCCATGGCAGAATATGTAGAATCGCAGGAAATTAGTTTTAAAGCTGCAGCATTTTACATTTACATTTACATTTAAGTCATTTAGCAGACGCTCTTATCCAGAGCGACTTACAAATTGGTGCATTCACCTTATGACATCCAGTGGAACAGCCACTTTACAATAGTGCATCAGATCTTTTAAGGGGGGGGGGGGGGGGCAGAAGGATTGCTTTATCCTAGGTATTCCTTGAAGAGGTGGGGTTTCAGGTGTCTCCGGAAGGTGGTGATTGACTCCGCTGTCCTGGCGTCGTGAGGGAGTTTGTTCCACCATTGGGGTGCCAGAGCAGCGAACAGTTTTGACTGGGCTGAGCGGGAACTGTACTTCCTCAGTGGTAGGGAGGCGAGCAGGCCAGAGGTGGATGAACGCAGTGCCCTTGTTTGGGTGTAGGGCCTGATCAGAGCCTGAAGGTACTGAGGTGCCGTTCCCCTCACAGCTCCGTAGGCAAGCACCATGGTCTTGTAGCGGATGCGAGCTTCAACTGGAAGCCAGTGGAGAGAGCGGAGGAGCGGGGTGACGTGAGAGAACTTGGGAAGGTTGAACACCAGACGGGCTGCGGCGTTCTGGATGAGTTGTAGGGGTTTAATGGCACAGGCAGGGAGCCCAGCCAGCAGCGAGTTGCAGTAATCCAGACGGGAGATGACAAGTGCCTGGATTAGGACCTGCGCCGCTTCCTGTGTGAGGCAGGGTCGTACTCTGCGGATGTTGTAGAGCATGAACCTACAGGAACGGGCCACCGCCTTGATGTTGGTGGAGAACGACAGGGTGTTGTCCAGGATCACGCCAAGGTTCTTAGCGCTCTGGGAGGAGGACACAATGGAGTTGTCAACCGTGATGGCGAGATCATGGAACGGACAGTCCTTCCCCGGGAGGAAGAGCAGCTCCGTCTTGCCGAGGTTCAGCTTGAGGTGGTGATCCGTCATCCACACTGATATGTCTGCCAGACATGCAGAGATGCGATTCGCCACCTGGTCATCAGAAGGGGGAAAGGAGAAGATTAATTGTGTGTCGTCTGCATAGCAATGATAGGAGAGACCATGTGAGGTTATGACAGAGCCAAGTGACTTGGTGTATAGCGAGAATAGGAGAGGGCCTAGAACAGAGCCCTGGGGGACACCAGTGGTGAGAGCGCGTGGTGAGGAGACAGATTCTCGCCACGCCACCTGGTAGGAGCGACCTGTCAGGTAGGACGCAATCCAAGCGTGGGCCGCGCCGGAGATGCCCAACTCACAGCTCCATGGAGAAATATTGTAGAATTGCAGGAAAATGGAGCAAAAATGCAAACACTTCTACACCGACAAGATGGGGGCCTCTAAAATGTAGCCGCTCTGATGAGCCAACCATACTCATTGCCACGCCCCCTGCCACGCCCACCCCTTTTTTAATCCAAAAACTTCCTGAAAATGTCTTCACAATTCTCATAGAAGTAGCCTACTGTGTGCAATTTCTGAAAAAATGCCCAGCTCGAGGAGGCCATTCTGACTGCAGCACCAGCAGCCAGGCATTGGCAATAATCTTGTGACTGCAGAGGATAGATGAGAAAAAGCAGGACAGAAGACTTGAAACCTGTCTAGGAAACAGAAAAACCAATCTCTCCCTGAACTTTGACCCTTTCATATGAGAAGATCTGATACTCTGCTTAAATAATGTTTATAAAATATCCAATGCTCAGATTTGCCCCTCTGTCCACAGTATTACATGGAAAGACTGAATTTGTCCTTATACTTTAAGGCAGTGGTATTCAAACGTTTTCAGCAGGGACACCATTTTTTTGGACAGAATTTCTGGGGACCCCATTGTTTCTCCAAGATTTCTCGCAACCTCACCCCACCCCAAATCTAATGACTACTTTTTACAACAAATAATCTTAAATTCATTGCATTTTCATCCCTTTATCAAAATGAAAAGAAACCAATAAATACATTTAGTGAAATTGTATTTTTCAAATTATCTTTCTCAAAAACGTTTTTATATTGTTCCATACAATAATTTGCACCCGCAACGTCCAGCTTTGTAGGTTAACTTTCCTTACTAGCTTACAGCTGAAGCTAACATCAATTCACTACACTATTACTAATATGATAATATGCAACACCATAAGGAAAAATATTGCTGATTTTAAAGCTGTCACCAAAAACTTTATTCATTCACTTAATCTACCACACCCAATCCCAAATGGACCCCCAAATCGAACACCCTATTCACTCGTGGAGATCTGAGAGGATTTGATTGGTATAAGTAATATAGTGAAATTAGGTGGAACTATTACCATATTGCTTACACCGGTCAAATCCTTTCAGATCTCCACGAGTACATAGGGTGTAGGGTTTAGGGGTCCATTTGGTATTCGGCCAAGATCATCTTTGCTCGAGCCTCGAACTGAGTGTTTGTGTGAATCAAATCACATTTTATTTGTCATATGCTTCGTAAAACACCAAGTGTAGACTAACAGTGAAATGCTTACGTCATGGGCGTTAAAGAGACAGCGCACACTTATATAAGAAGATACTGCTTCTTCTATGCAAATGTTGTTGATCAGTACAATAAAATAAGTCCCAAATGGAAGGGAAACAGATTGTTTTTAACCTGTAGACACATGAAATCCTCCCGGGTGGCGCAGTGGTCTAGGGCACTGCATCGCAGTGCTAGCTGCGCCACCAGAGTCTCTGGGTTCGCGCCCAGGCTGGGCTGGGTTCGCGCCCAGGCTCTGTCGCAGCCGGCCGCAACCGGGAGGTCCGTGGGGCGACGCACAATTGGCATAGCGTCGTCCGGGTTAGGGAGGGTTTGGCTAGTAGGGATATCCTTGTCTCAGTATGTAAAATGTAATAAAATGTATGCACTCTACTGTAAGTCGCTCTGGATAAGAGCGTCTGCTAAATGACTAAAATGTAAATGTAATGTAAATCAGCCAAAATAAGATCAATAACTCAATGCATGCACACAGTCCTATTGAATATGTATTCTCCTGTATAGTAAATAGGCCTAGGCTACATCTTGATTTACCCAGATTATCAATAGACTAGACATGTAACATTCAAATAAATGATTACCATTATGTTGTTATCTAGTTAGATTGGTAAAAAACGAAGTCAAATTGATTGTATGATTATACAATTGATTCATTAATGCTTACATAATTGTTTTATTTAATTTAAATAGAACATTTCAAATGTAATGATATTTAACTCAAAAGATCTGTCTGGATCAAGTGCCACTCTACGACATTGGCTAATACGATTTATTTCCCCCCCCCTGGTATCAAGTATCGTGATACTAAACCTGGCATCAGTATATAAGTCAAGATTCTGTTATCGTGACAACACTACATTGCAGGTTCAAGAAAAATGTGTTAGAGGCAAACAGCTGCCATGTTTGAAAAAACGTGTGAGAGTTTAAAACATGAGAAAGAATCTTTGGGTCATATGGATAATTTGGATGCACTGACTCAGTCACTATGGATAAGAGCGTCTGCTAAATTACCAAAATGTAAATTAAGGGAAAGTGAGGTAACGGAATTAGAGCTATGGGACATATTCTCAAACAACTCAATCTCTCATGGTCTGTGTATGAGGCAAGCCCTGGGACTGTCAACTGTGACAAAGTGCCAGAGGAAGATGAGGAAGTGATATCTGTGGAGTATTGGAGGTCTATAAACATTGTGAATATAGAACAGCTCTTGACCCGATGGTCACAATAACTCTTTTACTACTGCACCGCTCCCTGACCTAGTCAGCACAGACAACAATTCCTTGCCATACTGCTCTGGCAGTTCTAAAACACACCATTTGATCTAGACCTTGATAAATACAGAGCATTTGGAAAGTATTCAGACCCCTTGACCATTTTTACGTTACAGCCATATTCTAAAATGGATTCAATTCTTGTTTTTTTCCCTCATCAATCTACACAAAATACCCCATAATGACAAAGCAAAAACTGTTTTTTATACATTTTTGCAAATTTCTTAGAAACAAAAAACTGAAATATCACATTTACATAAGCAGCGATTACAGCCTCAAGGCTTCTTGGGTATGAAACTACAATCATGAGTTTCTCCCATTCTTCTCTGCAGATCCTCTCAAACTTGGATAGGGAGTGTCGCTGCACAGCTATTTTCAGGTCTCTCCAGAGATGTTTAATCGGGATCAAGTCCGGGCCACTCAAGAACATTCAGAGACTTGTCCCAAAGCCACTCCTGTGTTGTCTTGGTGTGTGCTTAGGGTTGTTGTCCTGTTGGAAGGTGAACCTTCCCCTCAGTCTGAGGTCCTGAGCAGGTTTTCATCAAGAATCTCTCTGTACTTTGCTCCATTCATCTTTCCCTCAATCCTGACTAGTCTCCCAATCCCTGTCGCTGAAAAACATCCCCACAGCTTGATGCTGCCACCACCATGCTTCACCGTAGGGATGGTGCCAGGTTACCTCCAGATGTGACACTTGGCATTCGGGCAATCTTGGTATCATCAGACCAGAGAATCTTGTTTCTCATGGTCTGAGAGTCCTTTAGATACCTTTTGGAAAACTCCAAACTGGCTGTCATGTGCCTTTTACTGAAGAGTGGCTTCCGTCTGGCCACTCTACCATAAAGGCCTGATTGGTGGGGTGCTGCAGAGATGGTTGTTCTTCTGGAATGTTCTCCCATCGCCGCAGAGGAACTCTGGAGCTCTGTCAGAGTGACTATCGGGTTCTTGGTCACCTCCCTGACCAAGGCCCTCCTCCCCCGATTGCTCAGTTTGGCCGAGCGACAAGCTCTAAGAAGAGTCTTGGTGGTTCTAAACTTCTTCCATTTAAGAATGATGGAGGCCACTGTGTTCTTGGGGATCTTCAATGATGCAGACTAATTTTGGTACCCTTCCGCAGATCTGTGCCTCGACACAATCCTGTCTCAGAGCTCCACAGACAATTCCTTTCGACTTGGTTTTTGCTCTGACATGCACTATCAACTGTGGGACCTTATATAGACAGGTTTATGCCTTTCCAATCAAGTTGTAGAAACATCTGAAGGATGATCAATGGAAACATGATGCACCTGAGCTCAATTTTGAGTCTCATAGCAAAGGGTCTGAATACTTGTGTAAATAAGTTATTATAATTTTTTTTTATAACTGTTTTCGCTTTGTCATTATGGGGTATTGTGTGTAGATTGATGATGGGAAAAAACTATTTAATCCATTTTAGAATAAGGCTGTAACGTAACAAAATGTGGAAAAAGTGAAGGGGTCTGAATACTTTCCGAATGCACTGCAGCTATGTGTGAATGACTGGTCTAGTGTAAGCCAGGTTTTTATTGTGTGCTTGACCTGATGCCTACACTTAAAGCTTGCCATGCAAACAAACACACTGGAATGGGTTCCAGGTGGCATACCTGTATGGGTGAGATGGCGGCTGCAGGAGGGGTCTTCATGGGGCTGGGGCTCAGGGGAGTGCGTGGTAATGTGGCAGCAGGTGCTGTCGGAGCAGCAGGGGCAGCGGCCGTGGGGACTGGGCCTGTTGCGAACAGAAATCAGTCACATCCCACAGTAATACTACTACATTGTATTAGTAGCAGTGTTACTGCTATACTTATTACTAGGAATATACAGGTGAAATGAGAATAAAAGTACAAAAAAGTGGTCCATATCTTACACTCGCAGGTTGGGGTACCTTGTGAGGAGGCATTGTCAAAGCTCTTGATGAGGGTTTTGACGGTGGGAGAGGGCTCAGAGGAGGTAGAGGAGCGACGGCTCAGGCCCATGCCCTGCCTCAGTACAGCCAGATCCCTCTCCACTGCATTCATGTAGTTATACACCCTGCCCCTCTCCTCATCCTGCCTAAGGAGACGAACACCAACACACTCAATACATATCAAGGCACATCATGTCCCACCTCACCCATTTCATGTGGATGCAAATACAGACCACCACATCCAGCTTCATCAATGTGGCAATCACTGTTAACCCAACCCTGCACACATACAGTACCAGTCAAAAGTTTGGACACACCTACTCATTCAAGTGTTTTTCTTTATTTTTACTATTTTCTACATTGTAGAATAATAGTGAAGACATCAAAACTATGAAATAACGCATATGGAATCATGTAGTAAGCAAAAGTGTTCAACAAATCAAAATATATTTTAGATTCTTCTAAGTAGCCACCATTTGCCTTGACGACAGCTTTGCACACTCTTGGCATTCTCTCAACCAGCTTCACAAGGAATGCTTTTCCAACAGTCTTGAAGGAGTTCCCAGATATGCTGAGTACTTGTTAGCTGCTTTTCCTTCACTCTGCGGTCCAACTCATCCCAAACCATCTCAATTGGGTTGAGGTCGGGTGATTATGGAGGCTAGGTCATCTGATGCAGCACCATCACTCTCCTTCTTGGTCAAATAGCCCTTACACAGCCTGGAGGTGTGTTTTGGGTCATTGTCCTGTTGACAAACAAATAATAGTCCCATTAAGCGCAAACCAGATGGGATGGCGTATCGCTGCAGAATGCTGTGGTAGTCAAGCTGGGTTAGTGTGCCTTGAATTCTAATAAAATCCCTGACAGTGTCACCAGCAAAGCACCCCCACACCATCACACCTCCTCCTCCATGCTTCACAATGGGAACCACAAATGCAGAGATCACCTATTCTGCGTCTCACAAAGACACAGCAGATGGAACCAAAAATCTCACATTTTGACAGATTTCCACAGGTCTAATGTCCATTCCTCGTGTTTCTTGGCCCAAGCAAGTCTCTTTTTCTTATTGGGGTCCTTTAGTAGTGGTTTCTTTGCAGCAACTCAACCATGAAGGCCTGATTCACGCAGTCTCCTCTGAACAGTTGATTTTGAGATGAGTCTGTTACTTGAACTCTGTGAAGCATTTATTTGGGCTGCAATCTGAGGTGCAGTTAACTCTAATGAACTTATCCTCTGCAGCAGAGGTCTTCCTTTCCTGTGGCGGTCCTCATGCGAGCTAGTTTCATCATAGCGCTTGATGGTTTTTGCGACTGCACTTGAAGAAACGTTCAACGTTTTGACATTTTCCAGATTGACTGACCTTCATGTCTTAAATGCTGGACTGTCACCTCTTTTTGCTTATTTGAGCTGTTTTTGCCATAATATGGACTTGGTCTTATACCAAATAGGGCTATCTTCCTGTATACCACTCCTAGCTTGTCACAACACAACTGATTGGCTCAAACGCATTAAGGAAAGAAATTCCATAAATTAACCTTTAACAAGGCACACCTGTTAATTGAAATGCATTCCAGGTGACTACCTCATGAAGCTAGTTGAGGGAATGCCAAGAGTGTGCAAAGCTGTCTTTTTTTGGTACTACATGATTCCATACGTGTTATTTTATAGTTTTGATGTCTTCACTATTATTCTACAATGTGGAAAATAGTAAAAATAAAGAAAAATCATAGAATGAGTAGGTGTGTCCAAACTTTTGACTGGTACTGTACAACTCTCCGACATGATCACAAGACAGCTGGCGTCGGCCACATGACACTTGGAATTAAGCACAGCGTGTTTCTCAGTGTCTCTTACTTGCGGTTCTTGACTTCGTCCAGCTCCTTGCCAAGCTTCTCGTTCTTCTCCTGGGCCTCGCGGAGACGGTGCCGCATATCCCCAATCTCCTCCTGTGCTTCCGACTTGATGTCATTAGCGATAACTACGGCCGTCTGCAGATCAGCCTGGAACTGACGCCACTCTGCCGACTCTTCCTGAACAGACAAACACACGCGCGCGCACATACACAGAGAGAAACACACACACACACACACACAGCAACATAATTTCGACCACTGAGCCGGGAATGATAAAGCTAATAAGAAAATTTGTGTAAGCAAATATCATCATATTGCTTTTGGGTGGATTCCAGTTGTAATGAACATGGCCCAAACCAAACCATAGTGCTGCTGTGCTTGACCATGTCAGTGACCTCTGGTCCTCAGATGGCCCTGTCCACTGGCCCACTCACCCTCAGCCTCCGGTGCAGAATCTTAATCTCCCGCTCCATGTCACGCTTCTGGTCCTGCAGTTTTTTTACAGAGTCTGAGGGGGGAAGCAGACATGGCTGAGTTCATGTGAACAGGCCACAGGATATATTCACACGCAGCGCAGGAAGAGAATCTGCTTTCAAACAATTCAAGAGCTGATAGAGACACTGACCTTAACAGCACCAACTTATGAAACTAGAGGTTAGGGTTCATTATCGTGTAATTCCGTCTATGAAGTAAACTTGAATGCCATTGATGCCAATAGCAATATAGCTACACGTCATCTAGTCTAAAAGGCAAAACATGATTGACTTTATCTACCAAGCGTATCAGAGTTATGTTATTTTCTGTTAAATAACAAGTTCATACAGTGTCTTCAGAAAGTATTCACATGCCTAAATAAATTCAAGAGTAAAAATGAGCTTAACAAGGCACATACTAAGTTGCATGAACTCTGTGTGAAATAGTGTTTAAAATGATTTTTGACTCCCGGGTGGCGCAGTGGTCTAGGGCACTGCATCGCAGTGCTAACTGCGCCACCAGAGTCTCTGGGTTCGCGCCCAGGCTCTGTTGCAGCCGGCCGCGACCGGGAGGTCCGTGGGGCGACGCACAATTGGCATAGCGTCGTCCGGGGTAGGGAGGGTTTGGCCGGTAGGGATATCCTTGTCTCATCACGCTCCAGCGACTCCTGTGGCGGGCCGGGCGCAGTGCGCGCCAACCAAGGGGGGCCAGGTACACGGTGTTTCCTCCGACACATTGGTGCGGCTGGCTTCCGGGTTGGAGGCGCGCTGTGTTAAGAAGCAGTACGGCTGGTTGGGTTGTGCTTCGGAGGACGCATGGCTTTCGACCTTCGTCTCTCCCGTGCCCGTACGGGAGTTGTAGCGATGAGACAAGGTAGTAATTACTAGCGATTGGATACCACGAAAATTGTGGAGAAAAAAAGAAAAAATACAAAAAAAAAAAAAAAGATTTTTGAATGACTACCTCATCTCTGTACCCCACACATACAGATAATTGTAAGGTCCCTCAAACGAACAGTGGATTTCAAACAGAGTCAACCACAAAGATCAGGGAGGTTTTCCAATGCCTCGCAAAGAAGGGCACCTACAGGTAGATGGTTAAAAATAACAAAGCAGACATTGAATATCCATTTGAGCATGGTGAAGTTATTAATTACACTTTGGGTGGTGTACCCAGTCACTAAAAGAGATACAGGCATCCATCCTAACTCAGTTGCCGAAGAGGAAGAAAACCACTCAGGGATTTCACCCTGAGGCCAACAGTGACTTAAAAACAGTTACATAGTTTAACGGCTGTGATAGCAGAAAACCGAGGATGGATCAACAACATTGTAGTTACTCCACAATACTAACCTAAATGACAGAGTGAAAATAAGGAAACCTGTACAGAATACAAATATTTAAAAAACATGCATCCTGTTTGCAATAAGCCACTAAAGTAAAACTGCAAAAAAAATGGCAAAGACATGACCATGTCCTGAATATAAAGCATTATGTTTGAGGCAAATCCAACACATCACTGAGTACCATTCGTCATATTTTCAGGCATGGTGGTGGCTGCATCATGTTATGGGTATGCTTGTCATTGGGCAAGACTTGGGAGTTTTTTAGAATAAAAAGAAACGGAATAGCACTAATCCAAAGCAAAATCCTAGAGGAAAACCTGGTTCAGTCTGCTTCCCAACAGACAATAGTTTTGCAAATCTATGGCAAGACTTGAAAATGGCTGTCTAGAAATGGTCAGCAACCAACTTGACAGAGCGTGATGATTTTTTTAAAGAATAAAGTGCAAATATTGTACAATCCAGGTGTACAAACCTCTTAGAGACTTACTCAGAAAGACTCGCAGCTGTAATCGCTGCCAAAGGTGATTCTAACATGTATTGACTCTTAGAAATATCTAATTTACATATTTCATTTTCAATAAATTTGCTAAAATGTCTAAAAACATGTTCCCACTTTGTCATCAAGGGGTATTGTGGGTAGATGAGTGAGAAACATTTATTGAATTCATTTTGAATTCAGGCTGTAATGCAACAAAATGTGGAATAAATCAAGGGGTATGAATACTGAGTGACATATGAACATACAAATCAACAAAGTTCCTTACTTAGTCCTATTCAATTATGAACTAAATAGGCTAATAAATATCCCAACGCATGGCTGGCTACTACTGCCTGTATTTATTCCAGACACAGATTTAGATGAAGGTAGGCTAATTCACTTGCACCATATATTGTTTCACTTTTGAGAGGAGCAAAACTTCTCCTCCAACACTTATGCCACAACATTCATACAATCAAAATAAACTATTTATTTATGATCGGTAAACATGCCTGGGAAAGAACAAATAATAATTGCAAGAACCATGGGCTTGGATCACGACAGACATTATGTGAAAACATCTGCGTGTGTCTGCCTGGAGAAATGTGGTCCCGCAAAGCCAGGGTTGTGGGTTCTTGGTTCCCAAGGGGGACCAGTACGAAAATGTATACTCTCTGTAAGTGGCTCTGAATAAGAGCGTCTGCTAAATGATTCAAATGTAAAATGAAATGAGAGCAGACGGAGAGCAGCTTGTTCTAATCCAATCGTTCTAGGAGGCTCAACTGAAACTAAGCAAGTTTCTTTATACAGACAGAAATACTAGTCAATAGTTGTTTGGCGCACACAGTGCTTCACACTGTTTGAGTGAAAGAGAGATGAGTGCTGGCAGCTGAAAATAACTTTTACAGATCACAGATAATTAAAAAAATATATACTCTTGTCATAATCGTATTTGGAAAATTCTCCATATCCATTACAATACTTGTTTTGTCCGAGTAATCGGCACACTCCTACTGTACTGTTCACACTTTCCTCTGGCTGCAAGAAGCCTGACACAGCTCTACACAGCCACCATGTGGCACTGGCCAAAGATGGAAAGTGCACAGTGGGGTTCCAGTGTTATGTCTTATGTGTAGAGCCACGGGCTTTATTCATAACCGTTGCATAAATTTCACACAAAATGTCTGAAAAGTCTGCGCACGTACAAAAATATAGAGATTTATAAACTTGGCGCACACCATAGTATCCGAATGTTTCCCGTTACAAATCAGACCTGTCGTTAAAAAAACTGCGCGCCCGTGAACGAGCATTAAAACTCCACCTGGAAAACGGCCTCCATTCACCTTTTATGGTGACAATAAAACCCTTTATTTGCTGTATAATTTGAAACTATTGGAATTAGGTCAACGTAGTTTTTATAAGAAAGAGAAATGGCAATTTAGATCATATTTCTGTAGAGGTGTGGGCAGAATGTTTGGATATTTTGCAGTGACTTTTTCAAACTAAACATGCTATGCTGCCTATATGTGAGTGCCTGTCTGCAAATTCTGAAAGATTGATTGCATATTCAAAACAATTAGGCTAAATGCTACAGCCCACATTTCTATGCAAAATACACATTGTTGTTCAATATTTAGTTTATCAATAGATTATTGTCAGTGTTGGAGAGTAGTAAACTACATGTAGTTATACTAGTAATTTAACTACATTTTGCAGTAGCTTGGTGGTAGTGGAACTAAATTCCAATCAGGTAGTGTTAACAGTAGTTAATAACGTTTAAGCCATGTAGTGGTGTAGCTAACTACTGGAACTACACACGACTCTATACAAAAATAAAATATGGGTAAAATGGGCAATCATTTTCTTTCTTTTTCAGCATCAGACCTGCCTAACTCACTTGAAACGTTGTTTTTGTGATTAATAGAATAAAATGACACATTCTGTTAACACCTGACTACAGAGTGATCTGTTCTTGCAATTTGTCATCTACGACGTTTCAGATTTACATATGATAATTTTAGTAGTTTTGATGTTGTGAACTCATTTTTTTAAGTAACATTAGTTAAGTAAACTATATTATTAAAGGTAGCTTTAGTTTAGCTTAACTTCCTCAAGTGTGAAGTAATGGTAGCTTGGTAAACTATATTTTCAGAGTAGCCTCCCCAACACTGATTATGGGTTTCCATGTCCTGCCTTGGTATAGGTTCTGAGATTGCTCATACTGTTAAATAGTTTACATAAGCTACTGGCTTATGTAAAATATAAGTTTTACTGTGTTGGCAGAATATTTCAATTTTGCACAAATGTATGCTGTATCTGGCAAAGGACTGCCAGTTTCTACAGAAGAAAGCCATGGCAAATTGTTGTGGACCTGTCAGCAGAACTTTTGAATTCAACAATGTTTTTGCATTGACTTTTCCTCCTACCTAAATATGATACATATAGTCTATCTATTTAATAGGCCCATGAGAGATGAGCATGGTCATTTGTTGTATGGCTACTTTGGGAATATGAACCAATTTATTCTAAAACGGTTATGAAAATAAATAGGAAAAGATTCCCGTTGTCTAATTATTTTAGACTCTAAAAATAAAAACACATATTTTCACTCTAACGACTGCATTCTTGTTAATGTTTTCCTGTTTTTTTTTGCATAAAATACTTACCGTAATTTCCGGACTATAAGCCGCTACTTTTTTCCCACGCTATGAACCTTGCGCTTTATACAATGACGCGCTAATTTATGGATTTTTCCCGCTTTCACAAATTCATGCCGCCAAAAAACTGAGCACCGTCACATAATGTGAAGTAAATCGAGCGCGCTCAAACTTTCCATCATTCTGATTACGGTAGTCATTTTGTCACCCTCATCATGGCAAAGACACGGAGAAATGCATATGATGCAGCTTTCAATTTGAAGGCGATCGATCTGGCTGTTTGAAAAAGAAATAGAGCTTCTGCACGGGAGCTTGGCCTTAATGAGTCGATGATAAGACGTTGGAAACAGCAGCGTGAGAAACTGACTTAGTGCAAAAAGACAACAAAAGCTTTCAGAGGAAAGAAAAGCAGATGGCCCGAACTAGAAAATGGATTGGATGACAAGTGGGGAGAAATCCTTTTCTAAAACGGGCCGCATGCGAAGAGCGACTTATGGTCAAGTCTGCCAGTGGGTCCTGACAGCGTGGAGCTGCTGCGTATTGAAGAGGGCAGCATAAGCTCAGCTGGGAATTTGCCTCCGGATGAAAGTGAGGAGAGCACAATGAAAACGATCCAACATCGGATGAAGCAATTCTGAGGCTATTCAACTCCGACACCAAAGGAGATGACTTCAGTGGTTTCAGTGCACAGGAGGAAGATAGTGACCAAGGACTTTCTTGGTAGGCTACTGTTTACTGCTATTTAAAAAAAAAAAAATGTTACAAGCCTGTTTCGTTAAAGCCTATTTATTTTTGTTACAAGCCGTGTTTCGTTTAAAGGCTGTGTAAAGTTAATTTGTTTCAATGTACCGGTAGGCACCTGCGGCTTATAGACACGTGCGGCTTATTTATGTACAAAATACATTTTTTTTTTTTAATTCAGTGGGTGCGGCTTATATTCAGGTGCGCTTAATAGTCCAGCAATTACGGTACTTGCCAGCTTGCAATACAGTGTTTCGACCAATAGTAGATGTGCGTACGCATGTTCTAATGCTTCAAACACACAGACAGCATCACTGCGCAAAACAGTACGCAGCATCATCTAGATATGTATGCAACAAAAGTTAGACATTCACCTTCTGCTACCATTTCTGTCAAGCCGTCTACACGTACAGTTTGACGCATACGGTCAATAAATCCAACGTATGCACCACACCACACCGAACGCAACGCAATGCTGCAAGGCAAACGCAGCATTCCCAATTTAGTAAGTGAGCTGTAGAATCACTGATCGACAAATAGTATTCCCCCAAATAATAGGTTTTGTGCGATTAAGATCTCCTCGTCAAACACACACGCACAACCAGACATGGATGGATGGATTGATTGCAGACAGCTTATGTTAATTACAAAACATTTCCTACGATTCCTGCCTGCAGCAACATTAGTGGACAATGTTGGAATTACCCGTAAAAGCACAGTGCCTCAAAAAGTGCCCTAAAAATCCTGGACTTGATCCTGGCATAGATCTATGATGCTGTGACCATAGCCTTGGCCATTGGCCATAGCCCACTCACTCTCTAGGTCTGTGATGATGAGGTTGTCGTGGAGTTTTACGGCTCGGTGCTGCTCCACCTCATCCTCTAGCTCAAAGATGGTCTCCTTCATGTCCCCGATCTCAGTCTCCTTCTCCTGCAGCTCCCCGCGCTGCTTCTCCAGCCCACGCTTCTGCTCTGCCATTTGCTTCTGCTCCTGCTCCTGAATGTCCCGGTATTCCCGATCCAGCTGCACACACCACCAGGGGAATCAATCATTATCTCATTCATAAACTAAATGGCCCAAATGAATGCTCATTCTTCTTTTCCGTGGTGAGGGTACATATAAAGCAGACACATGCATTTCTATGAAAAGCTTTCAAGGTGGTACGGAGGAAAGTGGACTTTCGTGAACTTTTCACAAGTTCAATACAGGAGACAGAAGCAGTCTCGCAACTTTGATGGTGAACATGGGCAAACTATCAAAAGGGTGGGATCAGGGATCAAATGTACTACCTCTGTAGGATGGTGTGTGCGTGGTGGACTCACCTTACTGAGGGTGTCCTGCAGTCTGGTGACATCAGTGCGGGCGTGGCTCAGCTCCTCCTGTAGTTTGGCAGCCCTGCCCTCCGCCGCCTCCTTGTCCAGCCGAACCCCCTCCAGCAGCTGGCAGATGTCACTTTTGTCTCCAGAGTTGTGGATGGAGTAGAGCTCAGCCACCTTTTGCCTCTCCTGGTCCAGCTGGGCCCTGCAACGGCTAAGCTCTACCTGGTCACAGCTTACCGCTGCCTTATACTCCTCCAGCGCTGCCACCATGGCCCCCCGGTCCTGCCTCTCAGACTCCATGATGTGCTCCATGTGGTGGTTTCTTTCCTTCAAAGCCCCAATGACCTCCTGGGCCTCAGTGTTGTCCTGCTCCGCCATCTTCAGCGTGTTGCTGAGGTGCTGCTGCACTCCCAGCAGCTGCTCCCTCTCGAAACGGGCGTTGTCGGCCAGGTCCACGTAGCGCTGCTCCAGCTCCATGTAGCGGCCACTTTTGATGTCCTCCTCCAAGACGTAGGACAAGTGGTGATCGTCCAGCAGAGAGCGGAAGTATTCAATCTGCCGGCCGTAGTGCTCCAGCTTGTCGCTCTGCTGGCACAGGGAGTCCATGAGGATTACCTTCTCTTCCCCTAGCCTCTCGTTCTCTCCGTTCAGCTCCTGGGTGATCTGCTGCAGGTCAGCAAGCTCCTGTAGTGTGGCCTGCAGCTCCTCGGCCGTGCTGTGCTGGTTCTCCTCCATCTGGTGAATGCGCTCCGTCAGGCAGGCCACAGACACCTCGCTGGCGTTGCCGCTGCTGCCCCGGCGTGAGCGCTCTCGCCTGGGCACGCTCTCCGAGTCGGAGGAGGACGAGGCTCCGGAGGGGGCGTCCAGGGCATCATCGCTGGAGGTGACGCCCTGGTAGACCTCGCTGGACTCACTGTCCAGGTTGTCCACTGAACCACTGTGCTGCTGGGCCGTCAGCAGGTCCTCCAGGGAGCCCGGGGCAGAGCCTTCCACAGAGGAGGTGAGGGTACCAGTGCCCCCGCCATCACTGTGCCCGCTGCTGACTGCCAGGTCTGGGCTCAGGGAGGGGTAGCTGAAGAACTTGTCAGAGCCATCCAGCCTCTGCTCCAGGGAGAAGCCCAGCGCGTTGAGCCGGTCCTTCAGCATGCGGTTCTCACTCTTCAACAGGTTCAGCTCCTCACGAATGGCATGGTTCTGCTCCTGCAGGAGAAGCAGTGTGGACTCCACATCCGCTGCTGTGATGGCTGACACCTCCCTCTCCTGGGGCTTCTCCTCCTCCCCTCCTCCCTCCTCTGGGGGAACCTCCCCTCCCAAGCCAAGCTGAGCCCTCATGTCCCTCAGCTCGCTGCGCAGGTGCAGGATCTCCAAGTCTTTGCTCTTGGCCAAACCCAGCAGGTCTTTCACCTTGGCCTCCAGGGCCACCTTGACACTGATCTGGCTGTCTGATTTAGACTTGTTCATGCGGCCCTCCGACTCTGCCAGCTGCTGGGTGCGAGAGCGCTTTCCCTGGGCCACATCCTCCTGCCCCGCCCCTGACGATGACTGCTTTTTACTAGCCGATGTTCTGGATGTTCGCAGACGGTCCCTTGACGAGTTGGGCTCCTTGGAGGTAGAGGACGTCACACGTTTGGCTGAAGAACCTTGTAAAGAGAGACAGAACCCAGCAAGCATGAAAAGCAGAGTAATAATAAGTACGATGAAAATAGCATAGGTCATTAAGAGGCAAGTCAGCTAATATAAATATATAAACAGATTTACCTGAGCTAGTCTTTGGTTTACTGTCTGGGTTACCACTGCTGGTCCCTGTGGAGGCAGTCCTCTTGTTCTTGGTCACAGTGCTGTTCATAGCTGGAGTGCCCCCTGCCATTGCTGCTAGCAGATCATCATTGCTTTTAACCTGGAGAACAAATCACATGGAAAACAATCACATGAAAACAATTACTTTATTGCCCACTAATCCAGCCAGCAGGCAGAATAATAACATAGGATTGTTCGGTACCATGATAAACATGTACAAATGGGTGTTGGCAAAGTAGGCCATTGTATATCATTTTGAATTTGATAGAAGTGTACTTGGCTTAGTGACAAGACGTGTAGAGGGATAGAAGTGTACCTTTAACAGAGGTGCCGTTGTGGTGGTCTTGGCTGCAGCCTTGCCTGTGATTCCTGTAGCAACGCCTTCAGTCTTCCCCCTCTCTCCACTCTGAGCCTTACTCACCACCGGCCTGCCTGTCTTCTTCATACTGGGCTCTCTGATGCCCATACATTTACACCTCAATCTGGATACACACAGGGAGAAAGGACAACATATCAATGGAAGGACTCACTCCAACTACATGCTCATTTTACTTCATCTCTCTTCATCCCAGTGTCAGATTTCCTGACTGTCAGCAGCTTTACCAGATGGCAGTCATAGGCTGATTAGGGTTCAACTGGGGTTGTTCTCTGCCCAGAAGTTCCTACTGTCACTAATAAAGATGTAATACACAATCCATGTGTATTAGTTCACGTGTCTCACCCAGGTGCATGGACAACTTGCCTTGCTGTCCAGATGACCAAGGTAGGGAAAGTATTTGGGGCTTTATCTATGACAGCAGAGGTTATAAAACAGCGTTATAGGACAAATGAGGCAGTCTTTTTTTGTAACTTTTAGGACATACCAAGAAGAAATATTATATTTGTTGAATACAATACATTTTTACTTTTTGTCTACAAGGAATAAATTGCAAGAGTAAATCATAATTGCAAGAGAGCCTAAAAATAAACCAATTTGCAGAGTAATGGCTTTCCAAACGGCTCAGCCAGACTATGGTTCTAAACTAGGCATAGTTTAAATTCTATACTGCTGGAGACGAGACGGGACAGGGAGGGGCAGATCTCAGTAATATCCCACAGCTGAGTGACATTAGTGGTGCTGTTCTCCCCTGCGATTCCTATGATCTGTAACCCAATCTGCTGGCAATACTATCCCGCACAGCATATGTGACAATTAAACCAAGCAGGCTTTCTGGATCTCTTTATGCCTGCTGTCAAGCTGGGTGCAGGCGGATGTACCAACGCCCTCCCTGGATGGCCATCATTGTTTAATCAAGCAAGCAGACAAAGTTGAGTAAATATTATACTTGTTTCTTTTCTAAATATAAATTATATAGGGAGCTTTTCTGTCTAAATAGAATAATCAGTGCCTGTTATAACATTTTCTAAACTCTTTTGTTTGGCATATTAATAAATTCAGATATGCAGCCAAAACCCTTCCACTTGTCTTTCTACTTTAAACTTTAAACAATCCGTCAAAAAGAGGTGCAAAAAAGGGAACACGCAGTCTGGTCCGTTTGGGTCTTTCTGCACTCTGCTGGAGTTATGAGATCTCTCCCAGTTATCCTCTCTCGCCTCTCATTTATGGCAGAGCAGCAGAGGGCTTGTGCTCGTTAGGAGTAAACTCTGCCTAATGTCTCTCAGCTGCGTGTGTTGAAGCCCCATGATTCCTGTGGTTGGAAGGTGCTTGTGTATTCAAACCCCCATTGAAATATGCCTAGTAGTGTACACATTCTTGAACTGCCAGAGGGTAAGAGACAGAACAGATAGTGAATGTTGAAATAACAATGAAATGCAATACACTAACATACACCCTTATTGGCAGTGGAATATTAATGTAAAATGTGGCATTGGAACATTCCTGTAGAGTTGCACCTTTAATGTAAAACAAAACAGAAAGAGGGACATCTTGCAACAGAAGAGTGTTCTACTGTAGCCTACACTCCCCAGTCAGGTGTGTGTGTTCACAGCCTAGCTGACCTCTGTTTGGATTGTGCAGGACATGTTGCCAGCTGCTGACATGGGCTCTCAACACACAGCCTGGGTATAGCTTCCTGTAGCTCAGATGTGGGTCAAAGATCACCCAAACACACAACCTGGAAGACTGCCCTTTTCTTTGGCTATGAATGAATGGGATTGAGTGAGAGAGGCTGCGAGTATAGCCTAGACTTTCAGTCTATTCATAGAGTAACATAACAGAATGCCTTCCGTAGACTATCAGGTTCAGGTGTGCAGTAATACTTCAATGGCTTTCTTATAGCCAAAATATTAGTAATGCATCCCAGCATACTCGAAGAAGAAATAAAGGCCTTGGTCTTATGTAAAATGCACTGTGTGCAAATGGGTTACAGAAAGTGAAAAGACACGACAATCCCAGCTATGCATTCATGGGTGGGTAAAGGGTTGGCGTCAAGGGTGATGAGCTCTTGCTCAGCAACAGACCTGCAAGATCTAAAGCCAGCACTGGTCATGATGATTGGGCAAGTGCTGCTATTTAATTACATCAATGTCAGGCTAATGGATGCGCGGAACCCTTGGATTCAATCCAAGGCTGACCCGGAGGACAACTATGCACAGTCAGTGTCCACTTGTTGCTTATGAAACAAAACCCTTAAAAGCGGGAAAAAAGGGAGCAAGAGAGAGAGTGAGCAAGAGTCTTAGTGAGTTAGGCCTACTGCAAACTGCCTCTCCCCCCTCTTCCTTATTCAGTGCTTTGACTGTGGGCGTTACTTCCCTTCCATAACATCTGCTTCCTGTGATGGCGTCTGAGAAAATCCTACAAGGATGAACGTGTGCGAGGACAAGTAGGCACCAGTGTGTTTCAGACAGAGCAGACAGTGTAACCTCTGAACTCTTCGGTCTAAAACATCCATCATAGCCGAAGACCCAGTCCTCCTAACAGATCCAACCAAGCCATCCTTCATGTACCTTATTATGATATACCAGTGTTTCCCAATCCTTTGGGTCCCCAGGACCAGGATGGATAAACACTGAGCTATGCAGTGCATACAACACAAAACATATGGCTAGGACAATCTGTATCAGAGCTAAGGGGACATCACAGTGTGAGGTGAACAACGACGGCTTCTTTAAAAAGTAGGATCAGACTATGCACAATCACACATGCACAAACGGGTGCTTAGGTAACCTCCAGCTTTAGGAACATTTCCAAGAACTGAAGATTTATTACTTTGGGACATTTTTCCAAAAGGCAGGACTCAAGAGACAAGGAGGAGTAGCCGAATTCCTATTGCATAAGTCACATTCCCTGGACAGGACACTGAAGAGCAGACTGGACAGCTTTTTCAGGAAAATAAAGAATAGTCAGGAGAAATATATGCTCACTTTGAATTTTTCTACTGTATAATGAGAAGTGTGTGTTTCATATTTTCAAAATAAAGTAGCTATATGGGCTTTAGAGAGACCTCTAAGTTGCATGTGTAAAAAATAGTGACATGCTTCAGGCCCAGAATTTAACAAACATAAATAATGTAGCTAGATAGCTATGACAAGTTGCCTAATAAATCAGACTATGATACCAATTATTGGTATACAGTCAAACAAAGCACTGCAAAAACTTGGAAAGTTTCTTCACCAGCCAGAATGTTTAATCAAATTAAATGTGAACTTACTCTGCCGATTGTCTGTGCGGCTGGTCGAAATTTGAGACAAAATATCCAGACTTTTAGAGTGCCGGTACTGCCGTTGAACTTTCTATCACCTGGCATATGCTCAAAACCATGTAAACACCTGCAAGACTTCGGTTAGTATACTGCGTGGATATTATAATTTTTTGGTCTCAAGTTTCGGCCAGCTGAAGGACCAACCCCACATACAATTATACTTAAACTTACTTGATTGTATTCAACATCTGTGACAGACGAGGGATGTTTAGGATTTTACTATGTACATATGCGTGGGTATGCTGCACATGCAATGGAAAGCATCACCACAATCAGGACTACAAGTTAATTACCGCTATGACATTTGACATAGCTAGCTAGCTTACCAGAAGATTACGACCCTACCGTTATGCTTGTTTACTGGGGTCGGAACACAATCTTGGTTACATTAAGACTGTGTAGCCGGCGCAAGATATGGGTCGGCTACACAGAATAAACGTACCTCTATAGTGTACAACAGTGTGATACGCATAAAACCTAGCAGTCAAACAGGGAAATGGTTCCAATCGTTTTTCCACCATTAATTTTAGAAACACTTAAAATAAGGGCTTTGTTTTGTGTAAGCTTACCCTGGCGTGATGTTTTGATAACCGTGTAAATCTCTCTAGGACAAGGTGACTTAGCAATATATTCGACTGTATTTACACCCAAAAATGAAATACTAAATCAGCTGCTAATGTGGCTATCATGATCTGGACGAAACTGCCGAATCGAGACAAAGGTAAGAATCTCTGGATTAACTATCTAATGTTAGCTAAATGTAGTAATGAATAAAATGGCTAAATTTCTTTCAAATTGACACAATACCTGCTATCAAATGTGTCAGCGAGAGATGGCGTGCAGGAGCTTGCGGGGATTGGTAGTTTTGCATGACATCTATTAGCATTTTCAAATCAGAGTAACGAGCCGAATATATTGATAAATCACCTTGTCCGAGAGAGATTTAATATGGTTATCAAAATGTCACGCCATGGTAAGCCCACATTTTATGTTTCTCTAAAACCCACTATGGGAAAAATGAATGGTAGAAAAATAATTGGAACCATTTCCCTGTTTGACCGCTAGGTTTTATGGGTATTATGACACCTCCACTGTGGGGCTATATGCAGGGATAGGATATGCCACCTTACTCCATCGAGAATACCCAGAAAACTGCCCTTTTCGTCCCCATACTAGCGTTGAACAACAAAGGAGCTGATTGGCTGACACTGCCATTCCAAAATGGCCATGTTGGCTACTGATAGCTAGCATGAGGGCAAAAGGGGCAGTTTTCTAAGAAAACTAGCCATATTTAAACGTTCTCAATGTATTAGTGTGGATAAAGGCATATCCCATCCCTGCATTGAGATATATTTTGTGATCTATATCTGGCGCGCGCTCCAGTGTCTTAATATAACTATGATTGTGTTCAGACACCAGTGCATCTCAGAGTAAACAAGCGTAATGGTGGGGTCGGAATCTTCTGGCACCTAAATATGAGCTTTGGCTATATGACCAGTTGACAGAATGTCACCCCACTCGCCCTTTTAGTTACCATTAGCTAAATAGAATAATAACTTACTATCTAGTAGTAGCTAAATAGATTGCTGCCAACATTTCCATCCAGCCACTCATGAGAAGTTGTCTGCTAACGTTAACTAAGTTAGCTAGTTACCATCGCTAGCTAGCTGTGTCAAACTATTCAGCTAACGTTTTTTTTTATAGCCTAAGCCTGGCTACTATAACTAGCCTAAAAGACGACTAAATTGAATGTTCCAGAAGACGTGAAAGTTGCAAGCTTTTCCAGAAATACATTCGCTAAGAAATGATTAGCTAAAATATGCATTTTCACATAACTACAGTAGCTAGCTAGTTTTCTAGCCTAGCTTAGCTTGATATTGATTACGACGTTACTTACTAACGTACTGCAGCTAGCTAAAATTCATACCGTGGATTCTTCTATTTGATCCTTGAAGAGTGAAAATTAATAAGGGTTTGCGAATACATCTTAAAGACAGCTTTGTAGCGGAGACAGATACTGGAGGTTATCCCAATATGGTCCATCTGACACGATGCTTTTCAGTTGTCAATGCAGCCAACAGCAGCCTGATTATTGCCTTCCAGACCCTTGCCCTGGACTTGGACCGCATCCTTCATAGATGTTTTTTTCTTTTTTCTTCACAAGATCGGGATGCGCGTTCTAGCCCATCTACATCTAGAGCCCAGCTCTATATTAATAAAGAACATGTGTATATATATATAAGAAGTGTAGAAAATAACTAAAATCTTATTATACTGACACAACACTTGTTCAAAAATCATGTTAAATAATCTTAAATTGTGTTCTCAGATTGCAGAGAATCAAGATAAAAAATACAAAGCACATGGGAATCAACTCTTTATTGTAGCTACATAAATTAGACTTTCTTGGAATAATGACTACAACTGTCTGACATGAAGAAATGTAAATTATGTGATTGATGATAGGCTAACTGACTGTTTGTAGTCTAACAGTTTCATATGTGGTATCATATCTTAACATCTTAATTCAGATATCTGTAAACATTTGGAATTATTTTCATTTTGCAAGCACAGATACATTTTTAAGGGCTTTCAAAGTTACAGCTCACCAGGCAGAGAACAGTAAACCCTTTATATATTTAGCTAGAAACATAAGACAATGGTGCCCTTCACAATGCCCATTATTTGTTTTCATACCCAGGAGATTTGGATATTAGTGGATCACTACCAAGGTAGGCTACCACTAAAATTGAATAAAGAGCCAAAGCTTATCAGTGCTATTCCTGTCTAATTTCCACGTGACAGCACTGAATAGTCTTTGATTTTACCCATCTGAAAAAGAAAAAAAAAAGAAAATTCCTCCAGTAAAAGGGTGGCGTGTTCAGATGAATGATCTCTAATTGAATAATATCAAAATATAAATTCTTAAGGAAAATGTAGGACTGTCATAATTGTACTTAAACATTTAAGCCTACTACTTAATGCTGCTGGTCTTACAACATAGATCTAGCAGTATTCAGCTTTCAGGTCCCTATAAGCTAATGAACAAAAAACACAATTATGAGATATGGTTGAGGTCCTCTGTTTAACTAAGGACAACCTCCCAGAAATCTTTTAACAGAAACTCAGAAACCGCAGTTATTTGAAGAGAAAGGTATTCCAAAACACATTTAAGTCAACATGCCTGCATGTTAAATATACCTACATAAGTTTGATCAGTCTCACATTCCTTACTAAATAAAGAGAGCATACGCATAAACACCTGGTGAATACACATTTTCCTACAATAGCTTCAGCAGGGAAAAGATTGGAGTTTGTAACCCTCAATTGTGCCAACAATTTATGAAACAGGCCTTATGCCATAATAAGAACTGTAACCATCCTACCATTTTGATAATTGTGCTCATAATTGTGTCAAAATCTTTTACCTATCTGTAAGTGCTCAGCACACTTAATGTGAGGGATCATGGAGATGACAATTTGCATCACTTCATCTGGTAAAAATTGGTTTTCAATTAAAAATCAAATAAAGGAATGGTCTGGTCTTTAACCATATTAAATGGCTTTTTGTGTTTGATGTAAGACAGTTTTAAGGTCAGCAAGATAAGGATGATCATAATCATAAAGTACTGTATTTGATCCAATCTGAAATGTGCTGTTGACTCCCTCTGGTGGGCCATATAGAGTAGGTGCCCTGTAATCCAGCCAGTGTTCATTAGCTCCAGCAGTCAACAATTTACCATGGAAGGCATACTTTTGTCCACTTCTTCCTCCCTCAGTTTTTCACAGATGGAAATGTCCATGCTCTAGCTATACTTCAGTGGAGAAGAGGATGCTTTGACGTTTGCTGTCCGGTGTTGGGATGCTCTGAAGCTGAAGGAAATACAGTAGGACCTGTACCTACAGAGACAGAAGGGGAAGCGGGAAATAGCAAAAGAAACAGATTATTAGAACCATAGCACATAATTTTGGGCTCCATGAATACCTCTGAATCTACCTCTGCAACAAAATCAACATTGACGTTCCAAAAGACACAGGTCTCCACAGATTTTCTCCACAGATTTTGGCAGTACCTGTGACATAACCTCCAGTGACCAGTTGTCATTCATAGTGATGGGTTGCGTGGCATTGGCTGGGATCTTGCTGTCTTTCTCAGATGGGCGGAGCAGGGTTGGACCAAAGACCGTGGCCAGGTTGTGAAAAGACATCTTATTAACGCTCTCATTATCAGCAATCCTGTAAGAACACAGAGGATATCATAAGTGTACGATTGTGGGATGCGAGAACAAGGGAGAAATTAGCAACAGGTTTTGAATGACAGATCTGTGACTGTATTAGTGCTGAGAGATAAGTGCTTTTTGAGGTCGGTTCGGTTTCGATTATTAATAGATAATCAAAAAAAATTGATTTCGGTTTCAATTATTTCTCTCTCATGTGGGATATATGGTCTGTGCGTATCTAACCTAATGTAGCAGGCGTAAAAGTGTATCAGTCCAGAGATCTGTATATAATGACAAGATGCTCATGTCTCTGCCCTAACAATGGGAGTCGTTGTCCCAAAGCAGGCGACAAGCTTAGGTCCAAAATAAACCCATCAAAACGCATTGGGCTTATTTTGGGCATATGTTGGCGAGAGTGGAACTTCTTGCTTTGCCTCTTCCTCTCTGATCCGTTTGAGATTGTAGTTAATTATCCCCGTTTCTGCTTTGACCTAGGTTTAATATTTGCTTAATGAAAACAACAACTCCCTTCAGCCTAGCGTCCCACATAGTTCTTGAATTGATTTATTTCATGAATGATTTGATTTCACTCTACATGTTGGGCTCACAAAAAAAACTAACTAAATGGAATTCAAGTAAATGAACCGACATCGGTCAATTAGTTGTTTAATAACCCCAAAAAACAAAGTGATCGGTTAATCACTCAGCACTAGACTGTATTAATGTGACAGGATCAAACATGATGTCACTGTGGGGAGTATACCTCTTCAGGTGATCCAGCAGGAAGAGGAAGGTGACCAGGTTGGGTTCTGGGAGTGACAGCAGCAGGTGCAGCATACAGCTCTCCTTAGCCACACTGTCTGACAGGGCTGCAAGAAGAGGACACAATTGTTTTAGTATGTTTTATACTACCTGATTGATGTTTAATGGTTTGTTAAATGTCACTCTTATGTTGTATTCACTATGATGAGACTAAATGCCATAGTAAGCTTTTTGAGGTCACAAGGAGAGACTGACCGATGCCTCCAGCGAAGTTGGGGTACAGGTCATCTGTGAAAAGAGGTTCCGGCAGCTCACGGAAATACAGCTTCAGCGTTCCAGCAATGGCATTCACATCCATCTCACTCATCATCACCGACACATCCTTATTGTCTGTTAATCAGAGGAAGGGAATGAATGATAAACAGGGGGAACAGTAAGTTGCAAGCCGGTATGAATAATAGTAATACATTCATTGTATAGCATGATGTATTATTTGCTAAGGAAGAGATCCAAGGTCATTGTACTCACTGGCATCAAATGCAGCCTTCAGGGCCTGGATGTCTGTAGCCACCCCTGAGACCCGGTAGATTCCTACCTCCTCCATGCCGCGGCGCTCTATCTCCTCTACACACTGCTTCACGATGAGGGGCACCTTAGACCGCTCCCGTCTGTCGAGGTCAAACACACACATGGTTACACTTAATGCAGGATTAAAATTGGATTAATGCAGGAAACAAGAGAAGTCTAGTGCTTTACACTAATGAGTCAAAATACCTGTGAGTCTCATTTCTTACTTCAGTACACACCTGGTGTTTGTTTTATTGTGGTAGTGCATAAACTGAACCCAAATAGTATTTTTCAATTTTGATATGTAATACTTGTTCCCAAGTATGAATAAATGACCCATCTTTTCTTTCTACTTTCAGAGGAAAGCAAACCCTGAGAAAGACCTCCATCCTGCAGTATTGCATCTTTAGCACTATAAAAGGTTTCTCAAATAGACCCTGCCCATAGGGGGCTTTAGTTATTTTACAAACGATCATGAGACTTATGGTCCCTGTGAAAATAGAAAATCCCAAACAAGGCATGTCTTTTGACAGTTATTCCTGACCGTCCACTGTTGTTTTTGGATTAAAGTGAAGGAGGTAGGAGGAGGTATCCCATTCATTTGACAATATTAGGTCCGATCTGTGGTGGTCATAGAAATGTGGCATGCATTACATGAGGCTAGTCCTTCATGACAGGCTTAAAGGGATACTTCGGGATTTTGGCAATCGAGCCCTTTATCTACTTCCACAGAGTCAGATGAACTCATGGATACCGTTTGTATGTCTCTGCATCCAGTACGAAGCAAGTTCGAGGTAATTTCGCAAGCCAATGTCGCAATGACTAGAAGTATATGGTATCTACTAGCATGCTAGCAGTTACCATAGACTTCCAGTCATTGTGCTAATGCTAGTTAGCAACTTTCGTCAGACTGCACGCAGAGACATAAAAATGGTTTCATTGCCAAAATCCTAAAGTATGATTTGGATCTGGGTGCGGAGATTATACAGAGGCTAACAAACACACACTATTCACTCACTTGGTTACAACACTGATTTTCACTCCAAACACGCCCGACTGTTTCCGCGAGGGCATTCTCTTCAGACTGAACTCTCTGCTGGTGAACTTCATTGACAGCTTCACCTCAATCTTTACCAAGAGAAGTTAAGAATTAGCCAGGAGTCAGTGAAATTAAGAGTATTGCATGTATCCTGATCCACACAGTAAACTTTAATATAGGGGGCATACGTAATATTGAAGTCTGTATTACACAGTAACTATTAGTGGAAAAACCCATGTAATTACCATGTTATATACATAACTTATTTAACAACGCTTACACTGGCCACTGGAGTAATGCCAATGTAAAGTTGTGCCAAAAGAGTACTTTTGCTAAACAAAAAAAGTAAGGCAGTGTGGTTTCAGAAAGCTTTGTGAAAAACAGTAATAATTGTTTAAATTTAGGCTGGTAATACGTACCCCGTTCATGGTGATGACTGTTCTTTGCCAGTCTTTGGTTTGTAGCGTCTGAGGATCCAGCTGGAAAATATGGAGACATCTATCAAATCAGAGCAATCATCTAACCCAGTAAAGACGAACTGCTCTGACAGACAGTGTGTGGACAACATGATGGCGTGGTAGGACTGATGCAGTCTTTATTTGCAGTACAGACATGTTATAGTACTCTAGTAATGAAAGTCAATCCATTATTAAGAACCAATGACATATTTAAACCTCTGAAAATTCCGCTTTGTATGAATGTTTAGCACAGTTAGCCTCTTGATCCTTTCCAATTAATCTAAAGCACAATATAAAAATAAACCTTCAATGAAACTATTAGATTGGAAATTGTATAATTTCACTGAAGCAAAGCAAAAAATTTACGAAATGATGGATTCAAAGAGAAAAGATTGTTATTTTGTCTTTCTCTCCAATCAGCAAGCCTGGGTTTTACGTAACAATTACCCTTCACTTGCCCTTATCCTCACAAACTTCATATGATTGACTAGTGTCAACTCATGTCACTGATCTATTTTAATCATGTGACTAATACCAAGTTGCCAACAGGCACGAGTATTGTGATAGATAATGCTAACATGACAGATGTCATCTCACCCTAGGGAGCAACATATAGATACTCAATCTAATCCCGAAAATCATTTTCTTTTTGTTCTGTGGACATCAAGTTCTTCTTACATAATGCAGTGGGTTTATCAAAAGAAAATAGCATTATGTATTAAGTATGAGAATACTGTATAACACATTCAAGGATACTTAAAGGATATGCTCCGTGGTTGAGTGACTCATTGTGAGCGTACAGAACAGGGCTGCAGGCAGCTGAGAGAAAATGGAGGAAAACTAAACTTCCGGAGGACCTATCATCCTCTCACTCCCTCCCCTCTACCTTCTCTTCCACTGTATCCGCTGCAAAATACACTTTCTACAACTCTGCATTTCAAGCTTTTGCCTCTAACCCTAGGAAACTCTATTCCACCTTCTCCTCCCTCCTTAATCCTCCACCCCCCTCCCTCTCTGCTGACAACTATGTCAACCACTTTGAGAAGAAGATTGACGACATCTGCTACTCATTCACTCAGCCCATTGTGTCCACTGGTCTCACTCACACGCCTTGAGCTCTTTATCCCCCCTCTCTCCAGATAAAATCCTGCAACTAATGAGGTCTGGCCGCCCGACAACCTGCCCACTCGACCCCTTGCCCTCCTCCCTTCTCCCATTCCTCACGTCTCTCATCCCTGACCATTGGCTGCGTCCCCTCTGACTTCAAAATGGCTGGAATTGCTCCCCTCCTCACGAAACCAACACTCAACTCACCAGACATCAAAAACTATAAACCTGTATCCCCTCTTTCTTTTCTTTCCAAAACACTTAGGCGTGCTCTCCCTGATCAACTTTCTCTCTCAGAACAATCTTATTGACCCTAACCAGTCAGGTTTCAAGACGGGTCACTCAACCAAGACTGCTCTTCTCTGGGTCACGGAGGCTCTCAGCACTGCCAATGCAGACTCTCTCTCCTCTGTTCTCATCCTCCTAGATCTATCCGCTGCCTTCGGCCCCGTGAATCATCAATCCTCCTCTCCACCCTCTCAGGGCTCAGCTTCTCAGGCTCTGCACACTCTTGGATTGCATCCTACCTGGTAGACCGCTCCTACCAGGTGACGTAGAGAGGATCTGTGTCTGCATCACGTACTCTCACTACTACACCAAGTTATCAGGCTCCTTCATTTCCTTACATGATCTTGCTTATCATTGCTATGCGGATGACACTCAACTACTTTTCTCCTTCCCCCCCCTTCTGACACCCAGGTGGCTACACGCATCTCTGCGTGCCTGGCAGACATCGCAGACCCACCACCTAAAGCTCAACCTCGACAAGAAGGAGCTGCTCTACCTCCCGGGGAAGGCCTGCCCGCTCAAAGACCTCTCCATCATGGTTGACAACTCCACAGTGTCGCCCTCCCAGAGTGTAAAGAACCTTGGCTTGACCCTGGACAACACCATGTCGTTCTCTGCAAACAAAATCAATGACTCGCTCCTGCAGGTTCATGCTCTACAATATCCGTAGAGTATGACCCTACCTCAGACAGGAAGAGGCGCAGGTCCTAATCCAGGCACTTGTCCTCTGCCGTCTGGACTACTACAACTCGCTGTTGGCTGGGCTCCCCCCTTGTGCCATCAAACCCCTGCAACTTATCAAGAACGCTGCAGCCTGCCTGGTTATCAACCTTCCCAAGTTCACTCATGTCACCCCGCTCAGCCACACACTCCATTGGCTTTCAGTCGAAGCTTGTATCCACTACAAGACGATGGTGCTTAACTACGGAACAGAAATAGGAACTGCCCCTCCCTACCTTCATGCTCTGCTCAAACCCTACACCCCAACCCGAGCACTCCGTTCTGACACCTCAGGTCTCTTCTTGGCCCTCGCACCCCTACTGGAGGGTAGTTCAGTCCAGTCCAAGCTCTTCTCTGTCCTGGCACCCCAATGAAGGAACCAGCTTCCCCTTGAAGCTAGGACAGCAGAGTCCTCACCTCAAACTTGACTGATAGCTACTTTGAGGAAAATGTTACTTTATGCCTGTGATATGTAGTTGTCCCACCTAGCTATCTTAAGATGAATGCACTAACTGTAAGTCACTCTGGATAAGAGTGTCTGCTAAATTACTGAAATGTAAATGATATACAGTGCCTAGTGAAAGTCTACACACCCCTTGTACAGTTGTCACATTTGTCTGGCTTAAAATGAAATCTAAAAAGGGATTAAATTAGATTTTCTTCCTATTGATCTACACATTGTACTTCACATTTTCAAGTTATAGAATTGTAGAACATTTTCCAAATTAATTAAAAAACAAACATGTTTTGATTGAGTATGACTTCACACCCCAAAGTAAAAACTTAGTGGACGCACCTCTGGCAGAATAATATTCTACCAACTTTGCACAACTCTTAGGGCAACATATGTGCATTGTTTTTGTCAATTGCTATAGCTCAGTCAATTTTGTTGGGAATCATTGATGTATAGGAATATTAAAACATTGTCTGTGACTTTCAAGCTGATTTAAGTCAAGACTGAGACTGGACCACTCAACACCACTTTGAAAGCCATTCTGGTGTGTCTTTGGCATTAAAATTAGTGTTATTGTCCCGCTGAAAAAGAAAAATCCCAGGGTTAGCTATTCAGAAGTTTGAGGCAGGTTTTCCTCCCTGCTGGTAACAAGCATACCCATGACATGATGCTGTCACCACAATACTTGAAAATACAGAAAATCAACACCAAATACATGCATTTCAGGGCCTAAATGAAATCTTCAGGTTTAGATCAAATCCAATACCATCACAACACAGAGGGGAACCTTATGTATTTTCAAGTATTGTGGTGGCAGCATCATGTTATTGGTATACTTGCCACCGGCAGGGACCGGGGAGTTTGTCAGGAGCAAAATAAATATGACAGGGGCAAAGCCTAGGTAAAAAGTTACCGGGAAACCTGCCTCTGTCACCTGAATACCTAACCCTGGGATAGATTTTTTAGAGGAACAATTGCACACATTTTCTGCCAAAGACGCACCTGAATGGCTTTCCAAGTTGTGGAGAGTTCCTGAGTGGTCCAGCCTCCGTCCTGACTTAAATCGGCTTGAAAAGTAGACATGGTTTGAATATTGATGTACATCAATGGTTCCCAATAAAATGTACACGGCTTGAGCAATGTTGACTAACAATGGATATATGTTGCCCTAAGAGTTGTGCAAAGCTGGTGGAATCTTATTCACAATGATTCACAGCAGTAATGGCTGCTGGAGGTTCTCCCACCAAGTATTAAATCCCTTCGAATATGTAAAGTAGGTTGTGTGGATCGGTAGGGGGGATGTATCAATTTAATCTCTTTTTGGTTTTAATTTGATTAAAGGCTGCAAAATGTGACAACTGTGCAAGGGGTGTGTAGACTTTCACTAGCGACTGTACAATGAAGGATATGAAAAAATATACAATACCCTCTCTGTTCCGAAGCACAGACCATCCATGATAAGAAATATAGCTCATTCTCTCTCCTATTTGTGCTGTCTTTACCTTCTGTCTGAGCAGAGTGCTGCGGACCCTGCCCCACAGCCGTGCTCCTGTGCCTGGGGGCTTCCTGGGACCTGTGTCCCCCTCATCCTCCAGAGAACAGCTGCTGGTGAACTGACTGCTAGTCTGATCCAGTATCAGCTCTTCATCACAGGTCTCACCCATACTCTTCTACTTAAGACTCAGTATCTCACTCTCTACTTTCACTAGCTATTGTACTGTTCAAAACAATGGGACAAACAAAACAAGGCAGCAGTCCAGAAAATATTGTATTGTCTCAAAGAATCCAGAGACTCCTATAGTCCTTTAATGGTCCAGTAGTCCCCCGGAAAATGTCTGGGTGTGTCATCAACTTCTTAACCCTGTCATGCCATCAATCCTTGCACACCAGATGAAAAAAAACAATGGGAACAAAGGCAGCCCCACGACCACGCTGCCTCCCTGTTGTCCCAGTTCCTAGATGGATCTGTGGATTAACTCCTGAGAATCCCCTCCTCCCCTGACTATGGCCACACGCTGGCAGCTGCTCAGAGGTTATGAGGACTGCAGGGTGGGTATACAGCCCCAGGTTTACACAGGTAGCTTCCTACAGCGTCCTCATGGATCACCGGTTGGTAGATCTGTTTAGGTTCTAGTGACCCTGGCTCCTCCTGACTTCACCTGCCCCTTTTTCCTCTCAACCAAACCCTCCCGCATCTGATCTGTCTCTTTGTAATCCCCAAACATTTGGGAACACATGCACACACAACGTTCAGACTGCCTCTCCAATCAGCTCTTTTCTAAAATTCCACAAACAGATCAGACCCAGGCCAGAGGGTCATCACGCCCAACTTAATGGATGTGACGGACCACGTTGGCTGTGGATTATCCAAAAGAGACAACACATAGATTGCCTATTCAATAAACATCCAATGTTAACCCTTCACTAACTAGACCAAGAAGGATCGCTCTCTGTCTCCCCCTTCCACTGCCATTGGTTGGATCTGTGTCAGGGGCTACATTTGGTCTGCCCGTTTCCCTTCCCAACTGTAATCCCCCCTCTGTCACACTAACACCACCCTATCACCAGTCAGGCTGAGGTGGCCCAGCAGCGACCCCACAGCCCTTTTCCGCACCACGGAAACACACATGGTGGGATTACCTGCAACATCGCAGCTATTGGGGATGGCATACAATATATGTAATTTTCACCACCTATGACACCAATATATACTGTATATTCATATAAGAATATGTATATATGAAGTGTGTAAATAGTATTGTTGGTGTCTTTCCTTTATTGAACTTTTTTTGTGTGAATTGTATGTAATATCTTATGTTGTTATGGTCTATAACTGTTCTGTACTTTGTCATGTATTTGTACATTGTATGTGGACCCCAGGATGAGTAGCTGCTGCATGTGTAGTAGCTTATGGGGATCCTAATAAACTAAAGCACCTATTATTTCCTTAACCTATGTCACTGTTGCCACTGTAGCCTGGTGTGACAGGCAACACAAAATGTGCTTCATACCCTCACTCCATACCTGTATCTGTCCTTTGGCCATGATCCTGTCAGTGTTCTCTCCGTCCTCCTTGTTTTGCTTGGCTTTGTTGTAGCACTTCTCATAACACAGCAACCTCAGAGTCTGAGATCCCTCCAGCTCAATCTCAAACTCCTGCAGGGAAACCGGGCAAAACCAGGTAAGAGACAATCTAGCAGATCAGGCTGAATAATAGACACCAGGAAGTTGTGTTCTGAGTGCTAACGGACACATGGCATCCTCACCTCATTCCAGTTGGGTTCTGTGGAGTCTCTGTACACACGTGTCTTGGCTTTGTTCACAAAGTAGCCAAAGGAATCCACCTCCAGAGTGCAGTAGAGATCTGTGTGGAAGAAGAGCCAGTTACCATGGCTAATAGGGATACTTAGCTACTGAATCACAGTAGGACTGTCCTGTATGTACTTTACGCTACACTGTTAAACCATACTTTCTGACAATCTCCACAATGGAACTTGCCATGCCCTCAATCTGTTACGTTTTAAGGGAAATAGTTCCCGTCCAGAGGAAGAATACATTTGGATTAACAGGTCAGATTTTGTATAAGATAAGAGATACTGTATGCATGTGAGCTGTACGCCTGACTGTATTTAGGACAAAGTGTGAAACGACAGGGGTTTTCCATCCAGACCGACCATGGCTGGAGCACAGTGTTCCTCATTAATCCTGTGAGTTCTGACTTTACGTCAGCAGCTGCTCCACATGGGAATGCCTGCTGACTGGCAGGGGACAACCGGACTGGAGGGGACTGACAGCGGATTGGAAGGTCGGCCTTGGCAATACTCCATTCATGGGAATCAGGGTAGGACACCAACAATATGGAAAACATAAGCTGAGCCACTTACTCAAACTCTGTTTGAGTCCTGATGCAGAATGAACAATGACATTCAGAAAACCATAGAGTCCAGAGGATTCGTCTTCTAAAGAGAGGAGAGTGAAGTCAGGAGTTGTTTAATCAAAAACAATATTAATAAACAACTCCCTCTCTTATTATCACTATAAGTTACATTACTGAACAGCCTTCCATTCTTACTAATACTGTATCAGTTTCGTGTCAATGGCCTACCTTCTTTATTCATGGTCATTGGTATATTATGGACCGTCTGAAGCTTCACACATGAGTTGGTGAGCATCTGCAGCTCCAGGGAGGTCAGAGAGAAGCTTTTGAAACCTGCAGGAGAAAATGGAGTTTAGCGAGAGAATGACAGCTACCATCAGCTGAGTCATGGGATTGTAGCAACCATAGCTTATGTTGCAGAGAACACTCACACTTCTTCTGTTGCTCGCGGATGATCTCCCTCCACTCCGCACGCTCATAATCAGAGGAGATCAGGAATGTGAAGCCCTGAAACAGACAGAGCTCAGAAACATGTAGCCCTCTGCTGTATAACACAATAGACCCGTTGGAAATGCTGTACCACATCTCTACACCTGTAGGGGGCACCAGATCCTAGACCAAAATATTTCACAGTACAAACAGTAGGGTGTGTAGTTAGATATGACCTTGCAGGACCATAGGTGCAGAGAGAGAGAGAGAGAAAACAGTCCGTGGCTGGCTCACCTTGCCGTTCCTGTTGGCCACTCTGAAAGCCATGCTGGGGGACATAAGCAGCAGCAGAGACTCCTGCTCCAACAGTTTCTTCTTAAAACGCTCTATTGCTTTCCCTCCTTTAGTGGTTCTCTGCACATACACATACAGAAGAACAGCACTCAGACACTTGTTGCTGTATCAACGCACGGCTTCTGTCATTGCTGGCTCCTCTTATGAAGCCACCATCTGGTCAAGGGTTCCAATATTACTCAAACAAAGTGATTTTCTCCCTTTCTGACGTCTGCGGTCACCTTTTCTCTCTGTATCTCGTTCTTGATCTGTGAGATCCTGATCTTCATGGCGTCAATCTCCTCTTCCTGGACCTGGGGGATGGGGGTTGCCTCAGAGTCCTCGATGGTCTGGAAGGTGAGGTCTGACAGCGGAATGTACCACTTACAGTCATACTGCTGGCCTTTCCTGGAGATAAACACACAAATGATCAAACAACACACAGGTAAGGAACACCACACAGACATAAGATAGTACACAAACCATCTAGTCCATCAGTAAAGCTACACTCACCCTGCAGTCTGTTTCTTCAGCTTGGCACATAGTAGTAAGTCTGTGAAGAGGAAGACGTGGCGTAGCTTTCTAGATCCCTCCACCAGTTCCACCATGAAGCAGTCCCTCAACAGCTGACGGTTCTACAGGGGCAAACAGTGAATCACACATATATATATATATATTTGCTAGAATTTGTTACCATACCGCCACAGAGTGAAAAGCCGTTTCCAGTAATTTCCCTGTCAAGTTGCTTTTTACAATGACTCTCTCTTGATCATGAGGGTTCTAGACCTAGGGGATGTTTCCTGGTGCTTATGCCAGTCGGCAAAACACACCAAACTACAAGCCAGAATAATTTTTCACATTAAGAATAAGGATTCAATATCAATGTCATCCTACGGTAGAGATTAAATGATAGAGCAATTGATGTACCCTAAGTTCACCATCACACAACAACATGTCATTATGGCCTCAAAGTGGAACTACGATCTGATGAATGTGGCATGATTGGCTCTCGACAGGACTCAGGAGAAGAATCTCCAAAATGACTACTTGCACTGAACAGTAACATAATTCTTAAGCAATGATCTGAGCTGA